>NW_005871110.1:1941810-2162545 GCF_000147115.1 Myotis lucifugus | reverse complement strand
AAAACATTAAGAATTGTTATGCAAAAAAGTCCAATGCCTTTGTCAGTAATTTGTACCAGCATTTTCAAGTATTTCGAAGATTTTGATGTAAAATATTTCTGTTCTATCCTATTATATAATTTATCTTAATTGTTAACAAAAATCTTGATTTCTAGTGAATTGGCGATTTATGGAGGTTCTTGCACTGACTGTATAGGTGTTGTGTAGCCGTTAAAGTGCATTTATTTAGCTGCGTGCAGCAGTAATATTTAGGAATAATACAAAGCAGACAAGAGGATAAGGTCATGAAAGAAGTTTAGCTACATGGATTACTTACATGTGGGAAGGTATAATACTTAATGATGCCTTAGGCAACAAGAAATTAATTGAGCTGTAGAATTCCTTCTGTCAAGATTTTGGAGAAAAATTGCAAAATAGTTAATAGGATTCAACCTGGCAGGAATATAAGAAAAATTTATACTTGACTAACACTGACTTTTTATTTGGTGTACTTCCCTTGATATTAATGAACTTGCCAAGTAATAGGAAGAGATAGAACCAAAATTTTTGGTCCAGTAGTGAAACACCTCTACTCAAACCTTGGAGTCATCCATGACTACTCACAGCAGAGAACAGCGATTTTTAACCTTTTTCATCTCATGATACACGTAAACTAATTGCTAAAATCCTGCAGCATACCCCAAAGTATAATTTTTGCCCATCTGACAAAAAAATAGTTATCATTTTGATTCATTCATACCAGGTGACTCTTGTGTTGGCTGTTGTCTTTTTTTATTTAGTGGTTGAGCATCGACCTCTGAACCAGGAGGTCAGGGCGCATGCCCTGGTTGTAGGCTCAATCCCCAGTGTGGGGTGTACAGGAGGCAGCCGATCAATGATTCTCTCTCATCATTGATGTTTCTCTCTCTCTCTCTCTCTCTCTTTCTCTCTCTCTCTCTCTCCCCCCCTCCCTCTCTGAAACCAATAAAAAGGTATTTAAAAATAAATAAAGTCCATTTAAAAATTCTTGCAGCACATTTACTGAAAATCACTGGCAAAGAATATTGACTTATTGAGTCAGATTGAGGTAAAAATGAAGTCTGCTGGTTGTGCAGCCTTGAGTAAGTTACCTGTCTTTTCTAAAGCTCAGTTCCCACAGTTGTAGAATGGGTAATATGCCAGTCCCAGAAAATTGTTGGAATTTGAGAACTTCTTTAAAGTACTTAGCATAGTACCTGGCAGTCGGGATGTGTTTGAGGGGTGACTCTTTATTATTATTATCTTTTGTTCTATTTGGGCAATTGGGGCAGTCACCTTTTCTTACAAATATTTAAGCTTTTAAAATCTTAATAAAAATAAAATTTGAGAAGTAATACAGTCATTGCAGAAAAGTGAATGTATATACAAACATGAATTTAAGAATTCTTTCTCCAGTTCCATTACCCAGAATGATCACTATTTACAATTTCCAGATTACATTCCATATATAAAAAATTCTTAAAATACATACAATTTCTTTTAGAAGGAATGTATACTGTATATATTCTTCTGCAATCTTTGTCATCTTGGTTTCTTAGCTAATATGGCTTACCTAGTATATCCATTAGGTTACTGATAGTTACTATCTGGATTAGTACACCAGCCCAACTTAATTTTTTTTTTTTTAGTCAGTACTTAATTCCAACACTAAGACCATTTTCTTTAGACTTCCGTTGTGCCATTCTAGCTCTTAAATCTTAGTATGTTTCTGTTTTCTACGAAATCTAGATTTTCACTTTTAAGTCACCTCTCTATTTCATTTTTAGTATTGCCTTTTTCATTTTATCAGCCTGACTAAATATTTACAAGAACAGGACACTTTCATAGGCTTCTGTTTGACTTGATTTTAAGCAAGCCTTTATTCAGAAAATTAAAGACTTCCCCTGTCCCCCACCCCATTCTCTTTTCTTCCTGGAGACTTGCATTTAGACACTTCAAAGAGGGACGGATATAGGGAAACGTGCTTCTGTCATGGGTCCTACTCAGCCTTGATTCTGCCATTATGGTCCAGGAAGCAGTGGTATTGTTTTTAGGTCCTTGTTCTTCCTCTTTGAGGTCATTAAGCGTCACCATTGAATGCTCAATGGGTGCCCTCATTACTTGATCATTGTTTTCATTGTGGATAGCACTAGACATCAACTCTTATTCCAGGAATACTTTGCACCCCTTATTAGCTAAAGGCAGGTCCTTCAACTCCATAAAGCCTCTCTTGGCTAGAGTAGTATACTAGTTTGACCAGAGAGATATAGTATAGATGTGTACTGAAAGAAGTTGCATGGAGAATAAAACTGGCCAATAGCCCTCCCAGATTCATATTCAAGCATCCTAGAGAAGGGGAGGTAGACTCACAGTTTACTAAGTATGTTAATTTGTCTCCGTTCAGGATCAACAAATTATTTCTGTAAAAGGATGGCTAGAAAATATTTTCAGCTTTGTGGGCCAGACTGTTTGTTGAAATTACTCAACTCTCTTGTTACAGCTTGAAAGCCGTAGACCCTACAAATGGGAGGGTGTGACCGAGCTCCAATACAACTTTTTAAAAACAGGCAGCAGCCTGGCCATATTTTGCTGACACCTAAAGGATAAAGTTCTAATAATAATATATTTCATTTCCTTAATGAATATTTAATCTTACAAATAAGAACTTTAAAAAACACACAACTGACTTTACTGTTTTTCCTCCACTATTTCCAAAGCCTCTATAATTTTGTAGCCTTTATCAATAAGTGATGAAGATAAAACAGTACAAGATGGAAACCCTGGAAGCCTGAACTGATTCTTTAATGTGGCTGTGGCCATCTACTGGTTCCTTAAGGTTGTTGCAAAAGGTGGCTGTGGAATTTCAAGTAGTCCAGCAGTCATTTTCATTCTGGCTGTATAGTGAGTGAGTCACCAGAGGAACTTGGCGGAGGGGGGGGGGGGGGGGGGGGGTTGGTTGCTCAGGCTTCTCCTTCAGAAACACTAATTGTTTTGGGGTAGGCCATAAGAAGATTAGGTACTTTTTATAAGGCTTTCCTCTCTGACTGAGGTAATTCTAATGTGCAGCCAGTTTTATGAACTACTTGTGCTAGTTCAACGGCTGCCTCACTGTAGCATTTAAAAAGCAAAATTGAATTTAATGGTACCAGATGGTATTTGTTTATATTTGAGTTGTGGGCTGAAGCTATTCATCCCAGCTTCAAGTGGCTACCTATGTGCACTTTCCAGTACTACCCAGCCTGCCAGAGTTTATTTCTATAGACATATGGGCCACATAGATAGTCCTCATAAATAATTACTGATTACGGTAAAGAAGAATTTACTTTGTGGCCGATAAGTCATAAAAAGATGAAATGGAGTTGTTGAAGTTCAGTTATGTGTAAAGAAGGAGCACGAGCGAATGACTGCATTTATATAGTATACCAGTTTTAAGTTATACTACAAAAGAAGATATTTATGTGGTCATTACATGATGTAATTACAGGAGGTAATTAAACAGATCTGTTTTCTGCATGTGACTAATATATTTGACTGATCCGAGTAGTCATTTACTTCAGTTTCTCTTTGGGTAATCTTCATAGACTATTGCTCTCCTAACTTCAGCTTTTCTTTTTGAAAAGACTGAACTTTATTGTTACTAGATTCTATTCACTTTTTAAAATTTAGATTTTGATCTAGTTAAAAGGTAAATTATAGTATTAATTTTTTACCACATAAGCCAGGATGGTCAATTTAATTTAAAACTAGACATATTGGAGCATTATTACATGTTTTTAGTATAATAAAGTATCTGATGATTTATAATTTTTAAAAAGCCACTGTAAATTAAATCAGAGCAGTACATTTCAGTTTACAGAATTTTAATGTTACATTTGAACTAGTATATAGAGTCAGACCATTATAAGATCATTGTATGGAATAAAAGACTTTTCAAAACTAAAATGATTAGTAGTTTTATGGTGGCTCTTAAAACTAAAATATATCCAAAACTATACTCTAAATCTCTGTTCCAGGTAGCTAACACTTCTGACATTTTCTCAGTACAGTGCTTTTGCTCGCTTGCTTCTGAGATTTTATTTACATTGCTTACTATAACAGGTAGCCTGTTACCTCCTTGATGCTAACCCTTAGTTTCTTTATTCAGCATCCGCTATTTTAGAAATGTTTCCTTGGTTAACTCGGTGTCGTCAACCACATCTTGCCATCCCACAATACAACTTATATAAGATATACGTGCGCTATATTGTTCACATTAGTTGTTATATTATTGTGTTAGTTTCCTGAGGCTACCATACTAAATTGCCAGAATTGTGTGGCTAAACACAACAGAAATTTATTCTCTTAGTTCTGGAGGCCAAACTTCTGAAATCAAGGTATCTGCAGGGCCATGCTTTCTCTGAAAGCCCTAGGGGAGCATCCTGCCTCGCCTTTTCCAGCTTCTGGTAGTCGCTAGCAGTCTTTGGTGATCCTTGGTTTAGTCTCATTACTTCAATCTTTGCCTCCGTCTTCACATGGAATTCTCTTTGTATGTCTTTCTGTGTCTTCACATGGCATTCCTAGAGGGTGCCAGTCATTGAATTTAGGGCTCACACTAATTCATTATGACTTCATTTTAAGAAATTACATACGTAGAACTCTATAGCCAAATAGGGTCCCATTCTGAGGTTCCAGGAGGACAGGAATCTTTGGGAAACATTATTCAACCTCGTACAGTCATGGTAAGAATATGTAAGGTTTTCACCTTTTTTTCTGTTCTCTTTATCCAATAGATTGTAAAGACTTCCTAATACAGCAATAAATTAAGGTTTTGTGAGGAGCTTTTTAAAATAGCTATATTTTTGCCCTGGCTGGGTAGTTCAGTTGGTTAGAACATCGTCCTGATATTCCAAGGTTGCAGGTTCAATCCCCAGTCAGGGCATATACAGGAATCACCCAATGGATGCATAAATAAGTGGTACAACAAATCAACATTTCTCTCTCTCAAATCAATTAAATAGCTATATTTTTATATTATACATTAAAATGTTGTTACTTTTCTAATATGGTATAAAATTATAATGATATCTGGTACATTTTCCAGGTATTAGGGGAAAAAGAAATGTTATAATTTGGATTTTTGCTGTCTTTTAAAAGGACCTTTCTCTTTTTTTTTTAAGGACTGCAGTATTCAAGAAAAAATAGATTTAGAAATTCGAATGCGACAAGGAATATGGAAACTCCTTTCTCTGAGCACTCAGAAAGACCAGATTTTACATGCAGTAAAAAATCTCATGGTGTGCAATGCTCGAATAATGGCTTACACATCGGAACTACAGAAATTAGAAGAGCAGATTGCAAATCAAAGTGGAAGATGGTTAGTAGCACAGTTTATGGCTCCTAATGTACTCCTAATTTGAATTTGAATTCAAAACATGATATAATTTAGTCTTAAGGCCAAGTGTCAAATCATCAAAGCCTTTAAAAAGTAAGTATACTGGCCCTGGCCAGGTGGCTCAGTTGGTTCAAGTGCCATCCTGTGCACCAAAGATTGTGAGTTCAATTCCTGGTCAAGACACATTACTTGGGTTGTAGATTCAATCAATCCCTGGTCGGGGTATTTACAGGAGACAACTGATAGATGTTCTTAGATATTTCTCTCTGACTCCTTTCCTCACTTTCTAAAATCAATTAAAAAAACATATCCTCAAATGAGGATTTAAAAAGAATAAATACACTGAAGTAGCCTCTGAATTCATAAATATTTTTACAGTAGAGCTCTGAGTAAACTTACTGTTAAGGCATCAATTTTCAGTGGGCAGTTTTATTGTGTTCAGTACTTTCAGATTGTAAAATTAAGTGGTTAAAAAGTAAGAACTGACAGTATTTTAAGAAGAACCAAGACTGATAGTTGAGTTTAAAGAAATGTAAATTAAAGGAAAAACTAATTGTTTAAAAGTATGCTAATAAAAAGGTACTGGCTAAGAGTAATGAAAACTTAGGTGTATAAATTGAAATGAGTAGATAGCAAAAGTTAAAAGCTATAAAGCCTTATAAATGGAAGGGAACTTAAAATCTGCTAGCACATCATCTTCATTAGGTGAACATACTAGTAAGTCTTAGGCAAATAAGTTACTCAAGGACATGTAATTGGCTAGTGACAGAAGCTAATGAGAGGTTATTTAGAATTTGCTAAATAACTTCTGTTTCTTGTTCTCTCTGTCACTCCATGCTGCCCTTTTGGATCTGGTCTAGGATTTGTGTATGAAATTTACATCACATTCTATTTGCAATGCCAAGTCTTATTTGGACCTAAGATTTGACTCAATTTAGTGGCTAGATGTTGATTTATTTTTTAATATAAACTAGAGGCCCAGTGCATGAAATTCATATACAGGGAGGGGGTTCCTCAGCCAGACCCGCACCCTCTTGCAATCTGGGACCCCCTCGGGGGATGTCCGACTGCAGGATCAGGCCTAAACCGGCAGTCGGACATCCCTCTCACAATCCGGGACCACTGGCTCCTAACCGCTGGCCTGCCTGCCTGATCACTCCTAACCACTCTGCCTGCCTGCCTGATCGCCCCTAACCACTCGCCTGTCTGCCTGATCACTCCTAACCGCTCACCTGCCTGCCTGATGCCCCTAACTGCTTGCTTGCCTGCCTGATCACCCCTAACCACTTGCCTGCCTGCGTGATCGCTCCTAACCCCTCTGCCTGCCTGACCGCCCCTAACTGCTCACCTGCCTGCCTTCCTGATTGCCCCTAATCACTCACTTGCCTGCCTGATCACCCCTAACCACCTCTGCCTCAGCCCCCGCCACAGCAGCTTCATCTGGAAGGACGTCCGGAATGACATCTAGAAGGTTGTTTGGCTGTCTGGTCTAATAACATATTATGCTTTTATTATAGATAGTCCTACATCACCCATTTTTTATCATTCTTAAAGCTCCAGCACTGGTAAAAAATTTCTTTTAGACAGTAGTTGCCTTTGGGCTATTCATAGTGCCATTAAATTCTTGAAAAGTAAGGTAAAAACACAGGTCAGAGAAAGAGGTTTCAGTAAAAATAAATGTTGATGGGATTGATACAATACAACTTGTGTATAAATTAGCTAATATTTGTTAGCTGTATTTCCTTGGGATAGTTATTTAATCTCTTTGTGTCTCATTTTCTTCATTACAGTGGGCATAGTACTGTTTACATTTGAAAATTTAAGATTATAAAAAACCTATTGTAATACCTTTTACATAATTAAGTACTCAACAAATGTCAAATAATTATTATTATTACTTATCCCTGGCATTATAAATGAAATTATCCCAGTATAATAATTTAGGAAAATTTTCAAATAGACATACATTGGTTTAAGTCAGTGCTTCTCAAACTAGGTCACAGGATTATGTGTCAGGAGATATGCAAAGCCATAGAATAAATATGGCATATCTTGTTATAGCATGAATTTTTAAGATAAAGCATGAGAAATTTAGGTTTATTCTATTCAGGGGAATATATGTTCCTTCTCTCAGCCTTTTTAAGGGTATTTTATCAAGGGGGGCTAGTTCATGGAAAAGTTTAAGAAGCGCTGGCTTAAGTACAGTGCAGGACTAAAAGTATATCATCTCTCAAAGTTATATGGAATATTCCTCTAGGAATCATACCTGTCCTCCATATTTATGTTCTTTAAATATTTACAGTAGGCCATGGGGGATATATTCCAAAATCCCCAGTGGATGCCTGAAACTGCGGATAGTACCAAACCCTATTCAACTTCTTCAACTCTGCTGGAAATGTGACAGCAACTTTTTCACAGCCTCTTCAGTAATTTTTATAAATTTTCAGTCCAAAACTGTTCTTGAATCTATATAACCATCCCTGTTTACAGTAAATGGCTTTGTGTCACTCGTTTCAGCGGATCCCTTGCTTAAATCCCCCTATCGGCTCAGTGCTCTCTGGCATAAAATGTAGCCATTAATTGGAACACATTTTCTGTTCATTTCTTCTACCCACAAATGTAATGCCTTGTCCATCTTAACTAAGCACTTACCAGGCACTGTATTGTGACTGTAACTTTTGTGACAGCAAAATTAGCACAAATTTCTTTTTCTTTCTTCATAATTTCATGGCTAGATTTGTTCTTACTGCACATCTTGGTAACCTCAGCATATGATTTTTTTTCTTGCTTATAAAATTGAGAACTTTCACTTTTTCACTAAAAGGAAGCATTTTGCGGCTTCTCTTCACATAGTCAGATTGCCAGATCACTACTCTTGTGCTTTGGGACCATTAAGTCAAGTAAAGGTTACTTGAACACAAGCACAGTCAATCTGATAACCCAGATGGCCCCTAAATGACTAACAGACAGGTAGGGTATACAGTGTGGATATGCTGGACAAGGGATGATTAGTATACCAGGTGGGACAGAGTGAGATGGTGTCAGATTTCATCATACTACTAAGAAATGCATGCAGTTTAAAACCTATGCATTTTTATTCTGGAATTTTTCATTTAATATATTTGGACTGCAATTGGCGGTGGGTAACTGAAACCGTGGAAAGGGAAACCTCGGATAAGGGGAAACTACTGTAAAATGAATTGTGAGTTTTCTTAATATGGCCGTATGACTTTTCTAATGCTGCTGATTTAGAAAAATGTTAAATAAGTTGAATCCCTGTTGGATTTATATATCAAAGGTAGAAAAAAAATATCTTGGACTCTCTACTGAAGGATGTATATGATTTTCATTTTTTTTACTGATTATCTTTGATAGATGAAAATAGCTTTGATGCTATACACATTTATATTCTTCATCATTCATATAAAACCCCCTTAATTGAATTATTTCTATTTTAAAAAAAATCTGAGTATTCTGTATTAATTCTTTTGTGTATAACTTAACTTTATGTACAGATATAACCTAAGTTCACTGATCAAATATAATTGGAAAGTATAGTGCTTGCCTTCTTACTATATAAAAATGATCTAAAAATTAATGAGCGTGTAATGGTAGGCTTTTTTGTTCCTTGAAGAAAATTATGTAAATTATGCCATGTGATTAGTCAGTCAAATATTTACCAAATAGCTACTACTTATGGAACACTTATTAAGTACTGTGCTAGTATATCCAAATTCAAAAAACAGGATTTGTCAAAATATAAGAATATATGAATATTCCACAGTCAGATATTTTCTCTTTAAAGACTTAGCAGTATGTTCCTTAAGTTGGTTTTAATAGTCTGTAAGGTAGAAAAATGCTCTGTTTTTACATTGCTATCAGAATTAAAATAGCATTTTCACGAGTCTTCTAATACTAGTCTAATTTTCTAAAATTGTATGATAAAATGTAAAAAAAATTATTACAGAATACATCTAGATTTTTTTCAAAGAAGAATCAAATCCGTATGAAATGGTATAATTGAAAAAGTTTAATAGAAGAATTGGATCTGAATCTTCTAGATCATATGGAGGTTGGATAGAGTTTGGTTAGGTGAGTAGGAGAAATCAGTATTCCGAGAAAGGAAAATAATAAAAAACTGAGGGTGGAAGATGAGCATGAATTATTTAGAGCAATGAAGAGATATGTTTGGTTGAGGCTAAAGATCAAGCCGAAGTTGAAAAGTAAAGGATGGGAGAATAGCAAGATTTAAGAAAATTTGGAATGCTGGGAAGTTCATTGGTATTGACAGCCTTTCTCGGTGCCAGATATTATGCTGAGATGTTCACACATATCACTTTACAAACTGAGAGCAGTATAAACCTCCTTATTAAATAGACACTGGGACTTAGAAATATTAGGTAACTGGTTCACAGGGCACACAGTGACTCTGTGGCCAGGATGTGAACCCAGATGACTTAAATCCTGAGTACCTCTCAGCTGCCAAAAAGAAGCCCATGTGCTTTGTACAACTCTAAGCTGCCCTAGTGTGTTATTACAGGACTTTACATTTATTTCATTGTTTATTATTCTGTTTTCTGCAGAGATTTCATAAAATGGATGTTTGGGAAGGTTATCTTGCAGTAGGGTATTGAAAAGGATGGTGAGACAAAATAATTGAAATAACCAATTTTTAGGAAAAACATTTAAGAATAGGCACACATAGAAGTGATTAAATAGTATTTGATGACAGAATTCAGGAGATCAAAAGTAGTACATGAGGTTTGGGTTTTTCTAGTAGATCTTCACTCAGTTCTCTCAATTTATTAAAGTAAGCAAATATTTTACTTCATTTTACAGCCTTTAAAATATATATATATTTTTACTGATTTCAGAGAGGAAGGGAGAGAGGGAGAGAGAATCATGGATTGGCTGCCTCCTAAACGTCCCCTACCGGGGATTGAGCCTGCAACCCAGGCATGTGCCCTTGACCAGAATTGAACCCAGTACCCTTCAGTTCCCAGGCCAACACTACCCACTGAGCCAGACCAGCCAGGGCTTAGAGCCTTTTTCAGTCAGGGTTCTAGGAAAGAATTAGGCCTTAATGCCCCAAGTCATGGGCTGTATACAGTAACCTAACTTCTGTGTACCTAGAATAGTTGCTAGTTTTGTACCTTTCTTAGGAAAATTGAGAAAATTTTCTTTTGTTTAGATGAGAAGTCAGTTATGTAGTCATTTTGTTTGTTTTTTTAGAACATATCTGAGAATATCAGTAGCTGGTCAAATATCCTATTACCATAATGTTCTAATTATACAATAAAGTTTTGTTCTCATAAATTGTGTGTAGTTATGAAACACTTTTTGGTATACTACCTATTTTTTATGCCTAAATATGCAGAGATACCCAGGTTTGTGTATAATGCACAGTACATTCAGGGTGAGTCGAAAAAGTGGGACATGGAAAGCTTTCTAGGTTGACTAAACAGTACATCATTAGGGTAAGGATGGAGCACAGTTTACTGCCTCAGTCTAGGTGACAGGATTGTTTAGTTATGGCAGTCTGTCAATTTACTAGTCTTTTGACTGGTAAACTAGGCTGTCCTTACCTTTTCCATGCTTGTTATAGCCAGATATATCCACTTACAAGACTGCTTGTATCAGTCCTCCTCTTAAAAAAACAGCTAATGGTTTCCTTTTACTAAAATTCCTTAGATAAGCATTGCATTCCATTCCAGGATCTTTATGGTCTGATTTCAAACTACTTTCATAGTCTTATCCCTCAAATTTCTACGTTACAAATTTATTTCAGCCAAATGCTAGATCTGTATCCCCAAAACAGTCCTTGAATTTTCTTGTTTCCAGTGCCTTTGCTTATACTGAAGTGCCCTGTCTTTCATTTCCACTTAACAAGATCTCTTTTGTTTTGCATCATCAGTTTCCTTGGTGATTCTATTCAAAAGATGATCATTTCTTATTCCTTTGGTGGAGTGGATAATACATACTAACCTTGTACTTGTGTCTCCATCTTTGTTTTAGTCTTTGATCTGCAATTAAATATGTATAATGTTTGCTATCCATCCTTTTGTTGTACTTCCCAAAATCATCTCTTACTTGGAGGAAGCTCATGAGCTAGCTAGTAGATTCCTCAACATGAGTACAGTTTTCTTCACATTCTTGAATGTTTAATTTTGGTACTCAAAGGTCAGCTCGGCTAGATATAAAATCCTTGGCAATCACTTTCATTCCTTGGGTTTCTTGAAAACCTTGCTCCATGGTTGTCTTGTTATCAACAAATGTGATGACTAATTACTTTTCCTTTGTAAATGACTTAATTTTTCTTTTTTGTACAGAGGCTAAAAATAGATTATCTTAAAGTCTGATAATTTTTCTGGGAAATGTCTAAGGCTGAGTATTTTTGTTCACTTAGGACCCTTTCAGTATAGACAGTTAAGTTCTTTTTTTGTTTGTTTGTTTTGTTAATCTTCATCAGAGGACATTTTTACCATTGAGTGTTAGAGTGTGGAAGGGGGCAGAGAGAGAGAGAAACATAGATTACCTCCCAAATTCGCCCTGACCCCAGTGGGGGGATGGAACCTGCAACCCAGGTACATGTCCTTTACCTGGGAATTGAACCCCCAACCCTTCAGTGTTTGGGCCAACACTCTAACCACTGAGGACACTGGCCAGAGTTAGGTAGTTCAATTCTTTTATTTTTAGAAAGTTTTCCTGGAGTTAAAGCCTCCAGAATAAAAGTATTAATTTTATCTCATTATTTTGTTTTTCTCATTTAAGAACTCCAGTTGTACCAAAGTTGGATTTTCTTTGCTTGTCTTTTATGTCTATAACTTTCTCTTTAATGGTTTTAAACTTTTTATAATTTTTTTAAAGTTTCATCTCTTCATCCTTTGTATTTTCATTTCAGAAATTATTTTTTTCCCAACTTTTCACCCCCCCCACTTCTTTTTACATATTTACTTGTCTGTACTAATCTGTTTTAAATTTGAGATTCCTGATTGCTATAATATTTACAATAGTTTATATAACTGTATTAATTTATTTTGGAGTAGTGTTATAGGTTTTTGTTTGTTTTTTAAAATATTTCAGAGAGGAAGGGAAAGGGAGAGAAAGAAACATCAATGATGAGAGAGAATCATTGATTGGCTGCCTCCTACATGCCCCACACGGGATCAAGACACCAACCCAGGGATGTGCTCTGCCTGGGAATTGAACCTTGACCTCCTGGTTCATAGGTTGACACTTAACCACTGAGCCATGCCAGCCAAGCTTGTGTTATAGTTTTTGTTACTTATTTTTTTGAAGAGTGGTTGGTGGAATATTTCTATCAGCTGAAGCATTTTAATTCTTTCTGTGGATATTTGGGTCCTTGTGTGTGTGTCCCTAATGAAATATGTAGGATGCAGGATTTTCCATGACCAAGTGATTAGGGGGAGGAAGGGTAGAGAAGGTCTTACTTGGTTTCTTAGTTCAAGAGCATTTTCTATTTTTTGAACTGTGAAGAGAAATTTCTTTAATAAATGATGCCTTTTGGGAGATTGGTTGTGTGGTTGGTTTTCTGATTTTATAGTCTTTTGTATCTTGGGGTTTTTAACTTCAATTACTTCCCTCTTTTTCTGTCATGACCAAACCTTCAAAGGATACCTCCCCCATTGTGTGTCTCTCTTTGTTAGACTAACAACTTCTGAACCAGAAGCCTTTGGATCTCCTTCCTTTAACTCCCCAGGAACCAGTGTTGTTGTGTTTACCAGGTCTTCTGTCCATTTATTTTTCTTGGGCAGATCACAAGTTGATCCTGTGTTTTGCAATGTGTACCTGACTCTTTACTTGGGCAAGGCCTTCAGAAGCTGGCTTCGATGGTGGCAGTTGTTAATTTTCCCATTTACATATAAATTACAGATTGCAATGGTCTCAGTTTTCTAGTTTTGCTACACAAGTGGGCTACAGGTAATTTTATTTGCTTTTCTTATTGATCTGAAAGCTTTTGTAGGATGCCTGAAGAGATTCTGATTTAGATGACTACCATTATTTTTCAGGAACTAGAAGTCATACTCTGATCACTTTAACAGATGTTTTAGTTCCACTTTCACATAAACTCCAAGTTAAATACTGAGGCCAAAAATATAAATACTTACAAAGTAATCCTTGTATTTATGTAACATTTTAAAGAATGATATAGAATACAACCCTGGCTGGGTGAGTCGGTTGGAGCATTGTCCCATCCACCAAAAGGTTTTGGGTTCAAATTTCCAGTCAGGGCACATATCTAGGTTTCAGGTTCAATGATCTCTGGTCAGGGCACATAAGGCAGTCACCAATCGATGTTCCTCTCCCTCCCCTCTTCCTCTCTCTCTAAATCAATAAACATATCCTTGGGTAAGGATTTTTTAAAAGAATGACATAGAATACATATAAAATATTATTTCACTTAGTAGTATAAGGTGGGTAGATATTTCCCCCATTTTACAGATGAAGATGCTGAAGGTAAGAGGTTAATAACAACTCATTAATGTAACTAGTTATTGGTGGGTAAGATTCAACCCTGAGACTTTATAGTCTAAATCTACTAAATCTGCCTGCTCCATGAAAATGACCACATCCTATTTAACTTCATTCAATATTTACTAAACATTTATTGAGTGCCTTAGTATGTACTGTATATACTAGGCAGTAGTGGTTCAGCAGTGAACAAAATAGACAAAAAGCCCTATGCTTACAGAGCTTAAATTTTAGCATGGCCCCAACCCGCAATCTATCTTTGTTTTAAATACTGAAATACTTTATTTGGCTTTGTAAAAATAATACTAGTCAAAGTCACTTATAGGACCTAATTATGTGTATCATTTAACATTATTGTGATTTTAATAATGCCTCAATAACTAGTTTCTTATAGTTGCTTATATACTATAACTTAAAAATAAGAAAAAGTATAGGTTGCAAGTGAAAATTGTATACTGCTGGTAGTTCTGCAATGAAACATGGTATATATTAAATACATTACTGGTTTTATTTTTAAAACTTTATATCATTTAGTGTCTGTTGAAAAGCATTTATGTCAAGGTTTGACATAGAAAACTCATCTTCTCAATTTAAGATATTTTGAAGGTATTGATTTTATATCACATAGTTTTAGAATGGTTTAAAATTCCATGTTAAGCATTTCAGTTTTCACTGATTTGCATTGGAGGTGAAGGATATTATAACCTGCTTTCAAATAATAGAATCCCACTTAGAATTCTTTTAATACTTCATTAAGATAATATAAAATACTTTCATCATTGTGCTATTTCTCATCATAGCTTGTTAATTTGGCAAAGAAATGCTATTTTACATTCTTACAATATAGGGTAATACAGTTAGGCAATTTTAATACAGATTTTTGAGCAACAGAGTGGCTGATTGGCACCCTCTGTTGGTCATTTTATTTACCTACAGGCAGTAATATAAAGTTTAAAAGTTTGTCTTTTATATTCTTATCTGTCTTTTAAATTAGCACAAGTCTCAGCAAAATAATACTCTAAACTGAGTTTCTAAGAATAAGGTTCACTATTATTTAGCTATACTTTTGTTTGAATAATTTTGTGGTTATTTGCTTTTTCCTCAGGCTGGCTCTCTAATTATAGCATTTAGAATTGGCATTAACATTGCAGATTTTCCAAACAAGTATTTATTTAACTGTAGCAAGCTATTAGCTACAGTAGCACATTATTAAACAGATAATGTTTAACAATTTCATTGTCAATTTGGATAATTAGAAAATATTACATTTTAGCACCCTAAATAACAGTTTGAGGAGTTATTTGAATTGAAAATAATTCAAGCTTTAGAAAAATGAGTCTAAATTACTTTAGTTCCTTTCTAATTTTTTTATTACGACAGACTTAATTATTTTGTAAGATTACATAGTTAATTGGATTTACATTATAGTTTGATAATATTTGTACATAATAAGTTTGTTGACTAGTCCTGGTAATACCTATGTAAGTAATTTATAATTATAGGGAAGAAAGCTATACTATGCCAGGTGGCTGAATAGTTGGGAAGGGAAATTTTTTTTGGGTAAATATTCAACAAGTTTGCTTTTGGTGGTTCTAGTATTTCAGAATATTACTTGCCTGCCAAAGCCTCAAGTTTAATCCAATTTAATAATAGCTAATGGATCTCAACTTGAGCATAATCTATGGCCTATTCCATAAAACTCAAGTTACTTACCATATTAAAACTTCCTTATATTTTTCATTGAAATAAACATTTTAAGAATTTATATTATTCATTGCTTATATAGAAGGTGTTTTCAGAAATATTACTTACAAATGCCAACCAATTATATGTATATTGTATTTCTTTTTCCAATTTGAGAAAATTGAGATTTGTTTTTGGGCCTGTCAGTATATTATTTTCATCAAAATAGTAGACTATTCAATTGAATTTTTCACTCTGTGATGAAGTAAAAAACAAATTAATATTCTTCAACATTACAAACTAAACTCAAGTGTAAAATGTAGAACTTGACTCTTTCTTAAATTTGTGATTTAATGAAACATTATTATGAATTAATCAGTGAGTACTTCTATTTTCCACTGAGTGAATTTCCTATCATCTATCTATCTATCTATCTATCTATCTATAAAAGCCCCGTGACCGTTATGGTGGAACGACCGCAATGACCAGAACAACCCATAGCTATGATGTGCACTGACCACCAGGGGGCAGACACAATGAAGGAGCTGCCCCCTGGGGGTCAGTGCAGAAACCAGGCTCATGGCTGGCGAGCACAGCGGCGGTGGCGGGAGCCTCTCCCGCTTCCGTGGCAGGGCTAAGGAGTGGTGAGCCAAGCAGTAAGGAGCTAGCAGGTGGGCGGTAAGGAGCAAGCAGGCAGGTGGTTAGGAGTGAGCAGGAGGGCAGTAAGGAGTGAGCAGGCAGGCAGTTACAAGCGATCAGGCAGGTGGTTAGGAACGAGGGGTCCCAGATTGCTAGAAGGCGCAGGTCAGGCTGAGGGACACCACCCCGCTGCCGTGCATGAATTTCATGCATCGGGCCTCTAGTTTTACTATAAATACTGGTGTGACCATAAAGTAATTAGATAGGATTCTGAGAATGTGTGTCTTTAAGTATACTACATTACTCTAGTTATACCTAATTTGTGACTCTATAAGCACCATGTAAATGTCCCATATAAGCTTATAAACTTAAGTACATTAGTAAATCATTTTAGCTTATTTGAAGTTTATCTTATCTATAATAAAAAAAGTAGGCTGATATATTTTATTTTCAAATTTGGGCACATGACAATGAATATATGCAATCTTTTTAAATAAGTGTCCTGAATGAAATGCAATGAGATGTTGTCATACTCTTCTGAAAATTAGTTAGATATACTTCAAGCTCCCACCCACACTTTCTCTAAAAGCCCTCTTAGAAAATGAAACAGGCCCTGGCTGGGTATCTCAGTAGGTTAGAGTGTCATCCTGCTACACCAATGTTGCAGGTTCAGTACATACAAGAATAAACCAGTGAATACATAAATAAGTGGGACAACAAATTTATGTTTCTCTCTCTCTCTCTCTCTCTCTCTCTCTCTCTCTCTATATATATATATATATATATATATATATATATATAATCTTCTTCCCCCTCCCTCCCTACCTCTCTCCCTCCCTCTGGTCACTCTAAAACCAATAAATTACAAAAACAAAAAAGAAAAAGAAAATTAAACAGTATTCAACTGAAAAGTTTCTATCTTATAAATATTGGAAGTACCTAAGTTAGCCAGCAGTTAATTAGCTAACCAATTTAAATACAGACCAAGAAAAAGTGCAGAGAAGAATACTCTTGGAAATACTGCTCTAGAAATGGAATGCTGATCTCTAAATGCAGGATATTAGTAAATAGAAATATTAGAGAAATATTTAAGGATGGAATTGATTTGCTCTAATAGGAGATAACTATTTTAAAAGATTGTTTTTTAATGGTAATAGTATATTGTAAAGACAAACCTGGAAGTGTTTTGTTATCCCAAGAATTTCCTTTGAGACTTTTTTCTATTGTCATGATGATATTTTCCTGTCCACATTTTGTTCTCTCTACAGAGCCATCCCTTCCTTTTTCCACCTTAGATTATTTATTATTTTAGTATATGCTTAGTTTTTTGGAATTTCAAAGAAATGAAATAGTATCTTACTGAATATAAATATAGAACAGAGTAATTTTAAAAATTGTTATATTTTATAAGGATAAGATGCTCCTTGGCAGCAAGTTCATTGGTGGAATGTCATTAACTTTGTCAGGCAACTGTAATCTGGTAAGCTAGAAATATAATTCCTGTAATGGTGATCCAAAGTATTTTACTTTCTGGGACCTGGACAAATCTTGTACATATTGTTTATAAATGTAAGTAATCACAAAAGGCTTTCATTGTAGCATAAGCCAGTATATAGTCATCAGGGAAGGAAAAGCTTATGTGAAAAATCAAAGGAAATAGTTCTGTATATTTACCTTAAAGCCAGCTTGCTGTTGACTAAACATCTTAAAATTTAAGTCAGGTAGTTCATATTAACTGGAAGTCATTATTATCCATGGATGCATATTTGCTTTTAATATTTAGACATTTGTGAAAGATTGTTCAAACAATTGCTTATTAGAAAAGATCTTTCTTTCATTAGGTTTTTTCCTTTTGACAGTGATGTGAATTTTGAAAGTAAAGAACGAACAGCATGTAAAGGAAAGCTTGCCATATCAGGTATGCTTTAGATGAGTCTTATATTGTTGAATAAATTCTGTAAAGTAACTTTCTAGAGTTGGTGGGATTTTTAATTTCCTGTGTCCATTCTCTTCATTTTATTTTGCATACCTCTATCAGAATATTTGTTCTAAAACATTTTTCACCATTATGCTCTACATTATAGAATTTTACAAACTGTTTCATATTGATTACATATATTATGTAGTTTTCTTCTCAGTGCAGCTTTGTGAAATACGTAGGTAGTTCTCTTTTTCTTTAGACTCAAAGGTTAAATGATTTCCTGTTAGTGGTTAACTTGGCTGCAGACTCAAGTCTTTTGACTCTCCATTCCTTTTCTGCTCAGAAGTTTCAATGTTTTTAATGTTTGTCTAGGCTAGAAGTTCCATGAGGGTTGGCACTATGGTTGCTTTGTTCATCTCTGCATACCCAGAAGCTAACATAGTTTTTGCACATAGTAATTGCTCAGTGAATATTGATTGGATGGATGACTGGTCTTCATTGCCCATAGAATAAAGACCAAATTTTTCTCCCTGAGTTTTTTATTCTGACTCAACTATTTTTCTAGCCGTATTTTCTACTATTCCTGTCCATAAGCTGTCTGCTTTAGCAAGACATATCTCTCCCTATACTGCCTGCATACCCCATGCTTCTGACACTCAGCTCTCGAAATAACGATATTGTCTTCGGGATCTGGTTGCTGATCTGTAAAGTCTTCTCTGTTATTCCAGCTAGAAATGATGTTTCCTCTTGTCTGAATTCCTAATGCAGTTAGGAGACCCTTTACCACTAGATGGCACTTATGCTGTATTGTCTCAGTTTCTCCAAACTGTTAAGGAAGCTAAAGACAATGGCTTGGAGATGCCACAGATTGAAGTGAATACATGGCTGACTCGTGTGTACACTAGTTAGATAATGCACCGTATACAAATACTGGAAACAACAGACCTCCACCAGTCCTTAAGTAATAACTGGGCAAAAGCCTTGTTCACTTAGCTCCAGGGACCTTGCTGCTGCATTTCAGGCCTTCTCACCCAAGGGATTTTTTTTTTTTAGAAATGTTCTATGGATAAACGAAAATTCTCGTATAGGAAGGATAGACCTGAATTTTACAGAGATGTAATTGTCGTAAATCAGAGGAATTGCCTTCAGCAAAAAATTTGTCAGAAAAAAACCGAACTATATAAAAATCTGTTGCTTGTTTTATAGTTATATGTATTCGTATTTTCATCTTTCCAATTATAAGACTAGAATAAAACATGTCTTATAGCTCCTGTATCCTTTTGATGCCAAACATAGTACTTTTACATAGGAGTGTTTGCTATATTTAAAAGATTTTAATGTGATAGATAAAATATTTTAGATTTCTAAAGGGGATTTTCTAAAAATACTTAAACATAATCCTTCATTTCTTGCTTCCGATACAGTGCTACTCAGTACACAAATGAGACATATTAAATTGCTTTTGAATACTCAGGTGACATGACAGAGTTAATATCTGTTGTCATTTGATAATGGTTTATTAACTGCAGCAATTCATGAAATTAGCATTAACTGTACATTTAGAAAAATGCCTAAGTAAAAGCATATAATGTAAGAGAAAAACTAGTTTCCTGACCACAAATACTCAAGTGTCAAAATTAAACTTATTTCTTCATGTGTTCCTTTTTTCCAAAAGATAATTTTAAATTAAATTAAGGAACCGAAAGTATCCGAAAATGGGATACATGTGTAATTACTTTTCTTCCTTGCTTAGACTTAATTATATCTCATCTGTATATTTGTAAAAACAAAGAAAATTAAAAACTAATTCACCTTTTTTATAATGTTTCTGAGAATGATTGCCAGGAGATACCTGGGTTTTTCATTTCCAGCTTCACCACTCACTGGGCAGATATTTATAAAAGTAAAAGGAATAATTGAGGTTTATTCTGATTATTTCTGCTAAACATGCATTAATTGCATTATAGTAAAGTTGTCTGAGCTCACTCACTGGCTACTAATCCAGTGACTAAAGCCAAATCAGTTCACAAAGTGCCTCAGTTTTTACTTTTGAAAAGTATGGTGGGTAGACTTCTAGGGCCTGGTAACATCAAGTTAGCCATCCTATTATGACTCCTTCATTTTACCATTAAAATGTCAATGAAGACATGAAAAAAAAGACATAGGTTAAGAGCAATGTAAATTAAGATTGAGTCGATCATTTGCAAGAATCAAAAAGGAATTTCTAGCATTTGAACCTGAATTTAGAAACCTAGGTGGTGGCTTATTCATTTTTTGTCATCTGACTATACTTGACCACCTGGGAAATAGATAAGAAGTGTCCATCTTCTCCTCTTGGGGATCTAACATAGCGAGGCATGGGAAAGGGCAAGACTGACCCACAGGCTGTGGCTATATAGCAAAGGAAGTCAGGGTCCATGTTCCTCCCAGGATAGTGTAAATAGTTAATACCACCCTACTAGAATAAGAACAGCTGTGAACAAGAACAGTTGTGAAATGAAATGAGTCAGCAATTGTGGTCAAAAAGAAGCAGGCTCTTTGACAGGACATTAGCCAAGTCAAAATTATAAAACAATAAAGGCAATCCCATTAAAATCAAGAACAAAAGAACAATGTCTATTGTATCAGTATAATTTAACACTTTTAGAAATTCTAGCTAAAATGGTAAGAATGAAATATGAAACTACTGAAAAGAGATAGACATATTCAATACTATTTGAAGTTAATAGATTGCAGACCTAGAAAATCTAAGGAAATTTACTGAAATATTATTTGAATTAATAAAGAATTCAGTAAAAATGGCTGATTCAAGATAAATATGCAAAAAGTGGTATAGCTGCTCTCAAAACCAGCAATACCTTGTTAGGAAATATGATGGCAAAAAAAAAAAATATCTCCTTTACAATAAAAACACAAAAAAACATCGACTACCCTCAAGAATAACCTTAATAAAAATGTGAGGGTAACTGTATAGTGTTACTCTGTAAAGACAGAATATTATAACGTTATCAGTTCCCAAATTAATTTGGAGGGTAGAATTGTAGTAAAACATTTTTGAGGGGGAAATTTGACAAAATATTCTAAAATTCATACAAAGGAATTAGCAAATAAGAGTAAGATGTTGCTTGAAGATTTATTTGTAACAGCAAAGTATATTATAAAGGTTCTGTGATTATAATAGTATGGTACTGATAGTAGGTTTGTCATTAATAAACTATTCAAGTAGATCCATAAAGTATATAGCCAAGGAACAGACACTTCGAATGACATATGATAAAGATAGCATCATTAAATCAGTAAAGAAAAGAATATTATTAGATATAAATGGAGGTGCAACAATTATTTTTATAAGAAGGATAATTATTTTTACATTTTTACTTCACATACTTAAATTCTCACATAGATTTAATAATTAACTTTTAAAAAGTACATACTATAAATAATGTTAAAAAAGAGAGAGAGAGAAATGGGCCACAGTTACAAACAGATTCACTGAGCTGGCCAATAAAATTTATTAACATTTTTCTTGTTAATCAAGAAAATACAAATCTAAGCAATTAAATCCTATCACTTGACTATTAAATTGGTAAACATTTAAAAAATTATTATTCAATGAGCTGCATGTAAAGTGTTTAGCTTGACACATAAAGAGAGCTCAATTAGTAATATTTTTATGAAAACTGCTAGGGCAGCAATGGGAAGGGCACTCATACATACCTGCCTGGTTAGGTAGGTTAAAGATAAAGGAGTTACATAAAACTTTTATAGAAAGAAAATTAGAAATAGGCATTAAGAACCTTAAAAATTGAATTCTAAGCAAATAAAAATCTAAGGAAAGGATAATGGAATCTAAAAGTGAAGCACAGGCCAAACAGCTTATTTCATAAAGATTTTTAATTATTTGAAAGTGGCATAATTAATAGGTATTAAAATATGCACATAAACTTCTTAAATGTACTAGGGAAGTGTCTTAAACAAGTTTTCCATAAAGACTTGAGGTATTTATATAGTTTTTGTACTCTGAGTAATTAAAACTAACTACACTTTACCATTGAGATCTCAACTGTACTACGTAACACTGTAGTTCACACATCTTAATCTACTTGATAGAACCTTAATCCTCTTTGAAAATATAGAAGCGCATAGGAATGTCAGAAAAAATGATACTACTATTAATCTGGTATTGGAAGTAAAGGGAAGAATGGAGGGAACTAGGAAGGAAAAAATTTGACTACATCACAGTTCTAGATTAACTTCTAGAATAAAGATCAGTAACACAATTACTTTAGAGTTTGAAGTGAATGAAAGAATGTATGTTTAGATCACTTTTAGAACATAAGACTTTTTTCTTGAACTGAAAGAAGTAATGCATTCCTCTCTTTAGTTTTATTTCTTGAGAGAAATGCTGCAGTTTGTAACATGAATATACAAAGACCTGCAAATTCTTTTGTAGACAAGTTAAATCTTAATGTAGAGTTTGGATCCGTTTGTCAAGAGCTGGGTCTCCCATTGAAAACCAATGACCTTAGAAAAGTCACTAAATTTTACTTATCTTTAAAGTTTGCATAGTGGGTAAAGTTCTGAAGTCTTTTCTGCCTCTACTATGCTATACATTTTGAGGTGTATCTCACTACTTTTGCTGCTACCCCCAGTAGAAATTCAACACTAGCCTGAATTTACAATTAGTAAACTATAATTCGCTTGCTTCAAAAAACCATAAATCTCAGAATGAAAATGTTACAGCATAAGCTTATTATAGACCTCACTTAATAAATTTATATCTGAGTTACAGTTTTTAGTAAATTATGTAAATATATACAACATTTTATATATCTAATCTAAGCTGTTTCTTAAAAAAAATATTACCTGTGTTAGAATATTTAAATTACAAATTTTAATGGCTTCAATGGTCAGAATTCATTATGGAATTCACAGGTTCATTTCACTCTAAGAAATTTACCAAAATTATTACCTGTCATTTATTTTTCCCCTCTTTATAGATATTCGAATACCACTAATGTGGAAAGACTCTGATCACTTCAGCAATAAAGAACGTATGTATAATTTAAATTTGTAATTAAAAATTATGTTTAGTGTATAGAAAAATTTATGTGATTGGGAGAAAAGGCTGCTTCCACACTGAAATAAATTGATGACATTTGACAGAACAAGCAAAATGTTGCTGAACTGTGTTTTTTGGAATTTTAGTATAAACATGCTGTAATTATTTGATACTAATTAAAATAATGCAGATCAAATGTACTTTTAGTTGTTGATAGGAGCCTGTGCAAAGACAGTATGTAATTAGTTGTAAGGAAAGGGAAGTGTGGAACAAAAGAAAATGTTTAAGGAGTGAAGGTAAAGGCAACATTTCTTGTATTTCACCAGAAACTAGGACATGTTTTCTGCCTTGTTTTGTTCTTCAGATTATTTAACAGGATGTAAGAGAGAAAGATTTTAGCTTGATCTGATTTTCTTTTTTCCCCTTCAGCATTTTACAGCTTTATATAGTCTTCACAAATTCATGTGATGCTGAGGTCATGGAAATTAACCTCAAATGATTTCTAGCTGTTAGAGGCAAAGCAAAAAAGATATGATAATCCTTTATCTTTCTTGTCTATTGTGATAGCTTTCTTTGTTTCTCATATTTTAAAAACTGAACCATATTGAGTATAATTAGTTTTATATGAAGAATCCAAAATCAGGTTAGTATATTTGTTATTCAATTAGGAAATGTAATTTACTTTCCAAAAGAATACATGTGGGGATTAAGTACATCTTTCTGATTACTACAGAAAATAAGTTTTTCTGAAGAGCTACATTTTCTCAATAATGAGGACTAAGCCCTTTAATCACCTAATACTTTTTAAAAACATCACCAAATTAAAAGGCCCAGCAGCAATGTTTTTTGTGTTCACATGTCTACTTTTTATTGTTTTTGTGGTTTCCTCCCTTGCTGTTTGGTGGAAAATGTTTTGCTGTTGTTAACGTGCCTGCTCTTAACCCTCTATAATAGAAAACATTTTTTTTAAATAGAGTTGGAAACCAAAATGACAAAGGTAATAATAACATATACATAATAATAAAGTTGCTATTAATTAAAGCTTAAATGGTTTTCCAGGGATAAAATTTATGAGTTTGGTGATTGTTTTAGGCTGTCAAGAGGCTTATATTTTTAACTTTATTTTTTACATTCCGTAGTTTAATTGTTTTAATTGAATAAAATATTAATACATACTGACAGAACAGTCACTATAAAAAAGTTAAGGATTACAATATACAGAAATAAGAATCTATTAACAAATATTTAAGCTAATATTTTTTGTTTTCAAGTAGGTTTGAACATAATATAGGCATGATTTGTCACATGGATCATGGCTTTAAATGGTTTTGTTTTTTCTGTCTAGAATCACAGCGCTATGCCATTTTTTGTTTATTCAAAATGGGAGCTGAAGTTTTTGATACTGACATGGTAATTGTCGATAAAACAATCACAGATATATGTTTTGAAAATGTAACCATATTGTAAGTACTTTTTTATCTTTGGAGAATAAAAGTAATCTAAAATTCTGCTTTTTTTAAAGGAGGGTATAATATTGGGTCTTTGGGTTATTTTTGTAGCATTAGATCTTTAAATGTTTAAATTTATTTTAAAAATTACTTTATTCAAAAGAAGCCCATTTCTGCATTTGAAATTTTCCAATTTAAAATAAAATGGAAATCATGTAATATTAGTAGAAATATTTTGACATTGGATATTATTAATTTTTATTAATTTTTACAAATGTTTATAGTTTAATTATTAACTAAGTTATGAATACAAGGGAATCTCATAACAATTCTTTATTTAAAATGAATTCGGGCATAAAACAGGTTCTTATGTCTCATATAGGAGATTTAGTTATAAAAATACTATAATAGTATTACAATTTTCTTTATGAGATGGTCCTGAAATATATACCAGAGGAAAAGCACTTTAGTAAAATTTGAGATGTTCTTTTTCTTATGGTGGACTTCTTTCATGTACTCCAAAACAGTAAAAAATGGGTGATCCTCAGGGCTGTTTTTATTGCTTCTGCTCTTTTATAGCTCATTTTATTGTGGTCATAATACAGCACCAGGAAGAACTCCTTAGGTAGCCATAGATACCATTTTTAACTAACATAAGTCTTTCCTGGACCCTTTCTGAGGTTCTGTGGGCCTAAATCAGCATGTGATTTGTATTTCTCTCAGGGTTTCAAAGATACTATCTTAATATGTAAATATTAGTAGCTATTTAACTCTTAAAATAAAATCAGTATACATAGCTTTTGCCACTTTCAGCTATGGAGGTATACAGTTGAGATTTGAGAGTACAAGTTTTGCCACTCACATAACATAACATAAAAAAAAAAAACTATTGCAAACCATGTTTTGTGGCTTCTGTCCAGTGTCCCATAATTGTGTAGCACAGAAGAATAAAATGCATTGTTCTGAGTTATTAGCAGCAGCACAGGCTTTTTTACAAGCTTTATTGAACCAAACAATTTATTTAGGATCTCCAAAATATCACCAAGTGCTTTCATAATTGAGACTAAAAAAATAATTTTTCTTAGTTACCTAAATACATTTATTTCCATTATCAATTATTGCATTTTTTTCTGTCAAGGTCATCCTGTTATGGGCTCTTTTCTTCACATCACTTTGCTATTGTTTGTTTTACCACAAAGACAAAAATCATATTTTTTTCTGGGAAAGAACAATCTAAGTTACTTGGGAAGACAACATATGATTTATACTTTTTAAAAAATTCTGTAAATATTTTAAATTGTTCTAAAAATAATAGCAGTCAAATGTTCTAAATGTTGTTTAAAAATGTGCTTTTTGTTATGATTGTTTTTAATAAGTGTTCAATATTTATGAATCTCTGGTTTTCCTCTAAATATTGACATTTGTTAGTCATTACCAGGAATACTGTATGTTTAACAGTTGCCAAATAATAAACTTTAAAAATATCTGGAAATTATTCTTTGGATTTATGCAAACTCTAAATTGGCCATTTAAATCTTAAAAAGGCTGCATTTAAAAAATCTCTGAGGCTGATGGATCATCTACAGGCAACATGTACTTGATGGACCTCTTTTGCAATTTTAAGCATGTTTTATTGTTAGTACCACCTCAGTCTTTTATGGGAAAGGTAGTTGATTGTGTCTGACAAAAGGCAAAGCCAATCTTAGTGTTTGCTAAAATTGCAGAATTTCTGCATATTGGTATAATAAATATTTGAGTACCTTTCATGCTAGGTTAAGAATACAGAAATTAAGACAGCACTTGCCCTCAAGGAATTTATGCCTTGGGTCTATCTCTTTACATCATTTTTTGTTTGTTTTCCCCTATATAATCAAATATTGAAATATTATTTTAGAGTTATTAGGCACAAAGGCAGAATGGGTTTCAGGGGGGAGGTAGCAGCATGTGGTGAGTGGACTGTACTGTGAAAAAAGAAATGAAAACTAAAGGTTTTAGCAGAAGAAACCTTTGTTTCTCCTTTTTTGTTTTCAAACATTTTTTCTTCTGGGGGAATAGTCATTTCAGGAAATCACATGTATAATGTAAATACCTTAAAAATAGCTGTTAAAAGGAATGATAAGAAGAGATAACATTGGCAACAAAATGACCAGAACATTTTATTCTTTTTCTTTAAGTAATATGTATGGACATACCGGTTAAATTGAGTTAAGGTTGACCTACTTTAGAAGCTGGTAGCTCTAGAAGTTTCAGTGACTCTTTCAGGTCATTTAGATACTAAATATACACTGGGAGATTCTGAATCATTAACATATATGAACATAAAACTATATGCTGATTTTAAATGTATGAAAACATCAAAGGATGTTATAATTTTATTTTCTGAGTTAAATTCCTAACATGAATGCTATTGATTTTAGTAATGAAGCAAGGCCAGACTTTCAGATAAAGGTGGAAGTATATAGTTGCTGTACAGAAGAATCTTCTATAACTAACACACCCAGAAAATTAGCTAAGAAACTGAAGACATCTATAAGTAAAGCTACAGGGAAGAAAATGCATTCAGTGCTTCAAGAAGATCATGAAACGTGTTTGTCCTTCGGTTCTGCTATTTCGTAAGTTTCTAATACAATATTTATAGTGACATAGTATATTTATATATTAGTGACATTTTAAAGTATTGTGTGTGGAGTGTATGTTTACATTTTAAATGGGAAAAACATCCTGAAGCAGAACAAAATTTAGCTGTCAGACATATACCCCGCTGAGATAGCCTTAATATCTTACTTTGAAAGTAGGAATTTGGGTGACAGTGTATTTTTAGTGATTTGGAATTCCAGTATCTACCAGAAAGATAAAATGTTTTTCTTTAAAAAAAAAACAAACACATATATTTTTATTGCCCTAGCCAGTTTTGCTCAGTGGATAGAGCATCAGCCCACAGACTGAAGGGTCCGAGGTTCGGTTCCAGACAAGGGCACATGTACCTTAGTTGCAGGCTCCATCCCAGGTCCTGGTCGGGCATGTGGGAGGCAACCAATCTGTGTGTCTCTCTCACATCAATGTTTCTCTCTCTCTGTCTCTCCCCTTCCCTTCCACTCTCTAAAAATCAACGGGAAAATGTCCTTGGGTGAGGATTAACAACAACAAACATTTTATATATATACTAGTATTAGGGGTCCAGTGCACCTTTGAAAGGAATTGTGGGCTGTGAGGCTATGGTGGGCACAGGGGAGGGTCTCGGCCCATCCTCCGTGCCCCACCCAGCCCCTCCCGCTGCGGCGCTCCCCCCTCACCCCCATCCCCTGCCTGCCGGCAGCCCCGTTCCCCCTACCGCCGCTCCCACGTGCTGACAGCGCTGGCCCCGCTCTCACCCATTGACGGTGCAGAGCGATTGGGGCCGGTGCCAGCAACGGGTACAAGCGGGGCCAGCAGTGTCAGCAGGTGCAAGCGGTGGCTGCTGCCCCGATGCCCCTCAGGAGCAGGGGGAGGTGGAGAAGCCCTGAGGGGCGATCGGGTGCCAGCAGCGGGTGTGAGCAGGGCCGGCGCCAGCAGCAGGTGCAAGCACCTGGCGGGACCGCGGCATGCAGGAGCAAAGAATTTTCAGTAACCACCAGGGGCTCGCCCCTATGACAGTGACTGGTGCCCTGCCTTGGTCTGGTGCCCCTGCTCACCTGCTCCACCATCCCGCTGCGGCCGATGCCCGCCATGTTCTGCACGCGCCCCCGGTGGTCAGCGCATGACTGCACGCGCCCCCGGTGGTCAGCGCATGACGTAGTGACCAGTTGTTCAGTTATTCTGTCATTTGGTCTATTTGCATAGTAGGGTTTTATATATATACATTTAATTGATTTTTAGAAGAAAGCAAAGGAAGGGGGAGAGAAACATCATGGGTGGCCACCTGCATAGCCCCTATCAGGGATGGAGCCAGCGACCTTTTGGTGCCCAACCAAGTGAGCCACACCAGCAGCCAGGGCTGAAATGTTTTTCTTGAAAAGGGACTAGACGTCAAAGTATTTGTTACATATCAGTCTGCTAATTAGTTTTTCATGTCATGCTTTATTCTTAGAGATTTTAAAAAATATATTATCTTTATCACAAAGCCACATTACCATTATCACACTTAACAAAATAAAAAATAAGTCCTTAATGCCATCTGATACCTAGTCTGTATTCAAATTGCCGCAATTCTATAAAAGTCCTTTTATGATTTGTTTGTGCAAATCAGAA
This sequence comes from Myotis lucifugus, assembly GCF_000147115.1. Classification (NCBI taxonomy): domain Eukaryota; kingdom Metazoa; phylum Chordata; class Mammalia; order Chiroptera; family Vespertilionidae; genus Myotis; species Myotis lucifugus. The sequence continues at coordinate 2,133,704 of NW_005871110.1, read as the reverse complement.
TCCTAACAAAGTCTATAATGCTGCATTACAGTGAGTCTTTTAGTTTCTTTTAATCTTTAACAATTTCCCATCTATTTTTTTCTTGCTATTATTTATTGAAGAAACCAGATCATATAGAATTTCCCACATTTTGAATTTAGTTAATTACACATTTGTGGATTTTTTTTAAACATCTTTTTCTATCCCCTGCATTTCCTACAACTAGTAAGTAGTAGACCTAGAGAACTGATTAGGTTCGGGTTCTCTTTTAGGGCAATAATACTTCATATTGATTATATGTACTTCCTACTATCTCCCATTAGGAAGCCTTGTCCCACATTTAGTCATGTTAAAATTGATCAGTGGGTTCAGATGTTGCCAGCCTGATTTATCTATTATAAAGTTCCCTATCAATCTTTTATCTAATAGTTCTAGCAGCCATTACTGATCATTATTTCACTAGGGATTATAATTTGGTGACTTTCTACATTTGTCCTACTTTTTTTTTTTTAACCTGGAATTCTTTCAAAGAACTTCCCTTCATGAACTCTCTGGATATAAATGCAAAAAACTGCTGAAGGAAAGGCAGGAAAAATACTTGTTTCTTTTATTTACCTAATTTTAGAATAGTAAGTTGATATGGAGGTGATCAATGTTATCTTTTATTTGAACTCTTGAATTCTCATATATTTGTGTGTCAGTCTATTATAGGTATTACTCTCTTTGAAGCCTAATTGTCCCATATGTGATCTATGGGAAGCTTTTAAGCTGATTCCTGCGTCGTTTTGACCCAACCTAATTTCTAATAGCTTCTTTACTTTTTGACACAAGATGTTCCACGTTCATCTTGTATTTTTCTGCCCAGACCTGGAATTACCATTTCTTCAAGGAGCCCTGGTTTCTTTCAGATACTTTCTTTAAACACTGTGTTTGTTGCTTCACAAATCACTTTGTGTTTATGTTTCTTGGGAAAACTGTTGATCGGGCTACATTCCTAGAATTTCTTTGCATGTTTTAGTAGAGTTGGCTCTTCAGCATGCCAATAATTTTACTATAATTACAAAAAAAAACCCCAAATATTTTAAGTATAGATCCTGTAAATATCAATCATCAGAATGTAATTAAATAACTTTTCATGTCAGCTATATTTCATGTGAAAAATGACTTGGGACTCTATCTAGGATTGTGGCTTTCAGTCAGTTTTGTTTGAGACCCATGGTAAGAAATACATTTTACATTGTGACTGAGTACATACACAGCTACATAAGCAGATTTCATGAAGCAATACTTATAAATGCTATTTATATTATATATTATATATATTATATATAAATGCTATTTATATTATAATGATCAGACTTTTTAATTCTAGTTATTTTCAGTTTTAAAAAATGCTGTTTATGAATTATTAAATTGATTTCATAATCCATAACTAGGTCCCATCCACACAAAAATAGTCATAGAAGATGTAAGTCTTTCCTATTATAAATATCATTAAAAAAGAAGAAAGGGGCCCTTAAATTTTCTTCCTTTAGAATTAAGGCCATTTGAAAAGTCTTCTAGGTTAAGATTATGTCAAGTACTGATATTTGCTGAAAGGTCCTTTAATTTACCCATCTGTAATCCCTTTGTAAATGGGAATAAAGATAATAATGTAATTATACCTAACTCCACAGGATCATTATGAGATTCCAAAAGATAAATCATGAACTTGGTACTTAGTAAGCATTTAATAAATGTAGCTCTTACTATTATTGTTACTCTTTTTACTGTTCTGAGAGCGGTGCTTTTTCTGAACTATTTTTTCAAACTCATGCTGAAGCATTGCAGTTAGAAACTTGACATAGGAATAAAAAATATAGACAGATATTTTAAAATTTAAAATCATTGTTTATAATTTCATAGAAGATAATCTCAGTAATGTTAGAACTTGTATTTAAACTATATTCCTCTTCTAAGCCTAGAGGAATTTTTGAAAATAAAATTATTTGGTAAAAGTGCTTTTTAGTTGGGATTGTCATATTTGTTTTGAAGTGTTCCTTCTACTTAGATTTGTCATTCCACTTGATTTATACCTGAATCCAAACAGTAATTGTCTTTGTGAAACTTGCATGCCATATGTTTATTTACATCATCAAAGTTAGTCAAAAGATAGAATAAAACCTTTTACAACATTTCACCAAATCATATTCTTCTAATTTCAGCATCCTATTGCACTTCTGGTGTGAATCCAGAGTACATGAGGTTAAACTCATGGCCCAGGGCTGCACCCACCTGATACTTCCTCAACTGACCACTTCAGCACCATAAGAGGTTGAGAATCTCATTAGTAATCAGAATGCATAGGAGATCAATTTCATTTTATTTTAATTTTTTTGTTAATCCTCACCAGAGGATATTTTTTCCATTGCTTTTCATAGAGAGTCAAAGGGATGGAGGGAGGGGGAAAGAGAGACAGAGACACATCAACCAGGGGGTGGGGAGCGCACCTGCAACCCAGGTACGTGCCCTTGATCAGGAATCAAACCCAAGACCCTTCAGTGCGTGGGCTGACACTCTAATCAATGAGCCACACCAAAAGTGATCTAGTTCAAGATCACTGCAAACATTCCTAGTATAGCTTTTAATTTTCAGCCAAAATGAGCACAAAAGATCAAATTTGGGCAATATATATTTTCTCTGGAAATATGACATTGATCAAATATAGCTGTTCTTCCCGAAAAAAGTGCATTTTTTTTCAAACTACCGTTTAAAGTAGTGATTTATTTTTTTATAACATTTTTGGATACCCCCTCAATCTTATAACAATTGGCCTATTTGATTTAAAAATATAGCTGATTAAACTTTGGGGAACTCAATATTAGGATTGGCTAAAATGAATGAGTGTAATGTTTTAGTAAGAAAATGTTATCCTGACAAGAATGTTTTAAAAGTGAGATCATTGTTGGTTTTGGAAGCATTACCATTGTAATTAGTCATGGTTTAAAAATGAAGTAACTTGAAATATCATCAGAAAGTATTGTTTGATCTAAAAGAAGACATTGAACATTTTTGGTAATTTTTAGCTTGCTCCCTCATGTGATTTCATTTATTCATTTTATTTGTGGAATTTAGCTCATTGAAATTCCTTGAGCTAGATTTTCCCAGTGCCTCTAATAGCTGAATTAACTTACTTTATGCTCCTTAAGAAGTATTTAGTACATTCTTTTTCAATGTGCAAATAAATATACATCATTTTAAACAATCATTTTGTGAAAACTGGTAAAATTGAGAATAATTATTTACTTGAAAAAAAGATGCACTGACTTAAAAAAAAACTTAAAAAAATACCACCAAACCTTGGACTTAAATATTTAACTTATTTTCATTAAATTTTATCTATATACTGGTAACTTCCCAATTTAATTCTCCAATATGTTTCCCTTTCCTAACTTCAGAGTCACATATCCAGCTGCCTACCCTTTATACCAAATAGGTATCTAAAAAAAAAAAAAAAAGTCTCAAACTTAACTTATACAAAACTAAATTCGTACTTCCCATGTCTATTCTTCTCATAGTCAGCCTCATTTCCATTTTTCTAGTTGCTCAGGCCAAAAGCCTTGGAGTTGTCCTTGACTGTTTACTTTCTTTTGCATTCACCAGATGTCCACATTGCATGAACTTTAAGAATATATCAAGAATCTTACCATTTCTCACCACCCTGCTCCAGACCTGCATCAGCTCTTGACTGGTCAATTGCAGTAGCTTTCTCGTTGGCATCTCTATTTTCACTCTCTTGGCCTTTGTGGTCTGTTCTCCATACTGCAGCCAGAGGGATCAAATATACAAGTCAGATGATAGCACATAGCTCAAAACCTACCATTTGCTTCCCATTTCACTCAGAATAAAATCCAGTGTTCTCGTCATGTGTACAGTGTCTGTCTCCCACTTACCTTTGGACATCTCCTCCCTCTCCCTCACTGTATTCCACACACAGGCCTCTTGTCACACACACCTGGCTTCACTCTCTTGCAGCAGTTATCCACCTATTGTCAATAACCTCTTTCCTGAAAATAGCATATTCTGTACTATGCTAATGGGGAGTCTATTTCCCATTGTTTTAAGTGGGAAAAATGATAATGTAGTTCCATAATATCTATATATCAATGACATTATCATGTTGAAATAATTCTTAAAATATTACATGCACCCTGATCACCAAACAGCTAATATGATTGTTTATAGTCAGTTTGTGTGTAGTAATATTTGCTTTTTCATTGTAATTGCCATTCTCAATTGCTTTATTGTTTTATCCACAGTTTTCTTTAATACTTCCTTAAACCTTTTTTTTTTTTCGAATGGGGCTAGGGGGGCCGGGGGACTCATTGTCTAACACTAGGGAAAAATAAGAGCTAATTATGAAAGGCACTGTAGATATTTGTTCAGGGTAAAATCAGGAGAGAATGGCCACTCTTTGAGTATACGGCTGGTGCCTCTTAGCTCTAGCAACAGTGGAGATTTGTTGATACTTAATGAACTTTTCCAAAATTGTGCATATGAGTCTGACATTATACCAGTTACTATATTCAGAATGTAACTTGAACTTTACTCATGCATTGTTTTGTTAAAAAAAAGTTTTGGAGACAGGAAACAGATATCTCTGGTTTATGATGGTTGCATATTAAGATCAAGATAAACTAACTTATCATGCTGTATGCTTTATACAGCAATGTATGTCAGTTATTTCTCAATATAACTGGAAAAACAAAAAACGAGGTGTTCTCAAAGTGAGTAACATTCTGTGGGGTATAGCATTATTTACTAACGAAGCACATGCATTGCATACTTACTACATGTATACAAATTTTTCTTTGTAATAGAGATTTTATTAAAGATTTAGTAAGAGACAAAGAAGGTTTCTGGAACATATAACCTGGCACAATTAATAAAAATTTCCTTCAGACTTCTCTCTTTTTCTCCAAAGTTCATCTATATTTCTGTCTATCCATCTACCTGTCCTCTTTTTCTTTTTAACAACATGCTCCTTAATGTTTTGAATGTTTTATTTTGGAAAATTAAAAAGTCATGAAAAGTCTTAAATGTAAATTGCTAACACAGAAAATACAATTATTTGAAACAAAAATTCATTTTTTATCACCACAGAGTGTCAGGATATGAAATGTATCATCAAAAATTTCAGATGCCTTGGCAATAGCGCTACTTTAACATAATGAAAAAATAGGATCAGTAATGAAATCCCCCATTTCCTGATACTATAGATAAAAATTCCAAATATTTAAAGTTGATAAACCAGAAGGAGATTTATTTCTTCCCCAAGAAATAAATATGAGTCAGATTCCATCACTACCCTTCTTATTAACCTTCTCCAATGACTTCCCATTACACTTAGAATTAAACCCACCCTTCTTCCAAGGCTCACAGCCTTAGGTGAGCTAACCCCTGCCTGTAGTTCTAACCCCATGTTGTACCATGTTTGCCACCTGCTCGCTGTGCTTCAGTCACACTCATGTTTTTTCAGCCTCTCTTTGCACACGCTGTCCTCTATGTTTAGAATGCTTTTCTGCATTCTTTGCTTGTCTCCATCCTTTTATTCATAACTGTTAGCTCTTCAGAGAATCTTTTCCAAATTCCCCTATCTAGCATAGCTCCTCAGTATTCTCATACCTTTTGTTTCTTTCAAAAAACAAAAAAGAGTTGCATTATAGCTTTCAAATGCCAATATTTGATTTACCCCTCTACTTCCCCCCCTTCTGCATCAGAATATAATATTGAGTCTTGTTTATCGTCACCTTACGTAAGAGTTGGCAAATATTCAGTGTTCAGTTAATATTTTTGAATGAATAGAGATCCTTCTGAAGAAACATTTGTAAAGTAAACCAAATAATTTTCAGGTTTTCTTATGATAAAATAGCATAAAGAGGTAAAGAGGATTAATCATTTATGTTAACTTTAGCCTGTCATTCATAACATCTAAATGTGTGTTTTTTTCATTTTGGTAAAAATACATAAAATAAAATGTACAATTTTAACCATTTTTAAGTATATAAATCAATGGCATTAAGTATATACACAATGTTGTGCAACCATCACCACCATTCATCTCCAGAACTTCTTTATTTTCCTAAACTAAAACTCTGTACCATTGAACAATAGCACCCTGCTTCTCCCTCCACTCAGCCCCTGGAAATCTACTTTCTGCCTCTGAATTTAACTTTTCTAGCTACCTCATATAAGTGGAATCATACAGTATTTGTCCTTCGTGACTGATTTATTTCACTCAACATAATGTCTTTGCATTTCATCCATGCTGTAGTCTGTCTTAGAATTGTCTTCCTTTTTAAGGCCGAATAATTTTATATTGCATGTATATACATTTGTTTATCCATTCACCCTTGAATGGACACTTGGGCTTCTTCCACTATTTGGCTGCTTTTTCATGGGTTTACATCTATCTATTGGAGTCTCTACTTTCAGTTCTTTGGGGTATATACCACAAGTAGAATTGTTGAATTATATGGTAATTCTATATCTCTTGAGGAACCATGATACTGTCTTCCATAATGGTTACACCATTTTATATTACCATCACCACTGTACAAAGGTTCCAATTTGTCTACATTCTGGCCAACATTTGTTATTTTCTATTTTTCGTTGTTGTTATTTTTTTTTAGCAATAGCTATCCTAGTGGCTTTGAAGTGTTATCTCATTGAAGTTTTGGTTTGCATTTTCCTGATCACTAGTGGTCTTGAGCATCTTTTCATGTCTTTATTGGCCATCATATCTCTTTTTAGAGAAATGTCTATTCAAGTCCTTTGCCCATTTTTTAGTCAGGTTTATTTTTTGTTGTTTTTGAACATCTAAATATTTTATGCAGTAGGAATTATACTAGAGTACTGAAAACATGTCTCCTCCTCGCTTTCAGTGGTGCAAAGTATAATTTGCTAGCTCATGCTACACTGACCTTGGAAAATGCTGAGGACAATTTCAAGACCCATAATCTGTCTATTAATGGAAATGGTAAGTACAGTCTATATTTTACTTATTACATATGTTATGTTGATATATATGTGGTGAGAGTAATAACTTCTAATTTTAAGATGTTCTCCTGGAGTGGATATTGGCTTAAATAATGTAGGCATGAGTGATTCTGTGGGTTTTCCAAATATGTCCATCCCTTTTCCCCAAAAGTGAACAGTTTATTTTCCTCTCTCCATGCTATTTGCCAGAGATTTGTTTGTGAGGCTAGCTTAGTCAGAATAGAAAGATTTTGTATATTCTGAATCCTTGTCTTTGACTTGAAATTGATGAGTTCACCACCTTCTAGTTGGCAATAAGAGACCTATCTTATTTTTAAATTTGAAATTGAGGAAGCCAACCCTTCTGTTGATAGCAGAGGATATAAGAAAAGGTAGGGCTAAATTAATCTTAACCCTTTTCTCTCTGGATGATATTGGTAGTTGTAGTTTATCCAAAAGAAATATGTAGCAATATGTAGAAGTAATTATTATAGTTTACATGTTATATACTATTGTGAGAGGTATAATAAAATCTACTATGATTGTGGATTTTTCTAGTTCTCTTAGTTATGTCTATTTTTGCTTTATATAATTTGAGCCTTTGATATTTGATTCACACAATTTTTAATTGTGTATTTTATTCCACTCTTTTACCTCAAACTGTACCTATTTTTATGTTTTAGAATGCTTCTTCTAGCAGGATTATATATTAGATTTTAATTTTTATCCAATTTGACAATATTTATGGGTATTTTTTTACTGGAGCATTTAGTCATTTTGCTTCTAATACTAAATAGTCTATAATCCACATTATCCTGTATAATAAAAGGCTAATATGCTAATAGACTGAATGGTGGAATGACCAGTCACTATGACGTGCACTGACCACCAGGGGGCAGACACTCAATGCAGGAGCTGCCCCATGGTGGTCAGTCTGCTCCCACAGAGGGAGTGCCGCTCAGCCAGAAGCTGGGTTCACAGCTGGCGAGCACAGCGGCGGTGGTGGGAGCCTCTCCTGCCTCTGCTGCAGGTGGGCGGTAATGAGCAAGGGGTCCTGACTGCGAGAGCCCCAGACTGCAAGAGAGATGTCTGACTGCTGGCTTAGGCCTGCTCCCTGTTTCCCCGAGGGGTCCCCGATTGTGAGACCGATTGTGAGAGGGCATAGGCCGGGCTGAGGGACACACACACACACACACACACCCACCCACCCACCCACCCACCCACCCACCCGCTCAGTGCACTAATCTCGTGCACCGGGCCTCTAGTATTAAATATTTGGGTTTAAATCTGCCATCATATCCTGTGTTTTTTCTGTTCTGTCTTGCCTTCTAAAGGACCAATAGTTTCATCATTTCAGTTTTCCCTTGTCTAATTGAAGCTATAATTCTTTTTTTTAAATATATTTTATTGATTTTTTACAGAGAGGAAGGGAGAGGGATAGAGAGTTAGAAACATCGATGAGAGAGAAACATTGATCAGCTGCCTCCTGCACACCTCCTACTGGGGATGTGCCCGCAACCAACGTACATGCCCTTGACCGGAATCGCACCCGGGACCCTTCAGTCCGCAGGCTGACGCTCTATCCACTGAGCCAAACCGGTTAGGGCAAAGCTATAATTCTTTTTTCTCATCTTTTAGAAATTACTTCTAGAAATATTAATAACTAGAGGCCCTTGCACGAATTGGGGTCCCTCAGCCCGGCCTGCACCTTCTCCAATCCGGGACCCCTCGGGAGATGTCAGACTACCTCTCGCAATCCAGGACCACTGGCTCCTAACCGCTCGCCTGCCTGATCGCCCCTAACCGCCTCTGCCTCACCCACAACTAGGATCCAGGATTCCCTCCTCCGGCTGGGCGCAGGCACTCAGGACCCAGGCTTCCCTCCCTCTGGCCGGCCGCAGGAACCCAGGTCCTAGGCCGGCTTCGCCTGGGCCAGCCTCAGCTGCAGGCGCTGGCTCCCGGGACCACAGGGCATGTGGCTTGTCCCTCTCCCGGGCCGCAGCCCCAGCTGCTGGCACCCAGGACTGTGGGGCGCGTGGCTTGTCTCTCTCCCAGGCCGCAGGCGCAGCCGCTGGCACATGGGACCACGGGGCGTGTGACTTGTCCCTCTCCTGGGCCGCAGCCTGGCTGGTCCCCATTTCTCTCTCCCCAGTGTTGAGTGTCTGAGCCATTTTGGCATGACAGCATGACAACCATTTGCATATTAGCTCTTTATTATATAGGAGACTTATAAAGTGTAAAATTAAAAGATAGTTTTACTTTTCCCTCGGACAATGCAAGGACTCTAGAACAGTTAAATTCCATTTCTCTGACTTGTGTGCTATTGTTATATATTTTAATTCTGTTTGATTTTTAAATTTCACGAGATGTTTTATGCACTTAATGTTTATTTAGATTTGCCTACTACATGTTTCTGTGGACTACTTTTAAACCTTACATCTGGGATAATTTTCCTTCTGCTTGAAAGATAATTTAGAATTTCTTTTTGTATGTTCTGCTTGTGTCATATTTCTTGGTTCTTTGTTTTTACGTGAAGGGTTTTTTTGTTTTGTTTTGTTTTTTGTGTTATAGACATAATTCCACTATCTTATGGCTTCTTTTATTAACTGTTGAAAATCATTTGTCAGTGAGTCACTTCTGTGAAGCTAACTTTCTATTTTCTCTTAGTCTTGGTTTTTCTAAGTTTCACTACGACATAGTATAGAATCTATATATGCTGCTTTTGGAAAGACCATGTCTGAGTTTCTGTGTGCCCTCCCATCCCCACCTCCAGGCAATGGGAATTCTGGGCAGCAAGGTTGGTTTGCTTCTGGCTTACTAGTATTCTATTGGTGATTCTTTATGGACATTAGCTTAGTATGAGGAAAATCTCGCATTAAACTGTTTCAGTTGTTCAGAAATCAGGAAGCAGATTTGTTTTGCTTCCCTCATCATGCAGAATCATTAAATCATAATTTCAGATTTGCTGGGATTGGCAAATGCTATCAGGACAAACAGCTTCTGTACTCACCTCACTGGTTCTTACTTATTTGATTTGTACTGGTAATTTCTTATATTCTTATGGGAAAACATTTTTAAACTATAGTTAATTCAGCATTTTCAGTAGTTTTCAGTATGAGTATTGGTCTGAACTGTCTAGCCTTCTGTCACTCAAAACCTGAAGTCTGCAATAGTATTAGAATTATCAGCTTAATCAGAAAATTTGACAAATGAAATTTGTTGTACCAGACACTGCTCTATGGTATACTATTCAGCCTTCAAAAAGAAGGGGATTCTACAGTATGTGACAACATGAGTGAACTTTGAGTACATCTATATATATAAAAGCCTAATATGCAAAGTGTCCCCTTGGGAATTCTACCGGGAAACTGAGTTTGATTGCTTGCTATGATGTGTGCTGACCATCAGGGGGTGGTGCGGAATGAAAGAAGGCCCTGTCCGGCAGCCGGGGAAGGGAGGCTCCAGCTGGCAGCCGGAAGGCCCCGATCGACCCTGATCACCGGCCAGGCTTAGGGACCCTACCTGTGCACGAATTTCGTGCACCAGGCCTCTAGTAATAACTGAAATAGCCAGTCATAGAAGGACAAATACTGCATGACTACACTGAATATGGTATCTAAAATAGTCAAACTCATAGAAGCAGAGGTAGCATGGCAGTTACTAGAGGCTGGGGGAGGAGAGATGGGGCGTTGCTAGTCAAGGGGTATGAAGTTTCAGTTACACAAGATGAATACGTTCTAGAGACCTGCTTACAACACAGTGCCTACTGTGAACAGGACTGCACTGTACACTTAAAAATCTAAGAGGGTTGATCTCCTGTTACATGTTCTTACCACAATAAACAGAAATAAATAAATAAGCAAACAAGCACTTTTAAAGCAGTTTTTATTCTTAGTCACTGTGAGCTGTCTTATAAAGAAACATTGCAATAAAGTGGTTAATAATGTGGCTGTCAGCCTTGGATTCATATTCTATTTCCACCACTGGCTAGTTCTGTGACCTTCGCAAGTTCCTTATTTTGTTATCGTTTACAGTTTACAGATTAGTAAAGTACAGTTTAGAGACCGTAACATACTAAATCATACAGCTAGCAAGTGGTTGAGCTAGACTTTAAATAACCCCGGACAAGCTGTGCTCTTTCTGCTATGCTTTCTGATCAGGCATGATTCCTGCTAAAGCAACTATAGACTCAAAATACTACCAATATGTGAATAATGGACTTGATGTTGAAAGGCCCCATTCTTTCAACCAAATCATCTGAAAAGTTGTGAGAAGGAATAAAATTCATAAAGGAGGCACCGCTTTTAGCAATAATTCCCCAATTGTCTTCAATGTTCTATAAGATACTACTAGATTCTCCTGTAATAAAATGCTCATGTGCAAATAAGCATGGGAACTGTGTGGGTACACAATAGATTAGCATATTAAAGACTGTGAGAAGACCTATGCTTAAAACACTAACACCCCAAACTACTGACTTTGGAACTTGTGGGTTCCCCTGGAAAACAATTTAAGAAACAATAACCTCTATGCCTAGCTCTTTATGTAATAGGTATATTCCTAGAACTGTGTTTAAATTAAAACCTTGAAATTAAATTTTATAATTAAAATGAAAAAAAAGCCACCTATTTTTTTCATGAATATAAGTATGTTAATATAGTGGGGTTTTCCTAAAGTTATGTTAATATCTTCCAAAACTATAAAATTAAAAGGAAATACAAGATTTTTGAAATTTATAACTCAACTTTATTCTTGCTAGTTGAAGGGAAAAGCCAAAATGATATCTTGAGGTTTATATTTGTCATCAAGAAATTTTTATACTTTTTGTGAAACTGTGAAACCACATTGTGCAGATTGACTCACATAGAACTGAGATGTTATCTGGATTCTTTTTCTTGCCTGTGTATTGTTTTTGTTGTTGCTGTCATTTTTAAACTCCATTTTGTTCCCCATTTGAAAGTACAGATGAATTAGATAAAATCTTTTAGTAATGAAAAGTCAAACTGCTCTCACTTCCTGTTTCATTATATTGTGTCCTAATACCTCCCTTGGCTAGAAAACAAGAATTAAGTATTTTGATTAAATGGTTGCGTAAGGACTGAGAGACAGCATTGAGAAATGGAAAGGATATGGTGTGGGGAGTGAGACTACCCTAGATATGAAATGATGAGAAGCGTCTATTATGTGCGAGACACAGTGATAGATGTCATTAACACATTATTTTATTTGATTTTCACCACCTTCCTACTTAAGATTGGTAGTATTTCTTTAATGAGAAATTGATACTGAGATAGATTAAATGATTAGCAAGATGCCATATTTCTTGTCTGATGTAGAAAGAAGCTGTGACTACATTTTATTCCACAGTGCTCCTGAGCTGAAAAGAAACCCGATTGCAGGGTATGTCGCAACGATTCTACATCCAATCTCTCTTTTTAAGGACTGCAGTCAGGAAGAAATTATTCTTCTTGGTGGCCCATGAAATCTGAACTTATTCTATCAGAGAAACACATTGTTACAGTGGTATTTAGGGTCCAGTACATTACTGATTGAACAAACTTTATGAACTGGTTTGAAAACCTAATAATCATTTATGATTCTACTTTTTTAGGAAGTGCATCCTAATTTAAAAACAAGTAGCTTACAGATATTTAGAAGTTTAATTATTAATGAATCTTGGATTACTTATATAAAGAAATTTCCTTTTAAACTTTAAATTTATAAATCACAAAGTTAATTTCAGATGTGTTACTCAGATACAATTATAGAATTTTTATTTCATTTCCTGCCTATTTTAGGAAAAAAGATTCTTATTTATTTACTTATAAATTTATTTATTTATTTATTTGGGGACCATTTCCTGTATTGTATTTATGCATTTATTTCTCCCAGGTTAAACCCTTTATTTCTGAAAGATAACATCTTTAATGAGGTATTAATAAAAAAGATTTGAATAGTCTCAGACAATTCGTTGTGTGCTATTCTATAATAGAATGTTGAGTAGGTAAGTTAATAAAAAAACCTCTTGTTTTACTTTGTACTAATCATTTTAGGCTTGTCTTTTTCATTTAACTGATGTATGAAACTTTGGCTACGTTGCATCTATATATTAATTGTATTTTTATTAAAAATATTTTTTTTCCAGGGTTAGTAAGACATTTGGGGCAATAACAGTAAAAGCCAATGGCTAGCTATTTTATAGGTACTACCAACAGGGGTCAGTGAAAACTTGAAAAATCATTTTTGTGTGGATAAGGCACCGTATGCTGGATTTTTATTTATACCTGATAAACAGAATAAATCATGCAATGCTGTCCTTCCATATAGATTTGAAGGCTTTATACCTACCTGTACACACACTGAAGGGATATCTTAATGTTTTTTGAAAGAACTTTTTTTAATCATTTGCAAAACTTATGGAAAAGTTACAAATTGAATGTCAAGATCTTTTTACACCCCCCCCCCAAAAAAAATATATGAGAGCAAGATGCTTACATGGTGCTCCATTACCCCCAAATATGCTAATATGTATTTCCCACTAAGAGGACATCCGGCTATATCAACTGCACCACCCAGATCAGGAAATTAATAATACATTACTGCCATTTAATTCTCAGACTCCAGGTGTTGCTTATTGTCCCAGTAATGTTCCTTATGACAAAAGGATCCAGTACAGAATCACAAACTGCCTTTAATTATCATGCTTCCTTTGTTTCTTTCAGTGTGGACCAGTTCTTTAGTCTTTCCTTGGCTTTTATAACCTTAACACTTTTACACGCCATAGTTATTTTGTAGAAGGTCCTTCAGTTTGTATTTGTCTGATGTTTTCTTGGGATAAGATTCTGGATATTCATTTTTGGCAGAAATATCACAGAACTGATGCTGTGTTCAATGCATCCATTAGGTGGAATATAATTTGATTCATCCAATTACTGATGATGTTCACTTTAATTGCTTAATTAAGGTGGTGTCTACCAAGCTTTTCTATTGTAAAGTTACTTTTTTGTTTCCCCTTTTGTAATAAATACATATTGTGTGTGTGAGAAGGGGGTACATTGAAACACTGTATGTTATTTCTTATTGGACCTTCAATTTATTCATTGATGTTTTTATAGCAATATGGACTCAGGTTTCTCTGTTTTGTTCAATGCATCATAATCTGTTAATATTATTGTTTATTTTCAGGTTCAAATTGTCTCCAGTTTGGCCAATGGGAGCACATTAAAGATGGCTTTTGTGTTTTTTGACAGGTCTTCATCATTACTAAGAACTCCCTTGTTTTATGGCATAATAAGATATTTCAGACTCATCATGTACTTTCCCTGCCCCAGCCCTGGAATCAGCCATTTCTCCAAGGAATGCTGATTCTTTTTAATGGACATAATATTTAGAAGACATGACCTGGGCTCTAGGTATATTCACCACGATTAGAGTGTTGCTTTTCCTAGCTCCCCTCACTGGACAAAGCTACATACATGCATATATATTTTGCCATGTATTTCTTAATCTCTATGTGTTGAAAACCATTTCACACCAGTACATCCAGTTCTAATCCAACATCACAGAGAGTTTATTCCACATATTTTAAGTCCTTTCACAGTGAGAAACCTGTTTTCTATTATCTTTAAGGTTTTTTTCTTCTTTCATCAGTCTCCCTGAAAGCAACCATTTCCCCATCTTCTTTACTTCTTCTTCTTGGGGCAGCCCCTTGCCCATGTGACACTCTCCCGCTCAGGCTTTAACTCCCTATGCCTGGTTGCTCTCACCTTCTTCCCATGTGGACACCCTTTTCAGCACCTGTACTCTGACACCCATGCACAGCTGTCCCTCTGCTTGGATGCCCTTCTTACTGAGTTCTGACACGCTGTTCTGGTCATTGAATGTGTGGATTGCTTCTTCAGACTCTGACTCCCATAGCTGGGCCATCCCCCAAATATACACACTTGTCTTACTCTACTTAGATTCTGATACCCTTCTCACTCTACTCAGGCCTGACTCCCTACACCAGGGCATCCCCTGAGCAGAGATCTCCTTTGACCTCTAGGCTCTGCTCCATGTGATCCGTCCTCAGCTCTCTTACTCAGCCTCCCTGTCCTCTGGCACCCAGCTGTGGCACACCACAGCTTCACCCCCCAACCCCAGCACAGATGCCCAACTTGGTGAACTCCACCTAATGGCTCAAAGCTGAATTGTAAGGGCGGGTGGGCAGGGGGTGGGGGGAGAGGGAGAGAAAAGGCAAAAAGGTTTATTAAATTATTATCTTAAAGTTGTGCTCTGAAATGTTTTATTCAGAAGATCACTTTGGTAATTATTATAATGAAAGTCAGAAAAAATAGAATTTGACATACAAAAATTACTTTATTAGATTTTTTTATATTAAATGAGTTTACTTATATGCCCTGAACTACCTCTGCTGATTAATTCCTTTAAGATCAAACAAGAGCTCAAGAGACTAAAAGTTCCCAGTCTATTCCAGGTGATAGCATGCTATAAACTATTAGCTTAATATCATCTCTTATTTGATTTTGTCATTAAAGATGGTACTTGTATTTGAGTAGGATGTTCTTATGTTAAGCCAAAAAAAATTGTAAAAAGAAGAATATGTGTAATGACTTTAAACAGATATTTGTAACTTGACTTTTTCCTCCTTTTTTAAATAGAGGAATCTTCGTTTTGGCTGCCCTTATTTGGCAACATGTGCTGCCGATTAGTTGCCCAGCCAGCTTGTATGGCTGAGGATGCATTTGCAGGATTTCTTAATCAGCAGGTTAGAGGATTTTAACTATTCGACAGTAATTATAGCTCCAATTTAGATCTTAATCCTAATATTGAGAAGTATTTTTTAGAGTCTTCTTTTAAAAACAACAGTTTTCTCATTTGACATAGTCTGGGGAATTGGGAGGGGAGACCTGGGGATGAGCAGGGAGGGTCTAATGCAATTTGGATGGCTAAGGAGCTACCTCTCCAGGTTCCTCTGCTTCATGAATTGCAGTAACAGGATAATCAGCAACAGAGGACTCCTTGTGGAAACGGATGAGGACTGCTCAGCACCTTTCTCATAAGGCCTTTCTGGCAGACAGCTTTTGGCACAGTGTAGGCCTCTGAGCTTCCAAAGCGGCCTCTGTGCCATCTACTCCTGATTTATTTATAACCATAGTTATTTATATTCAGTAAATAATTAATTATGGGCTCCAATGAATCAATAGTGTTTTCTAAAAGATTCCATTAAGAGGAAAGAAAATTTGCATTCTTACAGGGTCGTCAACATTTTCCAGTGCTCTAAGAACAGTAAGGGAAAATTATATTTTTAATACCAAGTTATTTTTATAACTTTCCTGAGTCGATGAATTGCTGTGGAATTCTTAAGACTCATTTTTAAGACGGGCTTTTTAAAAACTTCATTGATTTATGATTTTATGTGTGTAAATGTTACGTGGTAATTATTACCTCCATTTTGCTTATTTAATGCTTTTGAGAATTCCAGACCTTTATTTTCTAATGTTAAGCTACTCTTCGGTTCTGGGCTGTTAACTCATTATATAGTAAATTAATGGGTAACTATCACATTTAAAAATTTTAAAAAACTAATTTAACTTTGATAATTTAAGTATTTTGTTGAATTTAGAGTTAAGATGATGAATTATGTTTTAAGGTTGATTCTTTCTTGATTTTTTTTTTCCAGCAAATGTTAGAAGGTCTGATTAGTTGGAGAAGGTTATATTGTGTTTTAAGAGGAGGTAAACTCTATTGTTTTTACACTCCAGAAGAAATTGAAGCTAAAGTGGAACCAGCTTTGGTAGTGCCCATTAACAAGGTAAATAAAATGCTATTTTAAAAATAAAAATATAACATTTAATGAAGTTTGTCCATTTCCATACAGTTTAAATTGTTGCCATCTTATAAAGAAAAGGGAAGTACTGCTAAAAATAGGTTAGTTCATAAAGGGAATTAATCTTATTTTTCTTTCCATTATAGAGCTAATTCAGTAAAGGAATTGCTGTATATTTCCTTAAAAAACATAGTTATTGGAAATCTATACCAGTAAATAGGTTTTAAAGCAGAGAATATAATTCCACATTAACAGGATTTTAAAATTTTCCAGGAATTTATTTAATTAAGAGATTATATAAACATAAATTGTTAGCTCATGTTACAGTGATAATCTCTCTAGTTAATATTTAAATGAATCCATAAAAAGACATTTCAGAGTGGGATTGATGGGCAGTTGTCCAGCCTTCTGTCAGAACAGGAAAGCCTGACAGTTCATTTAGAATACATGAATGCTTACACTGCATTTAAGAAGTAGTACTACACCACCTAGAGAATCTGTCAAACACACACACACACACACACACACACACACACACACAGGTTTGATACAAAGATGATTAAAATTTACTAACAAAATTTTTATCCATAAATCTATAGGAAAACTTTCCACAATAAGCCAGACTTATCTTAAATTTATCTTCATCCATCATCTTAGTTTAGTGTTTATTGGAGGTTCCTCCCCCCCTTTTTAACATTCCTTCTAGAGAATAGTATAATGGCATTTCTAGAGCAGAATGTCAGCTTTTCTTTCTAAAGACTACTTAATTCTTTCTAGTTGTTTTAATTTGCTTGCCTTTGGAGTGGTTGAATTGAAATATATGATAAAATATGAGCCATCCCAGCTTTTAACTCTGCATATTTTACTTGTTTTTAAATTTTCTTTTGGAGGAAAATGTGAAGTGGTATGTCCTGAAAAACATGTAGATACTGGTTTGCTAATTTATAAAGACTTGATTTAATTTCTATGATCTTTTCCAATAATAACATATGGTCTGTTTCTATCCTGCTTTTAGAACTTACACTGCTTTTCACTTAAAGGAAATCCTTGTATAATTAAGTCCACTTAATATGTCTGTTTTGTGTATTGGAAAGATTGGTGATGCTATTAAATAATATACCTCAATATAACAACATAGTGAATTTATTTTTGGTTTAGAAAATTAGGTTTATGAAAGTACAATTTTATTATTAGAAGCTTGATATAATTTTTTATTATTTGCCAACCTTTTGTTTTGTTTAAGCAGCATTCACTTTCCTCCACCTTATTAGTCTTCTGAAAATTCCAAATATTCAGATATACAGAAAAGTTGAAAGAATAGAATAATGAACACCTGTGTACCCTTCACTTAGATTCTTTATCTATTGTTAACATTTTGCCACATTTGCTTTCTCTATAAATAGTTTAAATTTTTTTCTGAACCATTTCAATGTAAGTAGCAAAAAGCATAACATTTTTTCCCTAGAATATTTCAGTGTGTTCCTCCTAAAAACAAGGACATTTCCTTAATAACAATAATATTATTAGCACACTCAAGACAATTATTGTTGATAAAATACTATTATCTAATATACAGAGCAAATTGCCCCAATCATCTTCAAAATGTTCTTTCTAATTTTTATTTATTGTTTTATCCAAGACCCCATCAAAGATCACAAATTGCATCTGGTCACCATGTATTTTGTTTGTTACCTTTTCATCTAAAATTGTGCCCTTGCTGCCTTTTTTTTCTTTCTTTTTGTCTTTCATTACATTGACATTTTTGAAAAATCCAGGCAAGTCCCCAAATTTGCATTTGACTAATTATTTGACTAATTATTTCACTAGATTTAGGTTATGTTATTTAAAATATGTTTTTATTAACTCTAGAAAGAGAGGAAGGGAGTGGGAGAGAGAGAGAATGAAACATTGATGATAGAGACATCCATCAACTGCCTTCTACACACCCACTTCTGGGGATCGAGACCACAATTTGAGTGTGTGCCCTGAATGGGAATTTCTCTCAGTTCATGGGACGATGCTCAGCCTACTGGTCCACACTGGCCAGAGCTAGCTTCAGTATTTTTGGCAAGAGTTCTACATAGATGATTTCTGTCTAACCTGTTTAGCCAGCTAGGTAGTAAAAATGGAATTCTATGAATTTTTTTAGTATCTATTGTACAGTAGAATATGGATAATAATAAACCAAATTAAAATGTAATTTAAACAAATATTTTTAAAGTCATCTGTTTTATTTGAAAATAGTCTTCAATGTATTCATTTTACTTTATCACAGCTCTTTAAGATAGTCAGAGAAGGCTGAAGTCAGCCCTGTTGTATAGGTATATTATTTCTATTTTTCAAGTGAAGAAATATACTCAGAGGAGATAGAACTTGTCTAGCTAATAAGGAAGATTATATAGCTCACTCTGTAATGGGTAGAAAAAAAAAGTCAGGCTCAATCCCCAGCCCCAGTAGAGGCATGTGTGGGAAGCAATCAGGAGACAACCAATTGATCTGTCTCTCTCACATTGATGTTTCTCTCCCTCTGTTTCTCCCCCTCCATCCACTCGCTCTGAAAGTCAGTGGAGGAAATATTCTCAGGTGAGGATTAACAACAAAACAAAACAAAAAACACAAAACAGTTGTGGGCTGTGTTTCCTGTTCCTCATAGATTGCTGGACTAGATTTGGAAGCCAAAACTTGACTTATTCCTATCTCCATACCCACTGTGAGTCAGTTTTGAAAGTAAAAAGTAGCTCTGGAATGAGGTTCTGATCCTGAAACCTCAATCTACCTCTCAATGCAATGATTTAGGACAGTCATAAGGGAATTCCTCTATTGTTGTAGGCAGTATATCTTTATTTTCTTGTCTGATGGCAAGGGTCTAATTCCTGAAAAGTGCTTAACAATGTTTACATGGCCTGACTGAATTGACCTTTTTCAATTGTGGTAATAAAGCTGATAACCTAGC
Organism: Myotis lucifugus; assembly: GCF_000147115.1. NCBI lineage: Eukaryota > Metazoa > Chordata > Mammalia > Chiroptera > Vespertilionidae > Myotis > Myotis lucifugus. The sequence continues at coordinate 2,113,926 of NW_005871110.1, read as the reverse complement.
AACTAATAGGATTCTGTAGTCAATCAACTCCATTATTAAGATGATTGAAATCAGCATACTTAGAAATCCCAGTGGTGGCTCTGCAATTGACCATTACAAATTCACAGGAAAATGATGAATCTAATAATTTGTATAAACTTGCCTTAGACTTGGGAACAGCATAGGTTATCTTTGACCCTGAGAACTGATGACAGATATCTCTTACATTGTGACTTTTGTCTAAAGTACAAAGGGAATGTAATATTAAACTATGACATAAGATTAAGGTTGGGAAGGTTAATATCATTTACTGGTACTTGCTAATCTCAAAGATTATACAGATGGGAAAATCTTCCATTCTCTAGCTTTGCAATATTGTCATCTTAATTTTTTCCAGTGTGAATTCCTGCCCTTTCTCTACAGAAACTTTTCTTTCTGCAGTTCCTACTTCCACCTCAGGTTTTCTTTGAACTCTTCTATTCACCTGAAAACTTCACTCTTAACAGTAAATTCCACCAGTCTCCTTGTTTACTTGTGTCAAATATTAACTGGGTCAAGACATTTATTTGTTAACTTATGAAAACACAACTGTTATAATATTATACCTCCTATTTAAAATAGTTTAGATTTTTTCTCAATTTATAGAATTATTCAGATTTACAGAAAAGTTGAAAATACCTTTGTGTTCACTTGTATACCACCTAGATTCAACAGTTAACATTTTGTCATAGTTGTTTTATCCTTTTTTTTTTAAAGGGGGCTAACTGCTTTACATTTATCTAATTTTTAATCAACTTTATGGTCGTAGAGTTCACATAAAATAAAATTCACCAATTTTAAAAAGTACATTTTGATAATTTTGGCAAATATACAGTTGTGTGATCATTGCTATAATCATTGCATTACAGTTTTTTTATTTTTAATAATTTTTGGTGAGAAGTTCTATTCAGCAAATTACAATTATACAGTGTTATCAGCAATACAATAGTGTTAATAGTCACCATGTTTTATATTAGTCTAGAGGCCCGGTGCACAAAAATTGTGCACTGGGGGTGGGGGGGGTGCCCCTCAGCCCAGCCTGCACCCTCTCCAATCTGGGACCCCACAAGGATCGGGCCTAAACCGGCAGTCGGACATCCCTCTCACAATCCGGGACTATTGGCTCCCAACCGCTCGTCTGCCTGATTGCCCCCTAACCATTCCCCTGCCAGCCTGATCAACGCCTAACTGCTCCCCTGCCGGGCCGATCGTCCCCAACTGCCCTTGCCTGCCAGCCAGGTCGCCCCTAACTGCCATCTTTGAGGGCATGGCAGTCAATTAGCATATTCCCTCCTTATTGGCTGTGGGCGCCGCCATCTTTGCAGCCTGCTGCTCAGTCGTTTCGTCGTCCCTCACTAACCCCCCTGTCGGTCTGGTCATCCCACGCAGCCTGTTTGGTTGTCCGTTTGGTTGTGATGGTTGCTTAGGCTTTTATATAGATAGATCCTTAGACCTTATTCATCTTACAGCTGAAAGTTTATGAAACCTCTTATCTATATTTTTTCTGACCCATTTGAAATATATGTACAATACCATTATCACAGCTAGGCAAATTAACAGTCATTTTCTTATATCATCTAATATCCATTTCATGCTCAAATTTTCCCATTGTCCCCAAAGTGTTTGTTTAGCTCAGGGGTGGGCAAACTTTTTGACTCGAGGGCCACAATGGGTTCTTAAACTGGACCGGAGGGCCGGAACAAAAGCATGGATGGAGTGTTTGTGTGAACTAATATAAATTCAAAGTAAACATCATTACATAAAAGGGTACGGTCTTTTTTTTTTTTTAGTTTTATTCATTTTTTTTAGTTTTATTGCCCACGGCTGGTTTAGCTTTTACTTTCAATCTAGGATTATTTAAATATTGTGTATCCTTTGTTCTTCTGAATTGCAAATTAGGTCCAGAGGCTTGATTAGATTCTTTAAAAATATTTTTACAAGAATATTTCATGGATATGACAGATACTTTATAGAGCATCCTTCTCAGAGACACATGATATCAGGTGGTCTGCTTATTGACAATGCTGGGTTAAGGTGGTGACCACTACCTCCCCCAGTATGTAGGTAAGCTTTCCTCTTTACAGTTAGCAAGTGCTCGTGTAAAAGGTGATACTTTGTGATTGCCCTTGCCTAAATGAGTCATGACCTTGCAGATTGCATATGTTTTCTTGTACTGTCCTTCCTTGTACATATATTAGCTGGCATTCTTTGTATTTTTTTTGAGGACTTTTTCTCATCGAGTAGGAATGAATTACAGTCCCTCCTGAAAAGACAGGATAAATGTTTAATCTTTAAATTGCCAGTTTTCAGAGTAAATAATTGGTATTGCATATTGGTATTATATTTGCAATATGTATTGGAGTGATGTTACCCCTCCAGAAATAGCAAAGGAATGTCCCCAAGATTACAGTAAACTTACAGCTTTTTTCTACTCCGTGTTTTAAATTACTTGGTTTTCAAATATAAGGTCCATGTTTTAATTGTTTTTGTTAACTTTGGAAATGTTTAAAGGATACATGCTATTAAAACAGGAACTTTGATAAATGTCAGCGTGGCATTTCCTGACATGTAGGACAGGTAAACACCAAATAAAACTTTTAAGAATGATGTTTTTTTCAGTTTTTGGTATATTTCCAATGCTGAGGCTCTAAGATCTTTTTATGCTTAATAATGTTAAATATTAAATACAAATCAGAGTTCCTTTCTTTTGATTGTCTTTCTTCTCTCATGATTTAGAAAATAATAATTTTGCCTGATGCTACTTTAAAAATTATGTGAAAACATGCATTTTGCAGTTGCTAAGGTATATTAGTAATAGTTCTGTTATTTTGATCACAGGATTTGTTCTTTAACTATAATTCTTGTCCTTCTAAAATGGCATTTCCTGTAAGGCTAAGTCAGTTCATTAATTTTCATAGGGAGCCATCTGTGGAAATAGTCACATTAAGGAAAGAAAAGCCTAAAAGCTATTCCCCTCTTCTTTTCAATCCAAATTTGAAAGGATGATTTACTTCAAAGTGATTGCTTCAACTTCAAAAAACTTCCTTTGAATGTTGTTGAGTAAGACATTCTCAATAAGGGGTACTTAACTGGAGCCACTGAATCTCCTATACATTGTAGAAAGCATTTATTAACCAGAGTTTTACCCATTGCCAATAGGGTGGGGAGTGGAATGGAAAAGAAGTATGGGCCTTTGAGATCAATAGTCTTTTCTTGATTTGAAATATTATGCATCACTTCATTTTAACGAATAATAAAATCTCTACTAAACAAGTCAATAACACTACTTGGGGTGATAGACCTTTGTTAAATTGTCTTGAATTTGCTTTTAACCATTATTTTTATAATAGATCCTAGCAAGCAAAATTATTATAAAGCACATGGGATTTTCTTTGAATTATTTTAATCCTCTTAATGTCTGAACCCTATTAACTATTCATACTGACCTTTATAAATATAGAAAAAATGATTTTTTTCAACCACCTTTTCTTTTAGTAGGAGTTTATGTCTGATTTCATTGACATAAACTGAAAATAATTATATCACACTAGTACTAATTATACCTAATGCTTGGTTTAATTTATGGTTATACTTTACATATTTCAAACATCTCTTGTCATATGTTGTGAACATATGCTTTATTTGTTATTAGAATATATATAAAGACAAATCTTTATTTTAGCCAGCAACATTGTTATTCTTATTGATATACAGAGTGTCCCATCTTTGGCTACTGGGAGCCTCATCAAGTTGGTCCATTAGATAAAACCCTAGTAATCTTTGATTTCTGGTAGGACAAGATATTCCAGGATCATCCTGTACATTTCCTGACCCAGGCTGGGAATCGGCCATTTCTCTAAAGAGCTCTGATTCTTTTTAGTGGGAAAGGGTATTTACAGACCATAATCTGGGTACATAGTAGATTTTTTTAAAAAGTCATGTAGTCAAAATTCATAAATCTGTCCTGATCTAGTAATTTTCCATCACCATAGATATGGAGCATGCAGCATACTTATAATTCAAACTAATGAACAGCCTAGAAGAAAATTTCCTTTGACTTCAGAGTTAATTATATTTTGTTACAAAATTGGTTTCTCAAATTAAATTTTTATTGACTTCAGTTGGCTGTGGAAGGTTGTAGTTCAATATGTGCTGGTTGACAAAAGACGAGCCAGCGAGGATTAAAATTTCACAGTGAATAATCTCAAATCTATCCTCAAATCAATACAAATAAAGTGTGCTAAATCAACTAGAAGGTTTGGGATTATCAAAAGCAAGACAACAAATTCTGACCTTGGACAGAACATAAAGTTTCCTCATCTATAAATTAAGGAATTGAATTAGACACTATCTCTGGGATCTGAGTCTATCGATGTAAAACTTTTTATTATTATCTTAGTTGTTCTTTTTCTCATTCTCTTATTCATTAAATATCTTTCAATCATTTAGCAGAAATAGTGGAGGCAAAAATACCTAACTTCTTTCCTTTCATATCTTCCTTTCAGGAGATACTTCCATTATCTCTACATTGTGTGAGCACATGATAACAGTTCTAAAAGTCACCTTCTGTTTTCTAATCTATTCTTTGTTTGAGAAGTGAAGTCCTGAATAATATTATACTTTGCCCACACTGAAAAATAGCTTGCATGAACTTTCTGACATCAGAAACTTTTTTAAATCACTTTTTCTTTGCCATGCAGCCTTTTGGTTTAAAATTTTCCCATTAGTTAAATTAATTTGGGTGATAAAATATAGAACTTAATTCAAATGATCTAATTTGTGCTCATTAGCACCTTTTAAAGTCCTCTCATGTTTTTTTTTAAATAACATTATTTATTGTTACCAGGGTTAATGAAGTGTGTATAGCATTTATATATTATTGTGTTATATTCTCTTAGATGGATATAAATTATTTAATCAGGTTTGTTACTTAGCTATTTTCATTTGAAAAGATACCTTGGTATTATTTTAAAATGTGCATATTCATCTATAAGAAATCAACACTTTTATTTAAAAGTTGAATCTGTTTTAATCCTACATACAAAAGGTAGTCAGAAATTTGTTTTAAAATGGATTTAGGTGGAGGAAAGCACAATTTCAGCAACAAGAATATTTTATATTTTATTGTTAGGGGTTTTAAAAAATACTAACACCAATAAAGCGTTCTCCATTACCCTTTGCTGAGTCAGCATTCAGTTAATCTGATAAAGAATCATATTAAAGATTCTTTCTAGAGCTAAGTCATTCTCTTCTAATGATAATAAGCTTTATACTTAAAAAGATTGAGTACATGCATTTTCAGGCTCCAAGGATGCCATTTGGGGCAGCATTTTTAAAAATATTTATAAATAACTACTTAAAAAGATTTAAATCTCAACATTTATTACTAATGTGTAGGAGTATAAAAATACCTGGTTATGGTAAAATTAAAATGCTGGTCATAATTCCATTACAATTCTCTGAACTCACATTTGTACATTTTTTTTTAATATATTTTATTGATTTTTTACAGAGAGGAAGGGAGAGAGATAGAGAGTTAGAAACATCGATCAGCTGCCTCCTGCACATCACCTACTGGGGATGTGCCCGCAACCCAGGTACATGCCCTTGACCGGAATCGAACCTGGGACCTTTCAGTCCGCAGGCCGACGCTCTATCCACTGAGCCAAACCGGTTTTGGCAACACATTTGTACATTTTTTAAATGATATTTGTGATGCTCCAGATTCAAGTTATGTTGCTACTTTATATAACATATATTTTCCTCATGTGATTTTTTAATAAGAATTCCTTCAGGAAAGAACTTATGTAGTATGTAGTGTTCACCTGCATGTATATACCCATATTTCAGGGATGGATAGATTTTTTTTTTCCCTAGCTCTGCTACTTCCATAATTTCCACATCGACATTATTATATGAGTATGTTGGTTTTGGTGTGACTGTACAGTCTCTCTTCACTCTATACTCATCAAAGTGAAGAATTTCTTCTCATTCTTAACCAGCTTTTGTAACTGCCAGCCAAATCTTCTTCTGCACACATTCCGGTAGGCTTAACCACATTCCTGTAGAACTGCTTTACCCAAAAGAGTAACCACCAGCCATCTGTGGCTGTTAGGCTCTTAAAGTGTGGCTGTCCAAATTGAGATGTTCTGTAAGATAGACTAGAGTTTGGAGACTTAGCATGAAAAATGAATCTAAAATATTTCAAAAAATATTTTATCTATTATATGTTAGTATTCTGGATATGTTGGGTTACATAAAATACACTACTTTAAAATAATGTAATAATTATTACATAATTATTTTCACCAAATTTCTCTTATTAAATGTGATTAGAAGAAAACCTTACATATGTGGCTCACATATATTTCTAATGGATATGCTCAGGCAGCCAAATCCCTATCTTTGCATAATAGATTGTTCTATTCCAGACGTTACCCGCTAAGATTCCTTGGAAACTACATGTAGTTTCAAGCTTGTCATGTGGCATGGCAGTGCCTGTATATGACTTGGGAATAGACTTATCTCTTCTATATGTAAACACAATAAACATCACCACAATGTTATACATAGTAACACTCAGAAAACCAGTTTAGACTATCAAATGAATGAAATCATTGCCTTTGTTCTAGAGTCTTGCATTTAACATTTGAAGAATAATTTTTATCATTATGAGAATGGTATTACTTTATGGATCTTTGGCTATGAGGTTTGTAAATGAATGCTACATATGAAATCAATGTTAATGGGGAAAACCTAACTGGGTATAGTAAACACTAAGTTATGGTTTTATTGCTTTGACTGATAACATTATATATTATGCATGAATATTTGAATAAGAAACATACTTTACTGATTCTCTTGCTGTTGAAAATATATTTAATATAATTCACATTACCATTATGACATACTGTACTTATTTCATTGCAGATTTTAAGATGTATATAAAAGATAGCAAACTCCTACTTAAACTGAGATAGCAAAATAGTATTTGTTTTAATCTCATGTAATCTAAGTGCTATATGTAGCATACTTTGAAACATTACTTAGTATTTCTCATATAAAGCATTTTTATAAATCCTCTATATTTGAATTTTAATATTGAAAATTCTCAAATTTACATATTTTAAATGATTGGCAATAAGATTATAATTGCATTTGGTGTAAGTACAGTAGTTAAGCAATAAAACATTTATTTGATCATCACAAAAATATTCTCTTGTAAAACACCAATTTTTTCTTAATTTTTAGGAGACCAGAATTCGGGCAATGGAGAATACCAAGAAAAGAGTCTATAATTTCTCTGTCACCAACCCTGTTTCTGGACAGGCTGTAGCTCATATTTTTGCAGCTGACAATAAAGAAGATCTTCAGAAGTGGATGGAAGCCTTCTGGCAGCATTTCTTTGATCTTAGTAAGTAGATGTTTGGATGTTCTGGTAGTATATTCATATATCCTGAAAGGATACATACAGCAATATAAATATTGAAATTATACATATTATAACCTTATAGTTTGTATCAAGAAATTTTTATGTTCTTAAATAATATGGTAGTATATCACCAGTACAATGATGCTTTTTTCTCTTAACCTTTCCCCAGTGCCTGACTGACTAGTATAGTAACAGTATACCTTTGAATCTAGTATTCCTACCTTTTACTTTTTTAAAGAACTCTATGATATATTAATTATTAAAATATTCAAAACTCAACTTAATGAATACAAATGATGATTTTAAATAGTTTCTTACACGAATGAAGTCACACTATCCACTGAAGACATCCTGACATTTTTTTTCATGTTAAGACAATTTCATATTTTAGAAAGTGGGAACTAGATGATTTTCATTGAAAAGATACTTCTATACAAATACATTTTGTTTTCATTGATGAATACAATTATATAGGTTTCAAGTGATACATCATCTGTATATTGCATTGTGTGCCCACCACCCAAAGTCAAATCTTCTTCCATCACCATATATTTGGCTCCCTTTACCCTTTACTACCCACCCACTTCTTTTCCCACTGGTAACCAACATACTGATGTCTGTGTCTGAGTTGTTGTCTTTCTTGTTTGTTCTTTTTATTTTTTAACATTTTAAATATGATTTTTTTCCTTTATTCTTGAGAGGAGGGGAGGAGAGAGAGAAGAGCGAGAGAGGGAAAGATCGATGTGAGAGAGAAACATCGATGGGTTGCCTTCTATACACACCCTGATCATGTGTGTGCCCTGAACCCACAACCTGGCTGAACCTACAACCTGGCTCTGTGTGTGGCCTGACTGGAATTGAACCCTCTACTATTTCATGTATGAGACAACGCTCAACCAACTGAGCCTCCCTCTCCCCCCGTCCTGGGTACATTTTTTGCTTTCAATTTTAATCCCACATGTGAGTGAAATCAATATGGTTCTTAACTTTTTCTGACTTACTTCACTTAGCATGATATTCTCAAGATCCATTCATGTTGATAAGAAGCCATCTGAGGAATAAAAAACTTCTCTAAGATAGTGATGATCCTAAAATATTGAAATGTTTAGGAGACTCATTTTCCTGTAACCTCCTGTTAACTCCAGATTTCTTATAATATCATCTTGGACATCATCCAAAGAGATTTTTTTTTTAAATAGTAGATATTGTTTTTCAGTTTCAATAATACAGTTCAATGGCATGGATTATAAAACAATGCGATAGTAATGTGATAGAGTACCACTATATAAAATATGTGAGGCTCTAATTGTCTCAATTTCAAGAGGAATTTTATCAGCAGGAAAATACTGAAATTGGATATTGAAAATGTAGACTATTGATAATGGCTGTTTCTAATCAAATTAAGCCTACAGTTAGATTCAACCAGTATTTTACATCTTTAGAATGCTTTTCTGTAGAATTACAAAGTAGAGCCATTTGCAAACAATTGTAGTTACTTCCTAGAAATCATACTTAGAGACATTTTAGGACTTCTTCCAGGCTCTTTGGGGGAACTCCATAAAAGAGTTAATATCTGCAGTCCTTAGATTAAGTTTTATAAGCCTACTCTGATCCATGGCCTGGTCAAGTACTATAGCAATGGCTAGGAAGGAGGCAAAAGGAGAACTAAATTTGATTACCTTCCACATACCATATGGCTTCATTTATTTCTCATAACATTTCAGTGATGTAGAAATTATTTCCCTCTGCTCTAAAGATGAGAAAATTGAGTCTGAAGAGGTTTCTAGTTTGCCACAGGGAATCAGAGGGAGGACTTCTTCATGGCCTTCTTGGATTCTTTAGGACTTGTTTTTCCTTAAGTACTATCCCTCAGCATTTAGTAGATGTTTAAATATTTATTCCATGCTTATCAGCATGCATCACATTTCTTTCTTTTAAAATTTCAGCTATCGTAGGTGTATTGCCTAAAGAACAACAACTTCCTTTTGTTTGCTAATCATAGCTAAAATTTTAACTGCTTCCCTAAATGCTGTAATTTAGAGAATCTGTCTTACAAAACAGTTATTTTTAGAAAATAATTCTGGTATTTTATAATTTTTATATACATAAAAACAGGGAGAAAAGGTAAAAGAAAGTAAAAATTCCAGGATATTATTTAGTTTGGATATCAACTTCTACTAGATGATCTCATGTTTTCATTCTCCAGATAGGGTAAAATAATTTATCATGCTAAAAATTAGAGGGATAAGAATCTCCTGGCATTTTTGTACTCTCAAAATAGCAAGAAAGTGATGACAGCAAGGTTCTCAGGTCTGGCTATTTCTTTAGTACTTAATATTTGAGGGGTAAAATCTGCCAATCTATCTGATTTTTAAAGTATAAATTATATTACATTTGTACTATAGAATTCATTGTGTATAGAGAAAGGAAGCAAAGATGGAAGTGTTTATACTATCCTAAAGATTGACTTGAACTTTAAAATTTTTACCTTCCTAGTGGTAAGTGTAGCCTCTTGTGATTGTAGGAGAAATAATGATGTGTAGAACAAAGTAGAGAATAGATATCCAGGGCAAAATAAAGAGTAATTTAACATTTAGAGCCATTTTCAATAATTTGACTCCATTTAAGAATAGAAAATTAGAAGAGTAAGATATTAGAAATCTTAAGAAAACATTAATGGAACTAGTTCTGTTTAGCCTGTAGGACACTCTTGAGTGGAGGTTGGGAGGCAAAGGGGATGGAATAGTTAATTTTAAATTCTTTTTCCATATAATTATTTTAATCATTTTTAAAATTATAGTTTACATTTAGTATTATTTTGTATTAGTTTCAGGTATACAGAACAGTAGTCAGACAACCATACACTTTACAAAGTGCTTCCCCAGATATTTCCAGTACCCCCCTGGTACTATACATAGCTATTATGTGTAATAGTTAATTTTTAACATTTGAAAGCTAACAAACATGTAAAAGAGGAATGCTACTTGTCTTGGATGATCAAAAAGGGTAGAGCTAGGAATGGTGGGCCAAAAATAATTTTTTTAATATTTAATAATATGAATATTGAGTTACATAAGCAGCTTAACATAACAGATTACTTTGACTGGGAATATTATAACAATAAATATTGTGGGAAACATCTTCAATATACAGATTTTATGTGCATAAAATATGCATTTAATATTTTATACTGGGTCTTTATTTTTGTGTTAGCATATTGGCAGCATGTGTAACTGTGCATACTAATTTTTTCACTGGTAAAATGTTTCAGTTGTAAAGTCTTGACCAGTGAACATACCACCTTTTTGTACCTCAGACTTCAGTAACACATGGGATAATGTGGCTTTATATTCCAATTTTCAGCATGATTAGTATTCTGCTACCAGTTTAATCATCAAAAGCTTTCATCTATCAATATAGAGAAAATACTGCACTTTATAATTTGTGTAAGATTTGACAGAGAAATGTTTGCTAGTTTAAAGTGTTTCATTATTTTTCCATTAGATATGGCCTTTTTTCCTGCCCTCAAGAAGGAAAGCTGGCTTTTATATATTTATCTAAAAAAGGAAGTGGAGGGGAGGAATAAGTTATCAGATCTCAGATCCTACTAGATTTAAATTCTGCAGGGCAACCTTTGAAGCCTCAAACTCAAGATTTTATTCCCTTTATGAGTTGCTATGTGAGTTATTTTGAAATTTTTATGATATTCTGTATTTAGCATTATAATAAAACATACTGAAAGGTTTTCATGTTGCTTAACTATTTAAGGTGATGGATTTAAAATTTATGCATATATTACCATATTGCTATGACAGACTTAAAACAACAGAAATGAATATCTAATTTGACTAAACATGAAATGTCTTTAGTTTTTAAGCCATGGAAAATAACTCAGATGGGTATTGAATATGGAGATTGAGGATATATTAAAAGGAAAAGAAATACAGATCATAAATCAGTCTAAAAAGGCACATGTGTATTACATTTACTTTTCTACTGATGTAAGATTTTAAGAATGGTGAACCTCAATAACTTAAACTTGTATAATACGAATATATAGACACATAGTTTCTTACACAGTTGTTATTCAACTTGCAGGTGCACAATAAATATATAAAGCTTAAGGGTTTTTATATTCACTCAGAAGAAATAAATCTGAGAATTTTATTTTAAAATGAAAATAGTAAAATACAATAAAAGAAAAATTGTTGTCCACACTTTTAAAGTTTAATTTAATTTGAAATAACTTATTCAAGAGGTGTGTGGGTTTTTTTTTAATTATTCAATAAATTAGATTCTGTTAGAATTTTGAGTGTTCTGTTTTTATAGTAATAGGCTTTTGTATACCTTTTACTTAAATGAAAATTCATTGTTTTTCTAGAGTTGCATGATTTTTTAAAAGCACAATAATCACCTTGAAGAGGTAATTGTTAAATAACCAATTTTTATTTAATTAGAATTCTCAAAGTTGAGATCATTTTTGTGAACCACTATTCCTTTTTTCCTACTTCCTCCTAGAACTGTATTTCATTTGATTTTTTATCTTTAAATTGTCTTAATTACTGGACATTTTTATTTGATATTTAAAAGAAAAGAATTTGTACAAACTTTTGCCATACATAGAAATTTTAGTTATTGACCATTTAGTGAAGTAGTGCAGTATTTAATAGCCTAGAGATCTTAAGCTTAACATCTGTGCATAGAATTTTATTTGTAAAATAGGTAACTTTTATGCCTAGACTTGGACTTTAAAATATACATAATACTGTATTTTTGTGGCTTTCTTAAGATAATGCTTTATTTTCAAAGCAAACATGTGTTGATATCTATTAAAAATGAAATACACTACTTCACATTTATACTTTAAACTAGCCTGCCTTTTCTGTCTTTCTTAGGCCAATGGAAGCATTGTTGTGAAAAACTTATGAAAATTGAGATTATGTCACCACGGAAACCACCTTTGTTCTTGACAAAAGAGGCAACCTCAGTCTACCATGATATGAGTAAGTGGGGATTGTCTTTTCTAAGCTGCAGGCTAACAAAAACAACATTGTCCATATTCAAGCAGCTTATTCTATTGACATTAAAATGCTAAATTTTTCAGGGCACAATGAAAATGAATGAAAAAGACTATGATTATAGACTGAAGAACTCATGTTTAATAGATGAATTAATACAAAATTAATGAATACACATTTTTTGTAGTTTGAATGCTTAACAAACAAATGTTAAGGTTTCAAAATGGGATGAAGGTACACTAAAATAAATGTTAGCTGAGTAGCTGATAAAAATTCTGAAAATGTAAAATTGCAGATTGTGAAATATAATAATGTTTAGTAATTTTTTGTATTACATTTGTTTTAAAGTGTTGATAAATGAATATTAATAAATGGAAGCTTTTGTGTCGGGCAAAAAAATTGGTGAAGTTTAATGCTTTGGAAAATTAAAAATTTTTAGACTCAATAGTATTTCATTTTCTCATACTTTGAAGGATATTATCTTTGTAGGATTGCCTCGGTGAACAGTGTTGTGAATAAGCACAAGTCAAGATTAAATTCTAGTCTTTTTTGTCCCCAATGTCCCTGCACTCACATGTACCTGAAAATGTTAGATTAAAAATGATACATTTAAGTTTACACATTTATCTCTGTTTTTTTTTTTTGGTTTTGTATTGTTTTGTTTTTGTTTGTTTGTTTTTTCTTCTTTATTAATCAGGGAAAATTTCACCCACTATTCTTATCACCAAAATGGTTTCAGGGCTTCACTCTTTCTCTGGGTTTTTGGTCTTGGATTTATACCCTATTAAAGAGACCTGCTGGTCTACGGGAAAGACTCCATTGTGTTTGTCCCAGTTTACATATCAGGCTTTTATAAAAATGAAAACCACTATTACCTAGAAGTAGAATAGATTTTAAATCCAGGAAGGTAATTGGAAAAAATTCTGATGTAATTCTATTCCTTTGTAAGCTGAACATTACTCATTTACTTAGGAATACATGTATTTATGTATGCATATACATATACATGTGTGTACATGTATGCACGTGTGTGTGCAGTGCATAGTGCGTGATCTCCCATTTGGTTCTGTTGATATGGCTATTTTTACAAGTTAATGATTCTTTAAAAACCACTTGCTATCCTAATCTGTTTTTGATGGCTGTTATAGATAGCATATTGGTTTGGAAAATAACTTACTCAGTTATAAGTATCTGTTTTGAATTTTTCCCATGTATTTTTTTCTTAAAATTGTTACAGGCATTGATTCACCTATAAAACTTGAAAGTTTAACTGACATAATACAAAAAAAAATTGAAGAGACAAATGGAGAGTTCCTTATTGGTCAGCATGAAGAACCCTCACCACCCCCTTGGGCCGCACTCTTTGATGGTAACCATCAGGTGGTCATCCAGAAAGAGATATTATCTCCTGCAAGCAAGCAGTTACCTGATGGAAAACGGAAAAAGAGACGGGCTCCCCTTCCTCCTCCTGATAAAGCTCCATTCAGCTTAAAAACACAGAGCAACACAGATCTATTGGTTAAGGAAAACGGGGGGAAAACATGTGTATCTCAGACCTCGTCTTTGGATACCAAATCGTCAACCCTAGTGCATCACCTACAGAAACCAATGGCTGCTCCTCGAAAACTCCTTCCCGCCTGGAAAAATAGTTTAACTGATGGTGAAAACGCAGACACTAGGCCCAGTTTTGAAGCAAAGCCAGTGCCAACTCCAAGGCAGAAATCTATCAAAGACATTTTGGACCCTAGATCCTGGTTGCAGGCACAAGTATAGAAAACCCTTAATGTATAAAACATTAACAAAATGTGTAACTGTGAGGTTTGATTCAGAAGCGCTGTAGATGGAAATTATGTAGGTAATTAAGATGGTGGTTTAAATCAATAATGAATAAGCTATTAGGTATAAAAATGTTTTATAATGAAGAAATGCACTTCTCTTTTATTCTGATTTTGAGAATATAAGTGATTTCCCCAGCAGAATGCAAGAGGCACTCTCTAGACAATATCCTAATTGTTGGAAGGGTTAATTTATTCCTAAATTAATACCAGGCAGTGAACAAGAACTAGGCAGAAGAAAGCATTAAATTTTCTTTGGGGAGAGACTGTCTAGTAATTTAAAATGGTTAAATATGAACCATATTCTCATTATGAGAATTTTAATACTAATGGAATTTTTCAAAAGTTTTATTCAAACCACAAATTATAGAATCCACCCAAGAAAATTTCTTCTTAGCATTCTGGAATTCTCATCTAATGGTTCACTGGCTCTCATCTATTGTTTAACTCACTAGTTAACTCACTGACCTTTTAAATTCCTGGGATAAATTTTGGGATATTAAATTCTTCATCTTTAAAGGGAATTTGTAATGTGCTCCTTGATGAGCCCTGAAATCCTGGAGACATTAACTCTCATAGTGAAGCACATTTATTAGTTTAGAGAAAAGGTAGATGAAATGTTTTTTACTTCCATTTTTCTATGCATGGTGCTAATTTTCATTGTGACATAGGAATTTAGGGACGTGAGTAGCTGATTAACATCTTAAAATAAATTTAATACTTTAAAAAGCAGGTGGTCAATTAAAAAATATCAGAAAAGTGGGCCATGATAATAACTTTCAGAATTAATCCCCCTTTTAAAATTTTTAATTAGATTTCCTTCTTCTAGTAAGGTTTGATATCTGCTATTGATATTATTCATTAAAAGTCGTATTCTTACAATAAAGACATCAGAATCATTTCCATAGGAGGTAATCTCCATAGCAACCAATCATAGTGACCCAAACAGAATTATGAAATCTGTTTCATAAGTGAAGAATAAATAGCAAGAGATTAAGTACCTTACAGGAACAAAAAAAAATCCATTTTTATATTAATACTTCTTGTAAACAAGAGCTGAACAGAATCTAATCAGAATTTCCAAATAAAACAGTTTCCATAAGGTGTCAGCAGCAGCACTAAAAATCTCAAATCACAGTGAACCCTAAATGTCATTGTAAGAAATAAGAATTAAATTACTGCCCTAAGTATAATCCCTAGAGATAATTTTAAAGCCCATAAGAACTCTATTTGGATCAGCACTACATTATTACAAAGTAAAATGAACACTTGACAAAAATAACATTAATTTAAATGGAGCCTTTCATTATTTTTAGATAGCAAAGTCTTTTTCATTTATATAGAATGATGTAACTGCCAGGTTACTTTTGTGTTTGCTCAGGATTCTAGTAAGAATTGGGACTCGAGGGAGCAAGGATACAAAAGGTCTCTTGTGACTGGCGACATCAGCATAGACCTAGTATTTGTTGAGAAGGAAGCCCTATATGCTTGTCTGGAATTTAGAGACAAGCACATGTATAAACACCTAAGAAGATAGGATTAATTTATTTTTTCTAATTAGAAGGCTCTTGTAAATTTCTGTTGTGATTGCCAATTTAGTAAATGGCATATTAAAAATCTAAAGGATTTTATTTTAATTTTTTTTTAACCTCACGGCTGTTTTTAACAGCATTTGTGACTCATTGCCACTAAATTATTGAGCTTGTGCTGTAAGGCAAAATTGTTCCTGAAACTGGTATCTAAAAAGCCTTCTTTATAACAAACCAGAGTTAAAACTTCCAAGTTATATTCTTGTCATTTCTCTTCATGCATATTATATCAAGAAGGCTTTAAGTTGTACAGGAAACAGAATTTATTCATAAAGAAATTACCTAGCAGTTGTTCCCTCAGTGGGGCGCTTTGAAGCAAGGCTGAAGTCCTTCTTCCTAGAACCATTTAGGTGAAACCTGACCAAGGCCTACCTCCCCCGCCAAAATCATTCAGGCTGTTTCTAGGGGCCCATGTTACAAAGCTGTTGAAATTGGGCTGAAGTCTTCAGCTGCACTTCCTTTGACATTGTTCTCATTAAATGTTAGTTCAGTTTTCCCCAAAGGTGTAATACAAAGTTGGATCTCTTCTCTCCCTCCTTTTCTCCTCCCTCCCTTCCTCTCACAGCAAGAAACAAAAACAGCTCTAAAAATACTGAGTTAAACACTTTGCTAAGGAGTTCATCAAAAGAAGTATTTGTGCCCTCACTGATTTGGCTCAGTGGATAGAGCATCGCCTTGCTGACTGAAGGGTCCTGGGTTGATTCTGGTCAAGGGCACATACCTTCCTTGCAGGCTCCTCCCAGGCCTGGGCCCCTGGTCAGGGTGCAACCAATCAATGTGTTTCTCTCACATTGATATTTCTCTCTGACTTTCTCTCTTCTACTCTCTAAAAATCAATGGAAAAAATATCCTCGGGTAAGGATTTTAAAAAAAGAAGTACTTGTTTCCTCATTTCCTAAACTGGAAGTTTATGACAGAGAAAAATATGCCATATAATAAAAGACATTTCAGCTTTTTATGAGATGGCTTTTCACTTTCCTTATTTGTCTTTTTAATTTGTTTCTTGGTATATGAAGGCGATAAACTTGAAACAAAGGGTTAGCTGTCATATCTTGATAAAATAATTGGAGAAACGAAATAGACACTTTATGATACGATAATTCTAATGATCTGAAGATAATATCTTAGAAAATTACATTTACATCTCAAGCTCTGGGATATAAATTACAACAGCATTAAGATAGTATTTTTAATTGCTGCAAAGTGGGAACTTTTATGCAAAGGACAACAAAGACGTTTTATTACAAACACACACCTCCTTAGGTAAACAGTTTTTCAAAATGTCAGGCATGCCAACTTTTAGTGGGTTTTATTAAATCTTCCTCAACTGTCTGCAGTGCCCCCTGACTTCTTTTAAATAGATGTGCATGTACGTTGAAAACTAAATCCATTTATTATAAATGCTTTATCTTTACCCTTTAGGATCCTACAAAATGTATTTTACCTGGTACTATATATTTTTTTTTATTTTAGAGAGAGTGGAAGGAAGGGGGAAAGACAGAGAAACATCATTGTGAGAGAGAGCCATTGATTGGTTGCCTCCCGCAGGCGCCCTGACCAACCTGCAACCTAGATAATGTGACCTTGACCAGAATCGAACCTGGACCCTTGAGTCCAAGGGCCAACACTCTGTCCACTGAGCCAAACTGGCTAGGGCTTACCTGGCACTACTTATTAAGAATGGAAGGCCCCTTATTTAGAGACATTTCATGTGTGAGATATTTCTTTAGGCTTATGTTCAGCTCCTCAGCCGCCTATCAAGAAGTTAATTAATTCAACACAAAATGAAATTGTAGGGTAGTTTGGATCAATTTATGTCAAATGCCATTTGACTACAACCACCTGTGTTGCCATGAGTGAGGAACAACCTTACCATATAAAGTGCTATACCATGAACAAAAAGAGAAGGGCGTTGTTAGGAAAAATGTCTGCTCCTAAGGGTCAGAATTTATCAAAACTCATTGTTTTTTAAAGAGTGAATTATTGAGCAGTGATTAAACTGATCACCATTTATATCCTAGTAGTTTTCTTCAGTGTTCTATTTATCTTAAACTATAATGCAGATGGAGTTGACTTGCTGTACTTACATTTCAAAGACAGTTCAGTTTTTAAATGTTTACATGTTTATGTGTAACTGCTTCATTGTTAATAATAGTTGTATGAAAATGGTTTATACTGAATTGTACATAGTCTTAGTTATTAGAAAAGATGTTTGAGTTTTTAAAGGACAAGATTTTTTTTTAATGGTAAGGTGTGTAATTTTCTGTGACATACTTGTATAATTGACATTGTATCTCTTATTTTTTAATTAAATGTGGGTCAAGCTTCTGGATTAAAAAATATTATATCATGGAAAATATATATATATTTAAAATACCAAACACTGGTAAGGAAGCAATGAAGATATTTTCTAGCTTCTTTTCATAGGTACGCGCCCTGGGCTAGTCTGATAGAAGTAAATAGTTTTGTCAAGTCAGTTTAATTAAACAAAGACATATCCAGTAGCTGGTGCTAATTATTATGAGATTAATATTTGATAGCTTTGGTTGATATAACATTTAATAAAATGTTTGTATGTAATCCCTCTTACAGTGTACTCTTTTAAAAATCCATTGATGTAACCTTAGTTGTAGTGATGGAGAAGTTCCCCAGGGCATAAGTCACTCTGATAAAAAATTAGGGACATGGGATTCTCAGGCACTCTTAGCCACAAGGAGACTCCTTATTTTAATGCACTTCTTTGAGCACTTAATTTACTCCCCTGGAGCACCTCAGGGGAGGGGGAGAGAAGTGAACAATCCTGGCTCAATGCTATTACTTCAACATTTTATCTCTAAACCTGTAGTGGAACCTGAAATATTTAAAACTTAATTTTTAGAAAAAACTTCTCTTTCTCTAAGAAGAGAGGCCTGCTAATCAGTGTGCTCAGATAAACAAAATACCTTAAGATTTAATTAACAAGTTGAACTATTACAGAAATATTAACAAACATTTCTATTTATCTGAATATAGGAAAAATACCAATCTGGCATGCTTGATAATTAAAAAATGAGGCAAAATCATTCCAAATCTTGCTGGAAATTGTTTAAAATTGCATCCATTTGCTTTGAGAGATATGATAATCTCTTTTTTTATATTTTAACTAGAGGCCCGGTGCACAAAATTAGTGCAGGGGGGGTGGTCCCTCAGCCTGGCCTACACCCTCTCATAATCCAGGACCCCTCGGGGGATGTCCAACTACTGGTTTAGGCCTGATCCCACAGGGCCTAGACTGGCAGTCGAACATCCCCCTCACAATCTGGGACCACTGGCTCCTAACTGCTCGCCTGCCTGCCTGCCTCATCGCCCCTAACTGCCTCTGCTTGCCGGCCTGGCTGCCCCCTAACTGCCCCCCTGCCAGCCTGGTTGCTCCCTAACTGCTCCCCTGCTGGCCTGGTTGCCCCCTAACCGCCTCTGCCTCAGCCCCTGCCACCATGGCTTTGTCCAGAAGGATGTCTGGAAGATGCCCAGTCTAATTAGCATATTACCCTTTTATTAGTATAGATTGGATTTATTGGGGTGACATTGGTTAGCAAAAGTATGTAGGTTCCAAGTGTACAACTCTAATACATCATCTGTATAGTGTATTGCCACCCCAAGTCAAATCTTCTGTCACCATTTATTCCCTCATCCTCTTCACTGTCTCCCACCCTTTCTCTCTGGTAATCACCATACTGTTTTCTGTATCTGAGTTTGTTTTTTCTAAATTCCTTCATCTTTTTCACCTAACCCCCCAAACCCCTCCCCTCTAACAGCTGTCAATCTGTTTTCTGTCTCTGTGAGTTTGTTATTATTTTTTATTTTATTTTATTTATTAGACTCCACATATAAGTGAAATCATTTGGTCCTTGTCTTTTTCTACCTGGTTTATTTCATTTAGCATAATACTCTCCAGGTCCATCCATGCTATTGCAAAGGATAAGACTCCCTTCTTTTTTACAGCCAAATGTATTCCATGGTGTAAATGCTTATGCATGCACATGCAAATATATATTTACTAGAGGCCCAATGCACGGAATTCATGCTATAATAGGCCTTCCTGACCCAGGCTTCCCTCTGGCAGCCGGCAGGCACCCAGGACCCAGGCTTCCCTCTGGCAGCCAGCAGGCACCCAGGACCCAGGCTTCCCTCACAGCCCTGGCTTTGTCCAGAAGGTCGTCCGGTCTAATTAGCATATTACACTTTTATTATTATAGATTTAAAAGAACTCATAGTCCCTGCCCCATTTCATTTTTTTGCTTGATGTGAGCATATTGGACTTAGAATGCATACGAATTTAAGAGATAACTAAAAATGTGTCCAAAGACTTAGTATCCCTGTGTTAGGCACTACTGGAGTTTATAAAATTGAAAATGATACTTTTTCTTGAGAAATTCACATTCTATTGGTGAGATCAACCATATTCCAAAATATTGAGATAAATTACTGCTTGACCTTGCCTCCCATATATCTGACAAATATATCTGTAAAACAATATCTACCATCAGTGAACATAAGCTTATGAGTTGAGGGAAATGGATTCTAGTCCTGGTTATCATTAACTAGCCAAGTTGCCTTGGGTAAGATACTTATTCACCTGTACAACTTCCTGATCAGTAAAACCACTAGAATGGCTGGTGTTTATCTCCAGGGTCCTGAGTTAATGCCCTTAGAGGTAGCAACCAGTGGCGGTGATGTCAACTGAGTGATCCTCTGGCTCTCTCCTAATTCAGCTAGAACAGCTCCAAATTTATCTGTTTTATGTTTTAACCCCATCAGATAGTATTATAACAATTACCATTTCACCCAGCTAAGGGTCTTCTAAATTCTTATCCCACAGAAACTGATAATAAGAAAATGTTTATTGTTTTAACCAGTAAGTTTGGGGCAATTTGTTTCCATTGCAATAGATACCTTTTAAAAGCATGGAAACATAGGGTATGCCAAGGGCTTGAAATAGTATAGCTTCCTAGATTGAATAGGCAGGTGGTGTCAGATCCTGGGAGGCCTTGAATGTCAGGCTAAAATGGCTGCCTTTTATTTGCTAGCTGAGAAATCTGCAGTATGGGCTTCGTACATCCAGATCACATTTGACTTAGTCTCTGTTAGTGCAGTAAGGACAGAGTAGTTATAATTAGTATTGGGGAGCATGTTCATCATTAAATTGTCTCTAGAACAAGGAAAAAAGTAGCCTATAAATGCCACAGCTACACAGGAAGTTCATGGAGGGCAGGGGCCAATTGTTAAGTCATGTTTTGTCAACATAAAGGTGCTGAGAGGATCAAGCTTCCCTGGCTTTATTTTTTTTTTTTTTAATTTAAGTAGAGAGAAAACTTCTCACACGTATCCAGGCCACTAATGTGACACCACTGACTTGATTTTTCTTACCTGCCAGCCTTTTTGCAAGGAGAGGTGGCACATTAAATTGCTTCCACCTGGGACATCTTGGCATGACTGAGTTTATCAAATTCTCTTTCTAGTCAGCAAGAGGGAAGGAAAGGCCTAAAGGGTGTGAAGAATGAATGACACAGAAGGGTGAACAGATTGCAGGGAGGAAACATTCAGGGGCCCAGAGCAAACCTCATTTACATGCATCCACTCCCAAGGCTTTGAATGAAGTTAGTTCATGATTCCTACTCCACCCTGGGAAATTCAACTGTACTTTTTTTTTCAGATTTTTTTTTTTTTTTGGTCTTGTAATTTGTGAATCCCAAAGTGTTTCTTAAACAGTCAATTATGAGAGCAAAACTGCCATAATCCCCAAATCAGTCACTCAAAGTTTCTCTGGGAAATTAGAATAGCATGCCTGGTATACTTCAACACTTTTGCTATATCACGCAGCAAAGCATCCCAAGAAATTAAATTCAAGAAAAATTTGTAGATATGATTCCACTGTAGATTGATTTCAATCCAAATCAATTACTAAAATAAAATGCTTGGAGTAGAGAACCGGGTGTTGAACTAAATGTACCAGAAGTCTTATCAACACCAGTGAAAATAATCTGTTGTTTAATTTTCTGCCGTGAACTTCCTGGGAAGCAGTCGATAACTTGTACTGTTTGGAGGGGAAAACATGCATTTAGCCAACACGTTACTTAGTCCCCATCGTAGGTAGGACTCTGCTAGCTTCCTGGGCACGTGAAGATAGGATGAAGGCTCACCTCTGTTCTCACGAAGATTAGAGATTTGTTGGATTGATTCATAGGGTTTATTTCCAGCATCAGTTTCTGATCAGTAACCTGCATTGAAATGATAATTGTACAATACTAAGCTTTCATTTTGTTTCAGAAGCAGAACCCCATTTCCAAACAAAATCTTACGTAGGCCTTTGAGTACATAAAACAGATCAAAGTGGAAGTACTCTGGAGTGGGGCGGGAGTGAGGAGCACCTGGCCTCCCCTGCCTGCTTCCTCAGTCATCCACTCCCTAGTTGTCCCACAACCTTCTTTCTCAGGACCTTAGGGGTTTCCCAGAACAGTTAGCAAGGCACTGCTCTAATACATTGTTTCAGTCCTAGTGAAGTACTGCTAGACATTCAGTTTGGAATGTCTTCTTTTTTTTTTTAATAATCTTTATATCCTTTTATTTAATTGATTTTTTTTAGAGAGAGTAAGGGAGAGGGAGAGAGAGAAACATTGATGTGGGAGAGAAAAATGATTGGTTGCCTTCCATATGCACCCCGACCAGGGATTGAACCCACCACCTGGGTATGTGTCCTGACTGGGAATTGAACCCTCAACCTTTCAGTGTATGGGATGATGCTCCAACCAACTTAGCCACACTAGCCAGGGCTAGCTAACTCTTTTTACTTTTTGCAATTAATTGGTATTCTACAACCTTACCTTTTGACTGCTCAGTACTGGATTACTTGGTTGACAAAACTAAACAAAGCTCAGTCCAACAACAAACATATACACACATATACACACACATGCACTAGAAAGAGAGACCATATTTTTCAATGAGAAAAAAAGAAAACACATTAATTCCAGTACACGTAGGATTTAATTTTACGGATTGGTATTATTTTTTAATTATATAAGGCACCCAAATCTTCAGTCTGGAGTCTCCCAAAGGCTTAACTCCCCACTAATTAGCCCTTGACTGATCCCTGGGACCATGACTCAAGCAAAGAACATGTCTCCTTACACCACACATCTCCTCACAGGCTAATCGCCACCTCTCCAATTGTGCCAACACCCATTCCAGTTAAACAGAAAGCATGAAAAGACATTCATTGTGCTCTGTCTGCCCCATCGTTGCAAATTCTCCATGTTTTTCCCCTTCAAATCGAGAGGCGTCTCCCTCATCATCCTGTTTCAAGTAAATTGCTCACTTACTGGTCCTTCTTTAGCAAAACTTGACAGAGATATAGAGAGAGGAGCTTTTTGGGAACTTCACAATACCTGAATGCATTCAGTAGACACTTTAGCTGAATTGTAGAACATCTTCCTAATGTAAAAGTAGAAAATAAGTGCTTATATGTTAAGAATAGGTGAAAGCGATCCCCTAAGGCAGGGGAGTGCTTGGAGTAGAGAAAGGCAAACCCGTGATGGCCCAGCCCCTCCCGGAGTCACATCTTTCAGTCTTCCTCCATCCCTGCAATCACACCTCTGTGGGTTCCATTCCCAGGAGTGTCACCCTCACTAACTCTGCTGAGTCCCAAACCCTGTAAAATGGTAATAATAGGACCTTCTTAAGAGGGTCATTGCAAGGATTTAATAAGAGACTAGACATAAAGCTATCAGTAAAGTTCCAAGAAAACAGTGTGTCCATAAGTGTTAGCTACTAAGGAAGGCCATTATTGTCACCAACCCCCGAGATTGTTTTAAGCACAAGAAACATCTTTAGGAGACAACCCAAGTTAGGTGTCTGCAAGTTGAGCTGGTGGTCACGTGTAACTGTACCATGAATTCGGATGGTAGATTTACTTGGATTCTTCCTAAAGGGACCAAATTAAGAACTCCTCCTTTGATGTCTCACCACAAACACAGACAATGTCTTTGTCAGAGGCATTTTTTCATTCACCTCCGGAGGAGCTGATGCAATTATATACTCATTACCTTGGGCTTCAGTGCCTATGTGCCAGTCAACTCAGAGGCTGCCAATCAAAGAGGTCTTATTTATGATAAATTATAGATGAGAGGAGTGGCAAGTTATCATAAGATGAAACAAGAGTTGTCTGAAGTTGGCTCTGAAATCAGAAATGTGGGTGGCAAATTAATTAGAGCAGGAAGGCAAAAGCAATGGGAAAGATTTTAGCCAGATTTCCAGGGAGTTGTGAATGGTGATGGTGGAGGTGTAGGGGGTGGAGGCTGGACTGATCATTGACCAATTAGTAGTTTACCTATTAAATTTGACAGACATATGACCAGTGAAGTTTTCTAATGAGTTTTAGTCACGATAAATATCTGATAAAAGCTATATTTTTATTCTCTCTTCAGTAGTGAACAAGGTCTGTTTGTTTTCTCTACTCATCTCTGGCTTGAGATCATTGTTAAGTCATTTTAAAATATAAATAGAATATTAGCATCGTGGGTGTATTTGGTTGCTGAGAAATCTTTCTTTAAAGAAAATCTAACTTCACAATTGCTGTATTTACTTTATGGTCCTTCGGCGAGGAAGGAACCTCAAAGGCATTCTATTCCCACCTCCTTCCAGAGGCCAAGGCCACTTCCCCAATTCATGAGAGCCATGAATGTCCAGCTTCTGTTGGATATAATTTTTGCTTGGGTGTTTTTTTCTATTTTTAAGTTGTTTGTTTTTAGAACATTCCGTCTGATTTCTTGTAACTTCAAGTTCTCAGAAAGGTCTTCTTAATACTGAGGCAGCTCATCTTTCCTGAAACTTGCAACTTTTTCCACTGACTGCCCTTTGTGATTCTGATTGGTGGTGACTTTGTAGTTTTCTCCCCAACCTTTGGGGAACTAAAGGTGAATTTTTTCAAAATAATAGCAATCAACTACATAATCTCCCAGGATGGATACTGTCAGTGACCTCCAAATTCCTCTTCAGAAGAACAGTTGTGCAAAATTTAAAATACAGTGTGGCATTTGTCTGGCAGAATATAAGCTTCATGAGGGAAAAGACATGTGTTTTCTCTTCGTATTCTTAGCACCTAATACTGTACCCAACACATAATAATGGCCTTAGAAGAGTACTTACGAGGCATTGAATAAATATTTCGGAGTGCTGTCATGTATTATTTCCACTCAGATTTACCAAGAACTGTCTTTCAAAGATGTCTGCTATTTAGACAGTCACTTCATTGTTCATTAGTACATGACTTTGGTAAGCATATCTCCTGTGAAGAGAAATATTATAACAAACTATTATGGCATTTAACACTGTTATTTCAGTTACTCAACTAATCCACCCACTGATAGAGTGAACTTTGAATTAAATGCTTTGAAGAATGAAGTCAAGTAAATCTTGATAAAAATCAAAGGCTAGGGAAAGCTTGTTTGACAGAAGGCATGAAAAAAATGCTCAAATGAATATTGTTGGGGGAGAAACTCTCATTCTACAGCAGACCAGTGAAGAGTAATAGTTCAAGAGTATCAAAATTCCTGTGTGATCAAAAGGCAGAGACAGCTTTTTACTATCTTTTGATATTCCAGGACTCATAATATCCGGCCTACATGAGCATCTGTCTTTGTGGTAGCTCAAAGTATTTGAACACCTTATCTCATCCAACCTCAAGTTTCCTGTGAGGTAGGTAAACGCTGAGAGCTCTTGGTACTGTTTTCAAGATGAGGCAAGTGAATTAGAGAGGCTGTTTACACACTCCAAATTTCACAGAAGCCTCAGGAGGAAGTGAGGGTAAGAATGAACGTTGATTCCCAGTTGTAGAAATCAGTGTCAGAGCGTGAAAGAATATTGTCAATACCCTGGTCCAATGTGGGTTTTCCTCATAAGACTTATTTGTGGTGATTTGATTCATTTCCCCAACCACACAAATGTTATGTAATATTTTTAGTAATGAAAGTAATACAGGCCTATTACCATGTCCCTGTATATCCTAGCTCTGTCCACTGAGAAGGCCTGGATATAATGACATGCCTGTAGCAACAAGTGTATCTAGTGCTCAGACCTTGAGTCTCAATACTGCTCTCCACTAAAAGGAACCAAAACTCCTTGTAGAGATGGCTGATTCTATTTCTGGGATAGAGACAGCACAAGATGAGTCTGGAACATCTTGTTGCACCAGAAAAGTAAAGAAGTACTTTCAAATAGCCAACGCTGGAACAAAACTAAACTTGAGCAACAAAATGAAGTAGTGTTGGATTATAACACAAAGTATAAAATAACTATTCATGAAGCCATAAAAATGATTGAATAAATAAATAACAGGGAAGAAGAATTCCCATATATCTTTTTATATATGATACTAGAGGCCCAATGCACAAAATTCGTGCAAGGGGCTCGGCCCCCGCTGCCGCGGCTTCGTCAGGAAGGTTGTCTGGTCTAATTAGCATATTATGCTTTTATTATTATAGATATATATCACAGATAAAAAGATATATCAAATATATATAATGTCAACTCCCCTTTCCTTAAACTAGGGCTACACATAGTGAATGCCTTCCAAAGGGTACAGTATGAAAAGGAGGGAAAAAAGAATAACATGACCATGGTGAGACCTGACAAGCCCGACCTCAGCCGGTTAGCTATTAGTTGGTCCCTGTGTGCCTTGACACACCTCAACCACTGAGTTTTTGTTTGAACAGTTTCTTACTTTCTGGGATCACAAAATTCTCCAGGCTCATCTATGTATTTTCTGCCCAAATCCTAGAATCAGCCATTTCTCCACAAAGCTCTGGTTCCCTTTACTGGAGAATGGTGTTAGAAACCAAGATCACTATGCGCACTGTTACTGAGGCATCCTTGCTTCTAGCTCTCTCTACTGACAGAACCAGAAGAGATGTGTATATACTAACACATATATGTTTTCATATCCAGCAATATTTCTGTTTGTAAGCATGTATTTATACTAGAGGCCCAGTGCACAAAAATTTGTGCACTCGGGGGGGGGGAAGGGGGGGGCCCTCAGCCCGGCCTGTGCCCTCTCACAGTCTGGGACCCCTCAGGAGATAACGACCTGCTGGCTTGGCCTGCTCCCGGGTGGCAGAGGGCAGGCCCAATCCCTAGGTGCAGCCCCTGGTCGGGCTCAGAGCAGGGCTGATTGGGGAGTTGGGGCGCCGCCCCCTGTCATGCACAGAGCTGGGCTGATTGGGAGGTTGCGATGCCACCCTCAGTCACGCTCAGGGTATGGCTGATTGGGGGATTGGGGCACCGCCCCCATCACACTCAAGGCAGGGTCGATGGGGAGGTTGTGGCGCCACCCCCTGTCATGCACAGAGCAGGGCCAATCAGGGGTTGGGGCGCTGCCCCCTGTCATGCACAGAGCAGGGAACATCAGGGGGGTTGGGGCTCCGTACCCTGTCACTCACAGAGCAGGGCCAATCAGGGGGTTGGGGAGCTCCCCCCTGTCATGCACAGAGCAGGGCCGATCGGGGTTGGGGAGCTCCCCCCTGTCATACACAGAGTAGGGCCGATAGGGGAGGTTTAGGGCACCGCCCTCTTATCACCCACAGAGCAGGGCCGATCAGGGGGTTGGGGCGCAGCCACTGTCACACTCAGGGCAGGGCCGATGGGGAGGTTATGGCTCTACCCTATCACACACAGAGCAGGGCCTGTGGTAGGGGGGAGGGTTGGGGCGCCGCACCCTGTCACACACAGAGCAGGGCCAATCAGGGGGTTGGGACGCCGCACCCTGTCACACACAGAGCCACAGGGCGATCAGGGGGTTTAGGCGCTGCCCCCTGTCACGCTGATCTGGTGCCGGGAGGCCTCACGGCTCCGCTGATCCCGGTGCTGGGAGGCATATTACCCTTTTACTATATAGGATAGAGGCCTGGGGGCCGGCTGGTTTGCCCTGAAGGGTGTCCTGGATCAGGGTGGGGGTCCCCACTGGGGTGCCTGGCCAGCCTGGATGAGGGGATGATGGCTGTTTGCAGCTGGTCACACACCCTTCAGGGTGGGGGTCCCCACTGGGGTGCCTGGCCAGTCTGGGTGAAGGGCTGAGGGTTGCTTTCAGGCTGGTGGTTGTTGATTGAAGCTCCCAACCGCTCCTTTTTTTTATTTTATTCTGGGCCAGCTTTAGCTCTGGCTCTAGCTTTGAGAGCAGGTATCTGGTTTGTTTCGGTTCTATAATCGAAACAATGTATAACTCCAGCTGTGAGATCCCGGCCTATATTTGTTAGAATGTTTCAAACTGCCAGCTCATAGGCCGGCAAGGCAGGCAGGGAACGTTGGAGTCTGCAGTCACTGGAGCAAGCAAGCCTCATGTTCGCTTCCAGCTGCCTGGTTGCCGGCCGCCATCTTGGCTGACAGTTAATTTGCATAAGGATATGCTGATTAGCCAATGGGAAGGGTAGCGGTCGTACGCCAATTACCATGTTTCTCTTTTATTAGTGTATATTAAGCTAAACATGAGTTTAAACTAATTTCCCAACTTTAAAACATGACTACATACATCAGTCTAGCCACCTCCCCTTGATTATCTTGAATAGTGAAAAACCCAATTCCCACCACCACCATGCACTGACTTAATTGTTCAGTTCCATTGTACATGTATAGTGGTGACACTCTTTTTAATTTTAGTCACTTAAATGGATAAGTAGTAGTCTCTTATTGAGGTTTCAGTTTCCACTTTCCTAATAATGAAAGCTGTTGAATATCTTATTATGTGCTTACTTGCCATCAGTATATCTTCTTTGGTCATGTGTCTGTTCAAATCTTTTGCTCCTTTAAAAATTGGATTGTTTGTTTTCTTATTATGTTTTGAAAGTTATTTTTATATTTTGGGTACAAGTTCTTCATCAGATATATAGATTGAAAGAATTTTCTCTCAGTCTGTGGTTTGTCTATTCATTCTCTGAACAGTGATTTTAATGTTGATGCAGTTGAATTATCAATTTTTTTTAACTTCATGGATCATATTTTTGGTGCCATGCCTAACTCAGAGTCACTGAATTTTCTTCTATGTTCTGTTCTAAAAGTTTTAGTTTTTAGGTTTTACATTTGGTCTGTGATCCATTTTATACTTTATGTTTGTATATGGTGTGATACATCAATCAAAATTTATTTTTTCTATATGAATGTCCAATTATTTCAGCAGCATTCATTGAAATACTACTCTCTCTTCACTGAATTGCCTTGTACATTGTAGAGAATCAGCAAGTCAGTTTGTATATTTTGTCCCATTGATCTATTTTTCTGTCTTTACACCAATGCCACACTGTCATGATTACTCCAGCTTTATAAATCTTGAACACAGGTTGTTAGTCCTACAACTTTATTCCTTTTCAAACTTGTTTTGGCTATTTGAGAGCTTTGTATTTCTATATTAATTTTAGAATCAACTTGTCAATTTCTATAAAATTCCCGTTGGTATTCTGAGTGGGATTACATTTTATCTATAGATTAATTTGGGGCTTCAAAGAATGATTTGGAAGTATTTAATCCTCTTAAGCTTTCTGGAAGAACTTGCATAAAATTTGTATTATATCTTCCTTAATTCTTTTCTAAATTGACCAATAAAGCCATCTGGGCCTGGGTTTTTCTTTTTTAACAGTTTCTCTGAAATATTTATTTATTTATTTATTTATTTATTGTATTTTTTTAAATCTTTATTCCCCCCTTTCCCCCCTTTAACCCCCTCCATCCCGAACTCACCCCCATCCCAGGCCTACAGCACTATTATCTGTCTCCATGGGTTATGCATATATGCATATAAGTTCTTTGGTGAATCTCTTCCCAACCCTCTTCCCCCTTCCCTCTGTGATTCCTCAGTCTATTGATCCAGAGACATGAAAGCATGGAAACATTTATTTCCTTTAACAGATATAGGTCTATTCAGGTGCTCTATTTCCTCTTGAGAGAGCTTTCCTGGTTCGTATCTTTCAAAGAATTTATTAATTTCACCTAGGTTTTAAATTTTTGACAAAATATTGTTTGTAATATTCCTTTATTATCTTTTTTAATGTCTGTCAACTCTGTGGTGGTATCACCTCTCTCATTCCTGATATTGATCATTTGTTTCTTCCTTAGTTTTTCCTATCAGTCTGGCTCAATATTTATTAATTTTATTGATCTCAAAAAATTAGCTTTTATTTTAGTTATTTTCTTTATTGCTTCTTTGTTTTCAAGATCATTGATTTCCACTAAATTCACTATTATTTTCCTTCTGCTTACTTTGGATTTATTTGCTCTACATTCTAGTTTCTTAAGGTGGAAACTGACATCATTATTTTGAGACTGCTCTTCTTTCCTATGACAGGCATGTAGTGCATGAATTCCCCTTAAAGTGTGGTGTCAGCAGCTATTCACCAATTTTGATTTGCTGTTTTCATTTCATTCAGCTCAAACTACTTTTAAATTTCCATTTTTATTTCTTCTTGGATCATAGTTACTTAAGAGAGTGTTACTTAATCTCTAAATATTTGGAGATTTTTCTACAGATCTTTCTGGTATTGATTTCTAATTCAATATCACTGTGTCAGAGCACATACTTTGTATGGCTTGAATTCTTTTAAATGTGTTGAGATTTGTTTTATGGCTCAGAACATCTCTCTTGAAAAGTGTTCCACATGTGTTCACTTGAAAAGAATGTCTATTCTGCTGTCATTGAGTGGATTGTTCTATAAATGTCAATTAAGGTCAGTTGGTTAGTTGTGCTGTTCAAGTCTTCTGTATATGTATCAATTTTTAATCTACATGTTTAATCAATTTTTAAGAGGGAGATATTGAAATCCCTAATGTGATTGTGGATTTATTTATTTCTCCTTGCAGTTTTATCAGTGTTTACTCATGTGTTTTGAAAATCTGTTATTAGTTTCATAAAAGTAGAATTTTCATGTCTTTCTGATGAACCGATCCCTTTATCTTTGTGAAATGACCTTCTTACTGCCTGTCACTATCTTTGCTCTGAAATCAGCTTCATCTGATATTAATATAGTCACTGTAGCTTTCTTTTTATTAATGTTAGCTGGGTACATCTCTTTTCAGCCTTTTACATCATTTTACATTAACCCTATTTGGTCTTTATATTTAAAGCAAGTTTCTTGTACGCATTATATAATTAAGGTCTTGCTTTTTAATCTAACCTGACAATCTCTGCTTTTTAATTGGGCTGTTTATTCAGATTATATACATTTAATGTGTTTATCGATATGATAAAATTTAAGACTATTATCTTGCTATTTGTTTTCTATTTATTCCATTATCAGTTTATTGTCCCCTCTTCCTTCGTTGCCTTCTTTTAGATTAACTGAGTATTATTATTACATTTTATTACCTTTGTTAGCTTATTAGTAATAACTCTTGTTGTTTTAATGGTTCTTTTAGAGTGGATAGTAAATACTATCTTGTTAGATAAGCAATGGGGTTTCTCTGCTATCTCACTGCTGCCTACCTCTTAAAATTTTTATATAAATAACACTTTTTAATATCTATCATGTGCCAGGTACTGTTCAGCACTTTAAATACATTAGCTCAGGTACTACCACAAAAACACTGGGGCATGGACTATTGCATCCATTTTACACATGAGAAAACAGGCCCAAGAGGTTCAGCGACACCTGCCTAAGGTTACACAGCCAGAAAATTGTCGAGCCGGGGTTAAATCACTTTTCCTTTAGCCCTGAATCTCTGAGTCTTAGTAAATTCACAGTGGTGATCTCAAATCAATACTGCACGTGCTAACTGCCTCCTTTGAAATTTAGTTTTGTGTTATAATTTTTATTGCTCTTATTTTAACTCACCAACCTTTGGTGGTAGCTTAAGCAGTAAGACTTTCCTTGCATGTTTAATGTTATGTGATTTGGAAAATTGCATACCACATGGCTCCGCACGTGGCCCTCTCAGTTCCTGCAAAGTAACCCATCTAACAGAAACCACAGCACTCATTGTTTTGAATATTCTTCCACTGGATATTCTTTACTAACTGTGCCAGTCTGAGTTTTAAAATTCTCCCCAGGACTGATTACTGAAAAGTTGTACTTTTATCATTTTTAAAAAGTGATATTTTTGCTATGGAATATGGATACACACTTTTTGTTGTTGTTACCAAGAGGTAATTATACCAAAAGAATAAAATTTGCTTGCTCAGTGATTTTGGCTATTATGAATGCATGCTTAGCAGGTGGGTGTATAACAGCAATTATCTAAGTGTGGTCCACAGGTCCCTGGCAGTTGTGGTGGGGAAGGGGGGTATGATATCTCTGAGGCCATTTCAGCAATATGATGCAGTAAAACTGTTTTCACAATAACACTAAAAAGGTAATTTGCCTTCCCTATGTTGATATTTTCACTAATGGTACAAAAGGAATAATAGATATAACTGCTGTCATCTTAGCAGAAACATGAGGCTACACTAGTAGTCACTACAGTATTCTTAACTGTCATGTAGAGGGAAAACAAGTTTTGTTTAATGTCCAGATGGATCAGTTAAAATTATTAATTTTACTAAATATTGACCCTTGATTACATGTGTTTTTAATATTCTGTCTGATGAAATAAGAAGTATGTATAAAGCACTTTGGGTGGTGGGCACACGGTGCAATATACAGATCTTGTAACATAGAAACCCACACCTGAAACCTATATTATCATGTTGACTAATGTCACCCCAATAAATTTAATAAATAAATAAATAAGTACAATAGTAAAAAAAAAAAAAAAAAAAAAGCACCGCATATCAAAGTAGGATGGTTGTCTCCAGGAAAAGCACTTGCGGTTGCTTGAGTTGTGAGCTCAACTAGCCTCTGGGTTTGTTTTTTGTGGTTGTGTTTTGTTTAAACATTTTTACTTAAAAGAACAACTGGTTACTTAGACAAATGATGGTTATTTAGACTTGGTTATTTGGCAGACGCTTTCTCAAGAATGAATGAAGTCAGCCTGTCATTACAAGTCATGTAGTTGACAGTATTTGTTGCCAACGCTAAAATTTAAGCTTTCAAGTAAAAATTAGATTTTGGAAAACACCATAAACATGACAGCTTCCCAATACTTAATAACTTTTCTGATGAGGTTGGTAGTGATATTAGAAGATGTGACTTTATGTACATTGTATAATGAAATGGATCGATGTTTAGACAATGTGCATAACTCAGTCCACCAACATTTTCCAAATGACCATTGCATGATCACATGGGTGAAAGTGCGCAATAAGCCAATGAATACCTTTGTAACAGAGAACAAAATGTTCAGTGCTCTGATTTCAGATTCTAGACTGTAGCTATCTCTTGTCAGGTTTTGGTATATTATCAAAAAATATCTACAGCGGTAACCGGTTTGGCTCAGTGGATAGAGCGTTGGCCTGCGGACTGAAGGGTCCCAGGTTCGATTCTGGTCAAGGGCATGTACCTTGGTTGTGGGCACATCCCCAGTAGGGGGTGTGCAGGAGGCAGCTGATCGATGTTTCTCTCTCATCAATGTTTCTAACTCTCTATCCCTCTCCCTTCCTCTCTGTAAAAAAAAATCAATAAAATATATTTTAAAAAATATCTACGAATATATGAAAAGGCAACTAAAATATTCCTCCATTTCCCAATTCCATATCTGTGTGAGGCCAGCTTCACATATACTTCAGCCAAAATAACGTAACAGTTTAAATGCAAAAGCAGAAATGAGAATTAGGCTGTTTGTTATGCTGTTTGTTATCAAGCCAGAGAGACATTACAGAGATTTCCAAAAATGTAAAATAATGCTACTTTTCTCACTGATTTCTTTTTATTTTGGAAAATATAGTTATTTTTAATAAAAATGTTATCAATGTTAACATATAATGGGTTTGTTATTTAATGAATGAAACATTAAATATTTTAACATTTCTCAGTTTTAATTTCTAACACGGTAAATATTAATAGCTACGATGCACATAAACACTCTTTGAGGTTCTCAAAAATTTTTAAGACTACAATGTGACTCTGAGGCCAAAAAGTCTGAGAAATGTGGGTGTAGATCTTCCAGCTCACAATGAACCCACCTCTCTAGTAAGTGCCCCTTCCTCTAGCCATGGCTTTGAATATGTGCCTAGGCTGTATCTGTCCCCTCCTCCCCATCAGTGCATTAGATACACCGATGGGAGGGTTGGAGGCGAAGAGACGGAGTGGATACCTGACTTTAGCAGGCCTGTCTAATTCTCCTCTTACAACTCGTGAGACCAGAAGAGGATTTGTGTTTCTCCAATGCCTGATCCCATAGACATGATGACTGTTACCCTGTAGGGCCCACTTTCCACTTGATGGAGGGAATAAGAGCTGATACCGCTTTGCAGACTGAAAAGAGGATGAAGCAGATATACAAAGTGAAGTAGAGGTGAGAGAGAGAAAACAAATTCCCAGGGTTTCCCACACACCTTCAATTCTCAGATCCAGTGTATGCCTAAGCACAGACTTGTGTCCTATGAAAGAGCCCAGTATCATAGTAATAAATAATATCTTTTTCCTTAGCCAGCTTGAGGGGGTGTTTCTAATTTGAAACCACATGAATCATTTATAGCTAATAAAGTAGGACACATGTGATCCGTTATTAAACTGTAAAGTTTCTAATGTACCGTACATTTTAGGGTATGATTAGACTAGAAATACAAAGCCAAAGTTTCCTGGAAATGCAAAGATAGTATTTCTATATTGAAGTTAAAAAGAGAAATTACCATAGGCTACACATGGATTAATTACTATCTTCAGAGAATTAGAACTCTATCAAACATTCTTACCACAAAATTATGCTGAACAAAACTCAATCTTTCTGTGACTATTCAAAAAATTTAAAATCTTTTAATGCTCCAGGGACATTACCGTTTTATAAATTGCACAAAAAATTCTCATTATTTCAGCTTTCTGGTAGTTTGGATTCAGAATAAATGGGAATTTACTGTAATACTTTGAATTAGTAAGTCCTGGGGAGCTCAAAGTACTTCAAAAATACATGAATTATATCACTTATCTTTCTCAACAGTGGAATGAAATTTACAACTGGAAACAGCCATGGGTGGATTCAAGACACAAAGTCCTATTTCTCAACATTCTAATGAATAATCCTTCCATTTGGCTATTCTGAACTGATACTGGCTTCCTTTTTTACTTCAAAATATGACTTTTTTTTTCCAGCTAACGATCAAATAGGACTAAGGCCAGCAGAAAAAAAAATTGGGGTTATAACTTTATTTTATTATTAACTACATAGTGATTTGATTATAGGTTTCAGCTCATAAATTTTCAGATGAACCTGGATACTACAGTTTACTTTCTCAAAAGAGAAAAACTCATAGTGGTAAAAAAAAAAAATCAAATGCATTTACATACATGTCTGGCTTTCATCAGAACTAAAAATATGCTTTAAAATATACAGGAAAGAAATAAAATATTTAATTTAAAAACTTCAGCCTCAACCTCAGTATATTGTAGTTTGATTTTCTATTTGTGGACTATTTGTGACCATGTGTGATATATTTAGAATAAAAAAGCTCTCTTTAAAAAAAAAGAAAGAAAGAAACCCTCTTATCCCTCAAGCTTCTTTCTGAACATCTCTCTCCCTTAAAATGTAATTAGTTTCTTTCTGCTGCTAAAAAATTTAATGTTCTCTGAAGGCAAAGCTGATTTCTGCATCACCTGCTGTTTGGGAGTGTCTGTACCTCTCCTCCTGCCAGTTAGCATGGATAATCAAAAGTGACCCGTAAGGAGAAATCTTCCATTTAGGAGACATCAATTTGTACAAAGTCTAAAAGATTAATATGGAGCATGTGGTACATTCAATCAGAAAATGGCTTTAAATATTAATACTAGATAAATACACTCTTGCTGCTATCTTAGATAATTTATGTCATACACTTCTAGAAGGAACTAAATCACTTTTTTCTTTTATGCGGTTGCTCAGTAACATACAGCAACATGTAAAACAAGGCACCATTTTTCTACTCAGATCTGACAAGGGGAAGTGAAAAATTTGCGTCCAATTTCAACCTCATTTCCTTACAGCCTAGATCTGTGTCACATGCTTGATCCTAACTGGTGCTTTCCAAATTAAATGTATATTTTTCAAACCAATATCTTAAGTGGTAATGTTCCAACAGTCCAAATGTCGATTACCAAAACAAACATTTGTTTCTCTAGCAAGTGTTTTCACACAAAAGCATTTGATTCACATACTGCAGCAAACAAACATTTGCTTTAGGCAGTTGCGGCAGCCAAAAGTTCTTGCAGAAACATCTCCCAGGCTGGCTGGCACCCCTGCTTGGAGCAGGGCTTGCTGAGGTCCGAGAACGCTTGTGAAACCAGTTGCTGACCAAGAGAATCCTTGGCAAGACACTGGGGCCATGCGGAGGCCCAAGCCTTTTCCAAACACATCTTTTGAGAAAATGTGCTTCTAATTATGATGCTTCCATTAGAAAATGTCTTCATGTCTTCACAAAGTTTCATTTGCTAATATAAATTCAGCCTTTGATGTAATCACAAAACCAAATTCTTATGAAAGTTCACAAAGGCACTTTTCGCATAAAAACATTCCTACGGTTCAGGAATCATTATTTATGCAATCGCCCATGAGAGTTCATTACATAAATAGTTCTACTGCTACATTAAAGTCAATTTTCTCTGTGAACAAGATGTGGATTTCATGCGTAAATATGTGTTTCTCATGTGCATGTCTGCTTCGCTGTCAAGATGCAGCTTCCACATAAAAATCCTCTTGTTTTCCATATTACTGACATGCTTTTGGAATGAATCAATATTTCTGAGGAAGTCATTTACTTAAATATATGTTCTTTAAAGCGTGGGGAAATTGATTCTTAACTTCTGCTCCAAAGACAGAGTTTCCTAGCAACGAGTCAAGATTGATTCTTCGGCCAGTTCTAAAATCTAAACTGAGAATAGTGACTAGCCTGCTTAAAAGCAAACAAAAAGGAATTCTTCTTAGATAAATGAGTGAGTGAATGAATGAATAAGAAAATACACACATATATACACACACAGTGTCACTTAGAATGCATTTCATAGAACACATGACTATTTAAATTTTATTTTATTTCCACCCATGCCCCCAGCCACTTTCCTTTGGCACCCATCTGCTTGTTCTCTGTATCTATAGGTCTGTTTCTGTTTTGCTTGTTTTTTCAGATTCCACATATAAGTGAAATCATATGTTATTTGTCTTTGACTTATTTCACTTAGCATAATACCCTGTAGGTCAATTCATGTTGTCTCAAATGGCAAGATTTTATTCTTTTTTATTGCTGAGTAATATTCATATATATTATATCATATATACTGTATATGCCTATATGCCACAGTTTCTTTACCCACTCATCTATTGATGGACATGTAGGTTGCTTCTATATTTTAACTATTGTAAATATTGCTGCAATGATCATAGGAATGCATATATCTTTTCAAATTAGTGTTTTTGTTTTCTTCAGATAGATACCCAGAAGTGGACTTGCTGTGTTGTATGGCAGCTCTATTTTTAATTTTTTGAGGAATCTCCATACAGTTTTCCATAGTGGATGCACTGATTTACAATACCACCAACATGCACATCCTCACTAGCACTCGTTATTGGTTGACTTTGTGATGATAGCTATTCTGACAGATGTGAGGTGGTATCATGGTGGTTTTGGTTTGCCTTTCCCTGAAGATCAGTGACATTGAGCATCTGTTTTATATGTCTGTTGGCCATATGTATGTTCTCTTTGAAGGAATGTCTATGCAGGTCCTCTGCCCATTTTTTAATTGCATTATTTATTTTTTTGGTGTTATGCTATATGAGTTCCTTATGTATTTTGGATATTAACCTCTCATCAGATGTATCATTTGCAAATATTTTCTCCCATTCAGCAGGCTGTCTTTTTTTTTTCTTTATGGTTTCCTCCACTGTGCAAAAACTTTTTAGTTTGGTGTAGTCCCATTTGTTTGTTTTTGCTTTTGTTGCCCTTGCCCAAGGAGACATGACCAAAAAGATATTTGTGAGACTGATGTCAAAAAGTTACTGCCTATGTTTTCTTCTAGAAATTTCATGGTTTCAGGTCTTACATTTAAGTCTTTAATCTACTTTTTAGTTTATTTTTGTATATAGTGTAAGAAGTGGTCCAATTTCATTTCTTTACGTGTATCTGGAATACATTTGGACCTCTAGCTAATCAGCTTGCATGAAGAGTTTGCTGACCACTTTCCATGGGTGTGATTCTATTTTGACATTGATGGATGGGCAAAATGATGCAAAGAACAGGTAAGCAACCATAATCATTATAGTAACAATTGATTTAGCATGTATTATGCGTGGGTGCATACAGGTGAAATAACTTGAAATACAGGTAAAAAATGACAGATCTAGGTCCAACCCAGGTCTGATATTAAAACCCTATAAACTATACTGCCTTTACATGGGAAGCTCAAAGTATTTCTTGTATTCAAGAGACTTTTGACCTTATTGTAAAGTAAACACACACCCCAAAATTGGACAGTCACCTGAGAGAGTAGATGTTTAAGGGTCAATACTAGTAAAGTAACAAAAGCTTGAATTTATTGAGCTCTTACTTGCTGGGGTGCTGTGCGAAGAACCTGTCTTCATAAGGAGATGGGACTTGGGTTTAGCCTTGAAACAGGTGAGGAGAAATGGAAGCAAGGAGGAAGGGTCCTTCAAGAAGATGAAAAGGCCTAAGGAAAGGCATAGGGGGAGGGGATGCTATTTGGGACCTGTCAGACTTGGGGTGAAAGGTTGATGTGGGGAAATAAGACTGAATGGGTATGTGGGCCCACATTATGCAGGGCCTTGCAAACCAGGCTGAGATGCAGAAACTTGATCCAGGAGGGAAGTTTGGTTTCATTCTATGTCCTTGATCGTTGGAGACATGATAATTTCTCCTTACAATTCCTAGAACAAAGGGAATATGCATTTTCTATTGAAAGAGCTGCTACCAATGTTCTCCCCAAAGGCTTGCCATTTACACCAAAATGCCAACAGGATCTTAGAATTTTCCAGCTGCCATATTTTCAAATATCTTAATATTTGCTAATATTTTTTCCTTATGACGATATCCCATATTTGTAAATTTTGCATATGTTTGGCTTCTGATATGATTATGCACCTATTTCTTATGCTTACTGGCCATTTGCATTTGTTTTTCAGTGAATTCATGTTTGTATTTCTTATCCTAATGTATTGTTTGGGTTTGTTTGTTGATTTATAGAAGCTTTTTATATATTATGGTTTCTGTGTCTTTGTTTATTATATATTTGCAATATTTTCTCAGAGTATTGTTTTTTCTTCCTACTTATAGTATATATTTCCATGTAGAAGTTTTTACTGTATATGTAGCTAAAGATACAAATCTTTAAAAAAAAAAATACAGATACTGGGTTTCATATGCCTGGAAGGAAATGCCAACATTATAAAAATATTCCAGTATCTTCTCCTAAAACTTAAAACTTTTGATACATTTACATTCCTAAACATTTGATCCATCTGGAATATAATTTGGTATAGGTGTGAAATAGAAATTTATTTTCATTTTTGCTACTGATTTGAAATGCCTAATTATCATATGTTAATTTTCTATCTATGGGTCTGATTTTGATCTCTATTCTATGTCCTTACTCTATGATGAAGTGACAGCATGTTGGTTTAATTATTATCATTTTATTAAAATGTCCTGATATAGCATAGATAAGAGCACAGACTCTGCAGCCAGGCAATGCTCTACCACTTACTAGCACTAAGACAAAGTTGCTAAATCTCTATTCCTCAGATTTTCCCCGTCTTTAAAATGAGGATCATTATCAGAGTGATTGTGAAGATTTCATGAATTTCTGTACATCAAGTACTTAAAGCAATGCCTAGCACAGAGTGAGCATTTATAAAGGTGCTGGCTGATATTATTTGTCATAATTTTTTTCCAAAATTTTTTTGCTCTCCTATACCTCTTCTGGATGATTTTTAGAATCAGTCCCTTCCAGGGTTTATGAATAGATTATCAAAAGACAATTCCTTTCCGGTGAGGAATTTTGATGTCAGCTCTAAAGCTCATTCATTTTCCCACCTGGCACATAGTAAACAATAAATGGTAGTCATTATTATAATCATATCTATTATTTTGGAAGAAACAGCAATGGTACGCAGTTAATACATTCTCCTCAGATATCTTCTTTTCCTCAACTGGTAATGGGATCTTGTTGAGAAGGGGAAGAGAGAAAGCTGAAGGTTGAGTGGTTGGGGGTACAGAAGGAGCAACTTATCTTAAATTCCTTTGGAGAAATTTGTAAGTCAGTCTCTCCTGCCCTTCAGAGCATTGTCCTGTGGCCCTTGATTTTATTAAAGAGCTTATGTGGGGCCCAGCCGGCATAGCTCAGTGGTTGAGTGTTGACCTATGAACCAGGAGGTCACAGTTCGATTCCCGATCATTGCACATGCTGAGGTTGCGGGATTGATACACAGTAGGGGGTGTGCAGGAGGCAGCTGATTCTCTCTCATCATTTGATGTTTCCATCTCTCTCTCTCTCTCCCTCTCCCTTCCTCTCTGAAATCAATAAAAATGTATTTTAAAAAAAGACCTTATGTGGGAATTAGACAAAGCTACCCTGCTCTATTTCAGCCCTTTCCTCCCTGGCAGGTCTGTTGGTTCCTCAGAGACCTGGGGAGATAATGCTCCCAGAAACTGCACTTGGTTATTGACATGGGCTTAGCATAGAGATCATCAGTTGTTTAACTAAAACAGGAGTCACAGACTGAAATGCCAACAGGTGCCAGCAGGCAACACAAATCAGTAGTAGTCAAAACTTTTTGCTCATAAACCTCCTAAAATTTTTTGGGGGAAACCCATGTACCCTTTCTCAGATTTTAGATAAACACCTAAAATTTTTAATCATAAGCTCAATAATTATTTTAAATGATTATTTAGTGTGTACTGTAGTGACATTTTAAAATAAAAAATATCACTCCTATAGATTTTAAGCCCTATAGCAATTTGATGAACACCATCAACCATAAAAAAATACACAAACAAGTTCTTATTTGGCAAACAGAAAGTTTATTTTCTTTCCTTGGACTCACGTTTTATTTTCTCTTCCCCCTCAAACTTTTATTCTTCAAATATAATGTTTGATTTAAAGTATTTTATTTATCACACTTTCATTCTTCTTTATAACATAAATAAAAATACAAATTGAAAAGTTTATTTCCTGTGACCATAAGGCCATAGGTATTAACATTTTTTTCTTCTGTAAATATTGATTAAAACAACCTCAATATACTTGTAAATTTTTTATGAATAATAATTAACCACAAAATTAAAATGTTATTTAAAATGCATACCTATATAAGATAGATGGGGTTTTATTTTTTCCAATTAGTTCCTGTATGCATGAATGAATATTTCTTGATCTTAGCATGAGATAGGTTTCAGCACCGAATCTGTTCCCATGTTTAATGTTTATAGATATAAAGGCTGAGAAACTGGTTTATAAAAACAAGTAAATGGGAACAGGAACTTTTTCATAACAGCAATAACAATATTTCAAGTAGTTTTTTTGTTACCCAGAAAGTTGTAACACCCTGAGGCGGTCTATCACAGTAAGACTTGAGGTGGGTAAAAGGTGTGCATTTCGTTTGCATGGCAGATTGGGTTCTCTGGAAGCAGATGCTGAAAGCAAACGGGGGCAAGATGTTTATTAGGGATCAACCCCTTAGAAAAGAAAGAGGAGAGAGCAAGCCCGGACAGAGGGGAGCTGGTGAAGCCTTGGCCAAGCCAGTAGGCAGCTCTGAAGCGAATCCTGCCCATTACGGTTGTCTTGGTGACAGGCTGAGATGGCAGGTCTTTATGCCCCACAGGCTCCATCACCGGGT
The DNA here is from genome assembly GCF_000147115.1 of Myotis lucifugus. Lineage (NCBI taxonomy): Eukaryota > Metazoa > Chordata > Mammalia > Chiroptera > Vespertilionidae > Myotis > Myotis lucifugus. The sequence goes on along the minus strand of NW_005871110.1, from coordinate 2,072,114 downwards.
GTGGGGCTGTCCTTGGAAGGATGTGACCTCAGACCCCGAAGCAACTCCCCACAAGGGGCAGTGAACTCGTTTTCTAAGGCCGCCATTGATGAGTTAAAGTAACAAAAATTATTCTCTCAGTTCTGAAGGCCAGAAGTCCAAAATCAAGGTGTCCTCGGAGTTGGGTCCCTCTGCAGGCTCTGAGGGAGAGTCTGTTTCCTGCCTCTCTCCCAGCTGCGCTGGCTCCTGGCACTGCCTGGTGCCCTTGGCTTGCAGAGGTGTTTCCACCTCTGTCTGCACATGGCGTCCTCTCTGTCTCTGTGGCTGTTTTCTACTTTTCAGTCTCTTATAAGGACCCTGGTCATTGGATTTAGGATCCACTGTAAGCCAGGATGATCTCATCTCAATTATATCTTCACCTTAATTATATCTTCAAAGACCTTTATGCCCCAGCAGGTAACATTCTGAGGTACTAGATTAGTGATGGCGAACCTTTTGAGTTCGGCGTGTCAGCATTTTGAAAAACCCTAGCTTAACTCTGGTGCCGTGTCACATATAGAAATTTTTTGATATTTGCAACCATAGTAAAACAAAGACTTACAGTTTTGATATTTATTTTATATATTTAAATGCCATTTAACAAAGAAAAATCAACCAAAAAAATGAGTTCACGTGTCACCTCTGACACGCGTGTCATAGGTTCGCCATCACTGTTCTAGATGGATCTATCTTTGTAGTGGGTCACTATTCAACCCACTACAAAGAGCCAGTCCTCTGTTGATGGGTAGCCAGGCAGTGTATCTTTGATTCTCCCACATTTTGTAAAGCTTGAAAAGGATGCTTGTAAAGGGGAGTAAGAAAAAGAGGACGAACCTGTGGCTCAGAAGACAAGCTGGTTGCCAAGCAGGTCAGCTTTAGAAATGGAACATATGGAAGTTGAGTATCTGGAAATTGATGCTCCTGGGAAAGTGTTTTTGTACCCCCAGGGTGACGAGTAACCCAGTTTAAGGATTTAGTTCAAGCGGAGTATTTTCTTGCGGGAATATAGGCCTCAGGTAGCTGGATCTCTAATTATTCAAGAGAATGACAAATTCACACTTTAAGTGATAGCTCCATATTTTTTAAGGTTGACAACTAATTTGAAACAAACAAACTGTATAGAGTCAAGGGAGAAATGTTTGTGAGCTGAATATACTGAGATAACCTGTGCTCTGTTTTTACCCCGACTCCTACCATAAAAAGTAGAAGAAACATCAGGGCATCTTCTTTTGAGGGCCATAATTTTGCCATCTCACCTGGAGAGCTGTCTCATTCAGGGTTTTCCAGAAAAAAACAGATTGTGGGTGCTGGCAAGTTGTAAATGCACAGGGCAGGAAAAAATATTGACTGGCATCCAACAAATCCATCTCTCAATTAATCAGAATGGTGCAGTATTTATTTGTTTTGTTATGTTGACCATTAACCACTGGAAACTCAGGCAGGAGTTAAGGCTGCAGTCTCGAGGCAGAATTTTTTTCTTTTCCAGGAAACCTCAGATTTTGCTTTTAAGAACTTCCAATGGGTTGGGCGAAGCCTTCCCACATTATTGAGGGTAATCTCCTTTAGTCAGAGTCAACTGATTGTAGATATTAATCATCTGCAAAATAACTTTCATAGCAACACCTGGATTAGTGTCTAATTAGGTAACTGGGTACTATCACCTCTTCAAGTCTACAAATAGAACTATAGCAGGAGCCATTACTTTCCACGTTGAATTGAAGAACCTGAGAAGTGGAAGGGATTGTACAGGTTACCTTTCTCAATAGCACCTCATGGTACAGAGGAGGAAAGTGAGGCCTAGGAGGGTGGAGTGACTTGTCCAAGGTCACACACTTGGCTAAGGGAACAAAACCTCAAAGGAATGTTCTGGCTCCCCAGTGTAGTACTTGTCCCACTATGTTTCCTGCATGTGACTCAATGTCTCAATACCAAAATCATAGTATTTAAGAGCACAGAAATCTTTTCAGAAGTTACGTAGACCAAACCCCTCATTTCATAATGAGGTCTAGAGACGTTAAGACATAAGAATTTTGATTCCTGTTGCAGGGCATTTTCCATCACACTTCGTAGCCTTTTCATATAAGGCAGAGATTATTGTACTCAAAGTAAACGTATCTCTGTTATTATTTTTTCTTTCAAAACATCCTCTCTAAGAGGAGCCAGTTTTCTTATCATTGACTTCCTATGAGGTTAATGGTCAACATAACAAAACAAGTAAATACTGCACCAATCTGATTAATTGAAAGATGGATTTGTTGGATGCCAGTCAATATTTTTTCCCTGAAATTTGTGTAGATATTCACTGGCTATATTTCTAGAGCAACAAGCCCAAGAATTCAGCATTTCCTTTATAGATAAACCCTTGAATTCCCTCTCGTATGCTGTACCAGTTATTCTCCCAGAAAACCACAGGAGTGGCTTCAATTTATTAGTTCATAACAAAGTGAATTCCAACTCTAATCAATTTTGTATCACATTACGTTCATTGCTCTGGCTAAATCCAATAACATAAGTCATATTTCGGAAACACCATTAAAGAATATCAAAATATTCCACCCCAAAATATGCTACTTTGGTGTAAAGATTATTTGAGCTAAAGGCAGTTGAGAAATGGCAGACACAAGAGGAACTTTCTGCCCTCCCCGATCTGCCTAAGAGCAGTGCATAAATTTCCCTTTGTGAAGGTTTTCCCCTTCACTCTCTCATACCAGGAAGGGGAGAACAGCCCGTACTACGAGAGACAGAGACAGCACTGAAGGGTCTGCATAAACAAACCTGACTAAATAATCCTTATCTACTGCTAGATTCCTTCATATATTTACGTCCCCATAATGTACCCCCCTTAGGAGCCCAAATCTCTCTTTCCTTTGTCTAGTCACTTCTCCACAATCTATTGCTCTTTGTTAAAATGGCATATAAGCTTCCAAGTCCAACTGCTTGCTTGGTGAATCCCTTCTTTTCTGTGAGGCCTCCATGTACTTCAAATTAAATTTAATATGTTTTCATTTTCTCCTGTTAACCTGTGCTTTGCTAGTGTAATTTACAGGTCCCTCTTACTGAACTGATAGTTAATATAATAAGAGGGTGAAGGAAACATGTTTTACCTCCCCAACATCTTCTCTCATCAGATGCCCCAAACTCAGCTAGTTTCAGCCACAAACCAGAAAGGATGACCCCTACAATTATATGTTCCCACTTTCCAAATGTGGTTGTAATTCAGCCTAACACGCACAGTTCCAATCCCAACATGTTTAGAGATGGTCAAGCACATGAAGGAAGGCTAGTGGAGGCTCTCTAAGAAGCAAAGGCCAGAATCGTTTCTGATTTCTGACGTCCTGCTAAGAGAGGGAATGATATCCAAATATGTCTCTGGGAGAAATGATATCTACATGCACTGAGAAGCAAGCCCATGACGATGCTCTGACTTTCATTTCCAACGGGGTCTTGATAGTTCATATATTTTGCTTATTATTTTAAGAAAGTTTGAAATCAAGTATTTTGTTTGCGAGAGTGGCAAAAAAAATCTATTTATAGGGCTCAGCTAAAGGAAATGTAAATTTCTAAAACCTCTACCTCGATGCACCTTCCCCACCCTTTATTTAAAAAAAGAAAGGAAGAAAGGGAGCTATATGAGTGAATGTAATTTTACAGCAGCATGGAATTCACTGTTTCCCGCGGCAGCAAGGGGAGGAGGAATAAGTCTCTGGATAACACATATCCTCTGAAATAACAGTGAAGGAAAAATAATTCAGCAAATTCTATTTATTGTCTCGGCCAAAGTCACAATTCCCTTCCTTCAGAATTGAGGCCTAGACTCCTGATATCAAATTTAACAACACCAAATTCTTTATTTTCCAGGATAAACAGCTTTGGGAAATGGCCAGTGGAATTTTCCAGCTCAGAAAGCCACAGTGGGGAGTTTACATTGTTACATGATTGCAATGTAGTTTAGTAATGAGCATCACAACGGAAAATTAATAAAAGCTCGGTGTAGCCCGACCCATTCAAGTAATTGTCAATTAAGGCTACAATCAATACCGAGGTAATAGCTCATGAACAAGGATAGTTGGGTACTTACTTCATTAACGTTGCAAATCGATGTTGACCATTTGGGAGTAAGTGCAGAGAAATGAGCTCATATATTGGAGGGAATCCTGGTTGGGGAGTTTTCTGGCTAGAAGGAGACTTAGGGATCAGAGTCTGCAAACAGACAGATGTCAGGGAATGGCCCAATCTGGTTACTAGACAGCAACCTTTGTTCCAACCCTTGATGCTGAAATCCTTTGGAAGGCCCTTAGTCTCCTTTTCTGTATTTGAGGCACTGATCAAATTGCATTTATGTCCCCATCCTGCTCACCTAATGTCCCCTATAGATATTTGTGTTCTTCTGCATTAAAAAATGGCTATAAATATATGCCTTCTATAGTCCTTTGCAACACAAGGCAGCCCTCCCTGGACTAGGTATGTTCACTCAAAAGGTGGACCTTCTGGAGACATTTGCTTAGAGTAATCTCTTTAGGGTCAGCATTGGTTGGCACTGTGTTGTTTTCCTGTCCCCATCCTCTATTTCCTCCACCTCCTCCTCACCTGCAATAGCACCTAAAGCAAATACAGAATTTGAAGTCAGAATGTATTGTTAAGCCTGAAATTATTAAATTCTATAATGAAAGGAGTCTTATCACATAGAAAGTACCCCTTACAGTGCTGGTTATTGACTTTCCAATCTAAGTCAAAAACTGTTAAAATCCAGCACTATATCATGCTATTATTATAAACTAGGGTCCCAGTGCACAAATTCGTGCACCTTGAAAGAAACTGTGGGTGTAAGGCTGCGGTGGGCACAGGGGTGGGTCTTGGCCCATCCTCCATGCCCTCCCGGCCCTTCCCGCCCTGGCCCTGGGTTGGTCCCCTGTCTGCTGGCAGCCCTGCTCCCACCACCACTGATCCCACACACTGATGGCGGAGGCCCCACTTGCACCTGATGGTCCAGAGCCATTGGGGCCAGTGTCGGCAGTGGGTGTGAGTGGTGACTGCTGCCCTGATCGCCCCTCAGGAGCAGAGGGAGGTGGAGAAGCCCTGAGAGGCGATCAGGGCCGGAAGCCGCCCCTTGCACCCGCTGACAGCACTGAGCAATTGGGGCCAGCGCTGGCAGCTGATGGGAGCGGCGGCTCTGGCACTGGCAGCAGGTCTGAGCAGGGCCAGCGCCAGCAGCAGGTGCAAGCGCTGGGAGGGACCGCAGTGTGCAGGAGCAAAGAATTTTCAGTAACTACCAGAGGCTCGCCCTGATGACAGCGACTGGCACCCCACCTTGGTCTGGTGCCCCGCTCACCTGCTCCACCATCCTGATGCCCACCATGTGTCAGTTGTTCCCCTGTTCGGTCTATTTGCATATTAGGGTTTTATATAGATAGATTACACCCCCACCCCTTATTGTCATCCAAAGGCTTTAGTATTTTCTTGATCTTATTGTCTGAGAAGTATGGTTGTTTTTCTTGCCTCATACTCCTCACCAGCATGTACAACCTGTGGTATTGTTATTTCTCCCAGTGCCTCTGTTTGGATGTGAGTGCTCACAAAACCCTTGGTGTGTTGGTAATGCTGTATGGAAAACAGGGACATGGTGACAGGTCTGGGGTCACAGAGTCAATGATGAGCCTGGGTCAGAAATCTAGGAGAGGGTTCTAACACCAATCTTGTACAGTTGAGCCTCAACAACCTTCCACAACCCTCCTTAGTTTCTGAAGCATTTTACGAAGCACGTGTGTTTATAGCTTTTCCACTTGGGACTCAAGGAAAAACAAATATCTGGGCAAAGTGGAAACAGCAGGTAACCCCAGGAAGCAGCTATGCTCTTAGTCCTCAATCTGAGAGTATCTCTTGCCCTGGCCCTTGTGGCTCAGTGGTTAAGAGCATTGGCCTGTGTATTACAGGGTCATGGGTTTGATTCCAGTTAACTGCACGTACCCCATCCCCTCATTGTGGCATGAGTGGGAGGCAACCAATCAATGTGTCTGTGGCACTGATGTTTCTCTCTCTCCCTACCTTCCCCCCTCACCTTCCCCCCTCTCTTCCACTCTCTCTAAAAAATAATGGAAAAAATATCACTCTTTAGGTGAGGATTAAAAAAAGAGAGAGAGTGTAGAATATCCCTTTAGTAGAAAAGCAAAGAAGAGAAAGATAAGAGGTGGGGAAATGAATAATTCCTGGGTTCCTGCTGCTGGTGTCAAGCACAGGGCTAGGTACTTCATCAGCATCACCTGTAAAGAGCTAGGAGTAGGGAAGGGGGATTTAGGAGCCACCTTTGCCAAGCCATCATTTCCCCCTCTAAAAGCTGTGTCAGGATTCAACAAGGCAATGCATTTGGCAAAATAAAAACTCTCTCTTCTCAAGAGCATAGCAGAAGTTATGTCTGCACACACTGATCTGGGTAGAAAATCCAGTGAATTTAAACTGTGCTTACAATCATTCAAAAGGAACAATATTTTGGAAAGCGATGTTACTTTTCTGTTTTGGATTCATCGTGGTTTTCTTTTCCAAACCAAGTTTTCTCCTCCGTGCAGAAGCCCCTGGGAGTCTGTACTGGAGGCGATCACAGTGGAGGCATCTGCCCTGGCTAATTTCAGGGGAGCTGCAAGTTGGGACACACACGCAGCCAAAGGAAACCATATCCTTGCCTGTCGCCTCGTATGTCAGTCATCAGACAGGAGCGTGTTGTGATGGCCCAGGAAATGGGGGGCCATGATGGAGCCTCATGGAGGCCAGGACGACCCCACCACTAACCGCGCACATTTTGTGAGCTTGTCTGCCAGGAGATGCTTTCTTCAGAGTTGAAATATGAGGTGTTTGCAATAGCACTCTCTGAAGATTCCCCCTCCCCCAATCCCTCCTCTGTGGAGGCCTCCCTCCCCATCATTTTGTCATTTTGTTCCAGGAGGGCAGGACTGACTGCTCCACACAGACTGTCAGGGAGTATCTCCTGCATTGGGAGTTACTCCTTTCCAAAGGTGTGCAAATGTATGCACATGCCGGGCCCACCAATCTCAAACACTAGGGGGTCTCAGCCAACTCCACCCACCACTGCTCCCCTACCTCCACCTGGGTTCCTCTACACCAGCGGTTCTCAACCTGTGGGTCGAGACCTCTTTGGGGGTCGAACGACCCTTTCACAGGGGTCGCCTAGGACCATCGGAAAACACATATATAATTACATATTGTTTTTGTGATTAATCACATGCTTTAATTATGTTCAATTTGTAACAATGAAAATACATCCTGCATATCAGATATTTACATTACGATTCATAACAGTAGCAAAATTACAGTTATGAAATAGCAATGAAAATAATTTTATGGTTGGGGGTCACCACAACATGAGGAACTGTATTAAAGGGTCACGGCATTAGGAAGGTTGAGAACCACTGCTCTACACTGTGGTCCAAGCGGTGGTCCCAGCAAGCTTGGATCAGAATTGCACGCTCTACCTTCCCTCCTTGGCCCAGTCACCCTGATGGAGTTATGCTCAGATACGCCTGAATAATGCTCCTGGGGGTGTTTTAAGAGGTAGCCATTTGAAACTCACAACTGTGTTGTTTTAGGAATGTTGTTATGTACTATCTCCCAGAAAATCTCTCCTTGAAGAGCCAGAAAAATGTCTTAGACTCAGTGCTAGAAAGAGCTAGGTTTCTCCTGAGCCACTGGCTGCTTATTGTTGTTCTTATTTCTGCTTCTAGCAGCTGACCTTTGCTCTCTCTTCACTGGCTGCTAGAAGACTTTGTAATTCACCTTCATTCAAAACTACTCATTAAGGATTTTTAACCACTCACTTTAACCCTGATTTTATCTTATTTCCCTACCTTCACATTCCCTTCCTCTGGTTTCCTCATTTATATTTGTGTTTTAATAATATATGTAGCTCTGTGCACAATTTCAAAACTTTTTGGAATTGGATGAAGTATAAATACCAAAAAAGCAGATAATCTATTCCAACACTTATTGAGCACCTATTTTATGCCAAGTACTGTGAAATAAAGCTATATATATATATATATATATATATATATATATATAACATTATATATAAACTCATTATATATATATATTATATAAACATACATATAATGTTATAGGGAAAAGGAAAATATGAAATTGAATATTTGGATGTTTGGTATAATCCAGATTTTATTTATAAATATATGACTCTATTGTGGTGTGTGTGTGTGTGTGTGTGTATGTGTTTTAATAAACCAAAATATTAACATGTTGACATTGGTTAACAACTCTGGATGGTAAAATTATGACTGCTTTTAATTTTATGTTTCATATTCCTCTGCATTTTTTGACAGTGAGTGTGGTTTTTTTTTAGAATGGTATTTGAAAATGTCACTTTCCGGTTTGAGGGTGGAGAGGTTGGGAGAGTTGCCAGAAAAATAGTTGATTCCCAGTTAGATTTGAATTTCAGATAAACAACAATTATTTTTAGTATAAGCACAGCCCCAATATCACATAGGACATGCTAGCACTTTTGCTAAAAAGTATTCATTGTTTATCTGAAAAGTCAAATGTCACTGAGTGTCCTGTGGTTTTATTTGCTGCATCCGGCAACCCTAGGGGGTAGGGGCAGCTCATCAAAATCATCTATTCTAACTGGTCCTCTGTCCCCACCCCCAGCCAGATCCTGATGTGCCTACCTACCTGCCTGCCAACATTCAGAATCTGAAGCCTCCTCCCAAGGTTCTCCCAGAAGCTGGGGAGTGAGGGAGGCATTGCAGCCAGGTGCTGTGCAGTGTGGGGTGCTGTGGTGTGACAAGGGTCCAAGGGTGTTTCAGTCATGTGTCTCCGGTTCTGCTGGTAGAACTTATGGTGTTCCACACTCTGAGGAACTCTTTCAGAAGCTGCTGGGCCCTCCTAACTGTATTCTGATTGGGCTGTTTCATTGTTTCAGTCCCCCCAGGAGGCACTGGGGAGCCCTCGTGCCCTGGTGGGGCTACTTTGCAGAAAAGGGCAAGCTGACTGGCTGCTTGAGGTCTCTGGCCCTGAAGCTACTCCTCTGGATCTCTGGATCTCTGGATCTCCATCAGATCCTGGGGTTGGGGCAGAGGGCAGGCTGCCTTCCCGGAGCACAGCTGTCTGGCAAAGCTGCCCGTAGAAGGTCAGAGAGCAAAGGAACTGGCTTCAGCCTGAGACTCTCCTCCAGCCTCAGCACCGTGGTCATGGAAGAATGAGTTTTCTACCAGAGCTTCCCGAGAGGATGCTCCTCTCTCCGGAAAGAAGTACCTGGGACCCAGGCCGGTGGCCATGCCCGCGTGGCACCCGTGGAGAGCTGTGAGGGATCCGCAGCATTAGCCTTTTGGGAGACCATTGCTAAATGCCTGAAATCACCCCATGCAGCACCTCCCAAAATAATACTGGAGATGCAAACAGCTAAACATTAACCCGGATTTGTAAACACAAACTTCAAAAAAGTGATAATTAATGAGGTGTGGGACAAAGAGCAATAGAGGAGGAACAGCAGGGTTTTGAACAAGGCTCCTCTACCCTCTAGGACTCAGTTTTATCATCTGCAAAATGGATATGTTGAACAAGATGATAAAAAATGCCTTCTAATTTTGATGCTCCATGATCTTCATTCTGGGAGTTCACTGGGGATCCGTTTCTGAACCAGGGAAGCAGAATGATGTCTCAGATAAACCCCGCGTCATTTCCTACAGTATAAGGGGAGGGAAAGGATGAATATTCCTCAGGTGTTTACCTGATACCAGCCACTGTACACCCCGATCTCATTTCTATGCTTCATTACAGCTCTTGGAGGTCAGTACAGTTGTTTTCATTTTATTTCCAGGAAAATGGAGCCACAGAGAGTCACACAACCAGCAAGTGCAAAGCCGGGATTTGAACCAAGGCGGTCTTCTACTGAACCTGATGCTTGCCGGGCACTCCACGTAGACTTCCCCTGCCACCAGCGTTGCTGAGCCAAAGCTGAAGTTACCTGTTCCTGAGCTCTTACTAGCACCAGGTGAGATACAGAGATGGGGGCAGAGGGAGGTCCATGCAGACAGAGCGACTCTCCGTTGCACTGGGAGTAACCTACAAACTCTGTAAATAAGAATTGCCTAAAACCAACTTTCAATTACAGGGATAGATGTTGGGGTATATTGTCTGACCTGAAATACCCTGAACACTATCCAAAGCTTTTCATTATGTAAAAAAAGCATATATATTAAATACCCTGACCCAAACCTCCTCACCCCTTACTGAGAGAAAAAAAAGAAAGACAGAAACTGCACTTCAGCCACCGACTGGTTTAATTATTTCTCATGAATAAGTTCGGATGGGGCAAGTGGGGAGAGAGATGGATGGCATTTTTGCCTGAATGAAGGCACTGAGAGAGAGCAGGAGAGGCTGGAAAAGGAGGAGTCAGAAAGTCTTACCGATTTCTGAGCAAATATTCAAGCAAGCTTCCTTGAATACAGTGGTCAATCAAATGAATTATTTGGCTACTGTGGGCCCTGACCTTTTCAGCCTCTAAGGGACCAGTCACAAGAAAAATATTAAGTAAAAAGATGATTGGAAACAGCCAATAGTAAAGGATTTGGTTAGGCAGGAATAGAAAAATTTGCTTGTATGAGCAGCTACCATTTAAATGGTGCCAGCACTTCTTGTTGGAGAAAGCAAATTTCTTTGAAACAAATCAAGGGGGCCTTTTTGGCTATGAAAATGTAAGAAGGCATTCACCACCTTGACCTCTCTGGATGGTGTCTTAAGTTGACTTTCTCAAGAGTAGACTCTGAGATGAGAGCCATGAGGAAGTGGTTGCTTAGGGCAGTGCTTCCAAGGGAGAAGACGAAAGAAGAATGTGGAGGGAGCATGAAAAGGAAAGGAAGGAAACCAAGCAAGGATAGGAGGCAGCCTCACCCTGACCCCACAGAGGAATCTTGGGTTGTCCAACCTAAGGCAAGGGAATTGGGTTTCCTGCACGGGCTACTATTGGAGGGGATGTTGGATGTAAATTTCACATCGAGCTCTGTGAACATGCAAGCCATTTGGCTCTAGCATCAGAGGCACCTGAGAATCGACAGGTGCCTTAACTATGCTACCTCTCTATACATTCCTTGGAATTGAGAACTATTCTCCCAATAGCAGTTGGGCAAAACAAATGGATCTAGACTTGAACCCTTTCCTTTTGAAGATCTGATGAACTGAGGGGGTCCTGAGTGAGCTCTACTTACAATAAAGGAAGCTCAGGTGAGCTACCATGAGGATAGGGATATGTGGGTTTGTACATGCTCCTATTACATTATCTACCTGGCATGGTAGGCTCAGCTCAGATACTGGCTGAATGTGTGAGTGGGGCGGTTATAAATTCAGGAATCCAAGGGTGAAGTACATATACATACACATGACATTGAGATTAAAAAAAAACACACAAAACAGTCGCCTAGAGACTGTGAGTAGTGTTACGGCAGTGGTAGGCAGGGATGCATTGGGCTTAGAGAGCCCTATTATTTCAATGGTGACATAGTCTAACATAGTCATTGCAGTGATAAAAACGAGGGCTAAAAAGGGAAATCTGTAAGTGGACCGGTCAGATTCTGCAGTTCCTACCTGTAGGCTATTTGTAAACTCAACTACCTAGATGAAGTGCCGGGATTGATGGACAGTACAGCGCAGACTTCTAAGATAAAGATGTACTACTTCCTAATATGGACATATAGTGGCTCACAATCTTAATTTAAGCTTCAAAAATAGACCTGGTGAACTTCTGGTTTCTGGTCCAACATGTAAATAGCTTGAAAGTTGTCACTCCTGTCCTCACGACCAGAAAAAGCTAAACCAACAAAAAATCAACAACTCTTCCTTGATCTCCTTGCGAAAATTGTAGTCCCAGGGAAAACGACTGTCCTGAAAACAGAAGCGACAGAGGACCATCGCTTACGTGGAGCAGAAACCCTTCACTGCAGCCAGTGTTGGTAGGACATTTTAAACTGACAAATGGCTGAAGGCTCAGTGGGGATGAGCATGAGAGTTAAAAATTCTGAGGTGGTCCTGTTTTAGGGAGGACTTCACACATTTGTGATTTTATTTCCAGGGGTCCTATCAGTTTGTCACTGTGAAGATAGAAGAAAAATCCCCAGCAGGGGGAGGGGAAAAGCAACCATTTTGAAATACAACCAGAGTTCCCTGTTCTCCGTAAGGAGACCTACCCTCAAGGGAAACTAATTTACAAGTATCTAACCTACTGAGGTTTTACCAAAGTCTAACCCTGGGGAAAGGGAAATACCCAACTCTGTTCACTGAAAGACTGAAATCTAATTATAGAACCATAGAAAACTTCCCCCCACCCCACCTTACTACCACATCAATCTAGTTCCTGTATAATAGAGGATAACAGCTAAAAGAACTGCAGGCCTCAGACCCTATTTCAGAAATTTCTAGAAAAACACAAAACCACAGGGGAGACAAAAAACAATGACACTAAAAGACATTTTAGCCTCTGATACCACAACTACAGCAAATAGTAGACACCACCTAACTCCTAGTGAGATAAATATAAAACTTCCCATTAAAGGCCTATCTTACTCAGTAACTTTTACCCAATACTTTATGTCTGGCTTTCAATAAAAAATTATATAACAAGCTAAAGGCAAAAGAAAAAAAACCAACTCACAATATGAAGATAAAGCAAGCATCAGAACTAGACATAGACATGGCAAAGACTTTGGAATTAAAATAACTATGATTAATATGCTAAGAGTTTTAGTGGAAAAGTGGACAGCATGCAAGGACATATGGGTAATGTAAACAGAGATATTAAAGCTCTAAGCAAAAGAAAGTGCTGGGAATCAAATGCTGTAAAATAAGTGAAGAATGCCTTTGATGGGCTTATCAGCAGACTGGACACAGCCAAGAAAAGAATCAGTGAACTTGAAGATTTGTCAATAAAAATTCAAAAACTGCAATGCATGAATAAAGAAGGATATAAAAAAAGAAACAGAATCTAAGAACTATAGAACTTTGAAAAAAGTATAACATACATGTAAGAGAACACTAGGAGAAAAAAAGAGAGAAAAGGACAGAACTATTTGAAGTAATAATGGCTGAGAATTTTCTAATATAATGACAGATAGCAAACCACAAATTCAGAAATCTCAGAGAATACCAAGTAGGATAAATACCAAAAACCCAACACCTAAGCATATTATATTCAAACTGCAGAAAATAAAAAAACAAAGAGAAAATCTTAAAAGAAGCCAGAGAAGATAAGCAACTTGTGAACAGAAGACTAAGGATAATAATTACAACAGACTTCTCTTCAGAAACCATAAAAGTAAAAATGTATACATACTTTAATAGCTAATAGCTCAATTTACATTTCTTTCTTTTCATATTTAACCTCTTGGAATTAATAATTATTCAAAATATGTATACATTTTGGGGGGGAAACCCTGTATTTAAGGTGTTAAAAAACAGAACCACCAACCTAGAATTCTGTACCCAGTGAAATTATCATTCAAAAGTGAAGGAGAAATAAAGACTTTCTCAGACAAATAAAAATTTCCAGTAGATCTGTGTTGCAAGAGATGTTAAAAGAAGTCCTTCAGACAAAAGGAAATAATATATGTAAAACAAACAAACAAACAAACAAAACCACAGAACTACATCAAGGAAAGAATATTAGAAAAGAAATAAATGAAGTTAAGTAAAATTTTTAATTTTTTGATTCTTAATTGACATAACAAATAATAGTTTTTTCAAAATAATAATAGCATAAAACATATTGGGCAATTATATGGATAAGTGAATGATAGCAATATTAAAAGGGACAGGAGGAAGTAATTGGGAATATGCTATTTCAAGGTACTTATACTACCTGTGAAGTGGTATATTGTTATCTGTTTGTACTGAAAATGCATATTGCCAACTCTAGGGCAGTGATGGCGAACCTATGACACGCGTGTCAGAGGTGACACTCGAACTCATTTTTTTGGTTGATTTTTCTTTGTTAAATGGCATTTAAATATATAAAATAAATATCAAAAATATAAGTCTTTGTTTTACTATGGTTGCAAATATCAAAAAATTTCTATATGTGACACGGCACCAGAGTTAAGTTAGGGTTTTTCAAAATGCTGACACGCCAAGCTCAAAAGGTTCACCATCACTGCTCTAGGGTAACCACTACAAAAATCTTAAAAAGTATAATTGATATGCTAAAACAGGGGAGAAAATGGAATAATATAAAATGCTCAATTAAACCCAGAGAAGGTAGAAGAAGAATAGAAGACAAAAAATAATAAACATGATAAAGTAAATGGATATAAATTAGTTACAAATATGGTAGCTATTAATCTAACTATGTCAATAATCAGTTTAAATGTCAGTGATCTAAATATACCAATTAAAAGACAGATTCTCAGAGAGAATTTTTTAATAATCCTCACCCGAGGATATTTTCCCATTGATTTTTTTAGAGAAAGTAGTAGAAGGGAGGGCAGGAGGGAGAGAGTGAGAGAGAGAGGGAGAGAGAGAGAGAGAGAGAGTGAGAGAGAGAGAGAGAGAGAGATACATTGACTGGTTGCCTCCCACAGGCACCTCAACCTGGGTCAAGGATCGAATGAACCTGCAACCCAGGTACATGCCCTTGACCAAGAATTGAACCCTAGACCTTACAGTGTGCAGGTTGACACTCTAACCACTGAGCACACTAATCAAGGCTCAGAGAGGATGTAACAGAAAAGCAACACTCTATGTTTTCAACAAGAAACCCACAGACACAGATAGATTAAAAGTAAAGGGATAGAGAGAAATAGAGCATGTTAACACTAATCAAAGGAAATCCAGAGTAGCTATATTAAGTTCAGATAAAGCCAACTCCAGAACAAGGAAAATTATCAGGGATAAAGAGGAGCATTGCATAATGATAAAGGGGCCAATTCTTTAAAAGACATAGCAATCCTCAATGTACATGTGCCTGCATGGAGTTCTGATGTTGACTCCTCAGAGTTAGTGCAAACTTCCCAGGTTAAGGGCTCAGTTCTCCATGAAACTCCACTCACTGCAGTCAGCAGCTACAAGCTACAAGGTTCTCAGGAAACCCACAGTTCTGATCAACTGGCTACAAATTCAAGGGTTCCCACTATTCCCTTAGGTTTGATAACTTCCTAGAATAACACACAGCATTCAGGTAAGTGCTGTACTTTTTCTAGTTTTATTATAAAAGATACAAATCAGTATCAGTCAAATGAAGAGACACATAGATTAAGGTCTGGGAGAGTCCCAAATATGAAGTTTCCTTGTCCTTAGGACATGTCACCCACCCAGCTTATCCTATATAATAAAAGGCTAATATGCAAATCAACCAAATGGCCAAACAGCTGAACAACCAGTTGCTATGATGCGCACTGACCATGAGGGGGCAGACGCTCAACACAGGAGCTGCACCCTGGTGGTCAGTGTGTTCCCACAGGGGGAGTGCTGCTCAGTCAGAAGCCACCTCCGTGGCAGTGCTAAGGACCCCTGGGGGGACATCCAACTGCTGGCTTAGGCATGCTCCCCTTTGGACATCCCCTGAGGGGTCCTGGACTGCGAGAGGGTGCAGGCTGGGCTGAGCCTCCCCCTACACCCCCTCCCCCCGCATGAATGTCATGCACCGGGCCTCTAGTCCTGTATAATAAAGACCTAATATGCTAATTAGACCAGATGGCGGAATGACCTTCTGGAACAACCAGTGGGCGGGGCCATGGAGCCCCAGGACTTCGAGGCAGCCTGGGTTGTGAGGGCTGAGCTCCTTGCATGAATTTCATGTATCGGGCCTCTAGTTGATGTATGATTGCCAATCAGGGCAGTTCATCCAAGCCTCAGTGTCCAGAGTTTTTACCAGGGTTTCATCATATAGCCATGAATGATTGAATCATTAGTCACATGACTGAACTCAATCTCAAATTCCCTCCTCCCCCCCTCACTTCCTGGAATATTACTATAAAGTTACAATCATTAAGGTAATGTGATAGAGAGGCGTAAGTATATAAGAGTGAAGTGAAGAAACAGAATAGAGAGGCTATAAATTGACTCACTCATATACAGTCATTTGATTTATGGAAAAGGTCCTTTTTTAATTCAGTGGAGAGAAGTTAGCCTTTTCAATAATGATATTGGAGCATATATCTGAATTTAGTCATTATTCACACTATGCACAAAAATTAATAAGTGTAGATATAGACTTAAAGCTGAAATTTTCTAGAAGAAAAAGTATGTGTGATTTCTGTCCTAATGATCTTGGGATAGGTAAAGATTTTTTTAAACAGGACACAATAAGCGCTAGTCATTAAAAGTTAATAAATTGGAAAATATTGGAATAGGTTAAAATGAAGAACTTTTGTTTATCAATAACTTCATCAGGAAAGCAAATAGGCAAGGATTTGAATCCAAAATATATAAAGAACTCCTACAAATAAATATAAAAAAGACAAAAATTAACCATAGACTCCAACAGTTTATATACAAGAATATTTACATTACCTTCATTCATCATAGCCCAAACCTAGAAACCACCAAATGTCCATCAACAGAGGAATGAATAAATTTAGTGTGGCATATGAACATGGTGGAATTTTTCAAAAATTAGAAAAGAACAAACTGTGGGTAGATGGAAAACCATGGATGAATACCAAAGAATTCTGTGAATTGCAAGAAGTAAGGCACAAAATACTGCATACACTTTGATCTCTTATATGAAATCTACAACAGGCAAAACTAGCCAGGAGTAATAAAAGTCAGGATAGTGATTACCTCTGGGTGGAGAAGATGACTGGGAAAGGACTTCACGGGAAATTGCAGGGGTGCAGAGAAGGGGAACAAGGATGTGCCTTCAGAACCAGATTGGAGAAAAGGAGAATCCAGTGGCACTGAAGACGGAAGTTCCATAGGAGCCTTCTAAGTTTCTCTGAACCAAGAAAAACATTAGCAAAGAAGTTCCACACCAACACACAGCAGGCTCTTTGGGATTCTGTTTTTCTTCCTTAAGTTCTACATTACATAATCTTACACAAACTGCAAGGGGGGAATCAGGTTAATGTTGATTTTGATTTAAATCTTCATTTAGTCACTGGCACATGCCTGCCACTGGAGGCTTGCTGGAAGAGCTGGCTCCTGGCTAAGCCTGGCTTCAGATTCTCCTGAGGTCACATGCCACCATTTACTTACTGAATGCGACATCAGCACCCACCCCTCCTCTCCAGTAGGCCCCAGCTCCTGGATTTGAATGTGATGCCAGCTGCCTGCAAGCCCCGAGGGAGGTCCTCCAGAACTAGAGATGGCGAAGTACGTTTGCCTCATGCTAACACCCATTTCCTAGTGTACAGTTATAGAGATGTGTTGAGAAGGATTCTGAATCTGCATCTGTTTTGAGTGGAAAAAATTTGATTAGCAATGTTGGCTTTGGAAATGGCAGTAAAGAATTGCAAGTAGAGGCCATGATTGGCCAGCCCTGGACTACAAGAGCAATGCTGACTGAATCAATAAACTAACATGCCCTTTTCGTCCAGTTTAGAATAGGAAGGAGACAACGCTTGAAAGATTCATGTAATCCTCAGGTTCCAAGGCCACAGGTATTGCTCCCAGGTTGGACCCAACCAATTCCTGGGAGAAGAAGGACTTTGGGGGAGTTTTCCCATGACAAGGAGAGAAGTAACCATGTTCTGGAAGAAAATATCTCTCATCTTCTATTTCATTTCAAAAATGTTCAGTGAAAATACAAGTTGTTCCTCTGCAATTTCTTGAATTTTAATGTCTATCACCATCTTTTTAAAAATTGTGATAAAATACATCTAACAAAATTTACTAGTTTAACCATTTTTAAGTTCAGCTGCATTGGGTACGTTCACAATGTTGTGAACCATCACCACCATCCATTTCCAGAACTTTTTCATCTTTCTACACAGAAACTCCATACTCATTAAACAGTAACTTTCTGTTGCCTCTCTGCCCCATCCTCTGGCAACCACACTTCCACTTTCTGTCTCTATGAAGTTGACTAATCCAGGGATCTCATGTAAGTGGAAGCATAGGGTATTTGATATTTTGTGACTGACTTATTTCTCTTAAAGTCTTCAAGATTCATCAATGTTATAGTATATGTCAGCATTTTCTTCCTTTTTAAGGCTGAATAATATTCCATTGTATGTATAAATCACATATTTATCCATTCATCTGTCATTGGACATTTGGATTATTTCCGTTGTTTAGCTAACGTGAACAATGCTGCTATGAACATGCATGTACAAATACCTATCCAAGTCCTTGTTTTCAATTCTTTTGGGTATGTACCCAGAAGCAGAATTACTGGATCATATGGTATTTCTGTTTTTAATTTTTGAAGTACTGATATACTGCTTTCCATAGTGGCTGCCCCATTTTACATTCCCACCAGTGGCATGTAAGAGTTCTGGGAGCCTGTTTTCATCAGGAATGACTTAGTTCCCCAGCAAGAGTTTTCATAATGTTACCAATGTTAGCTAGTTACTGAAAGGAAGAAAGCGAGGGAAGTCAAATGGTGCAGGGAAGGTCCTGGACCACAGAGGCCTGTCAGGCTAATGTGTGTGTGGGGGGGTGGGGGAGATATATCATTGGCTATTGGCATGGAAACAATGCAAGCCTGGGGAAACTTGGGAAGCTAATTGGTTATTAAAAAAAAAAAAAAAAACTCCTGCTTATAATTCCAGGAAACAAAAAGAGCTATCTCTATCTCTATCTCTATCTCTATCTCTATCTCTATCTCTATCTCTATCTCTATCTCTATCTCTATCTCTATCTATCTATCTCTCTCTCTCTCCTTGACCTTTGCCTAGGAGCACTCAACCATGTGGGTCTAGCAGCAACTAGGGCCTGCAGACTGCAAGGGCTCTGAAAAGACTAAGCTTTAATATGAAGCAGAAACTCTGGGCACTGGCTTTTATTTTTTTTATTTTGGTCCTGCTTAAGACACAGTTGGACTTTTTCCGTGGCGGGATGGAGGGAGATGGGAAACTGGGAAACCAGGAGGGGAATTCCTTTGATTTTGCAGCACGAATAAACCACCAGGCCTAGAGACCGCAACCTCCCAGGTGTGGATCCTTGAAATGCTTTTCACACGATCCCGTGGAAGAGCCTGATTTCCACCCACAATATTAGTAACAATATTAACAGCGCTTACTAGACCAAGGAGTGTGCAAGTGTTTTTTTAGTATTATTTCATTTAATCTGTAAAATGTATAAAGAAGATATTATTATCTCTACTTTTCAGATGAAAAACCTGAAGCTCAAAGAGGTTAGATAACTTATCTAAATTAACCCAACCAGGAAGTAACAGTGCTGGCGATGACCAAGATTTTCCTGAATCAAACCCGAGTCAGGCACGTTCCAAGGCCTCTTTCTGAGGAGGCTTCATCCTTGGGCTCTGTCCTTGGCCCATGTAGTCCCGTTTCAGCCCAAATCCTGCTGGTTCAGTTTAGTGAATATTCCCCAGCCTTGATATCTGATTAACTTTCTCATCCCCCACCCTGGCCTGCTTTCAGCAAAAATCCCATCAAAGTTGGTTTACCCAGAATTTCCCATACCTGCCATGTTTCTTCTAGTAATTTTCCAGCCAGTAACCCCACCCTACTTGTTGGCTGTAAATCTCCTCTTGTCCTTATTGTATTCAGAGTGGAGCCTAATCTCTCTCCCCTTGCCATCTTTAACAAGGGTCATGAATAATCTTTTTCTTAATAAGAATTTAAACCCAGTTTTCTCTGACTTCATATCCAATGCTCTTCAATCTCTTTGACAGAAGATTTCTAAAAAATTTGACCTTAAACCTCCAATAAAGCCATACATATGCTTAAAAACAAACAGATTTAGTACACAAAGGGTGCCCAGCATAGTGGTTAAATAAGAGAACTGACTAGATTGCTTGGCTCCAAGTCCCACTTGGCCATTCATGAGCTGGGAAAGTCAGTTACCTCACTGTGCCTGTTTCTTCACCTGTAAAATGGAGATAATATCAGTATGTACCTCATGAAGTTGTTGTAAAGATTAAATAAATTAATATATCTGAGCACTTTGAATGATGTCTAAGTACATAGCAGGCACTAATAAGTGTTCACTATTATCGTTATCCCAATAATATATCATATTCATTATTTAAAAATACCCATAAAGTATGCAAAATAATATTAAAAAATAGGTAAGATAGAGGTATGTTTCTCCCTGCAATTGGATTGGCTTCCACAGCTCTTTGCCTCCTCATCCCTCCTTGGATACTATTAGATTTGCCTGTACTTGCCTTGATGGTTTCAATGGGCCACGAAGAACCCAGTCTGAGCTCATTAGGATGCCATTGTGGACTCAGAGCATGCCATCTTGGAAACACATCTGTAGTGAGACCAGTCAGGGTATCCAGTCAAAGGGTCAGGCCAGAAATCCTGCAGGGAGCTGAGGTGTGGCTGGTTCCGAGTTTTGGTTGAGCACAATGGTGCAACATCAGCAGGTGTACAAATACCTGTTCTAGTCCTTGTTTTCAATTCTTTTAGATATATACCCAGAAGCAGAATTACTGGCCTATCTCTTTTAAGTAATCCCTGGACCCCCAGGCATACTCTCCTCTATTACTTCATCCTTTTTTTTTTCTACAGCTTCTATCACTTTTAGAAATGATCCAATTCTTGTTTGTTTGTTTGTTTGTTTGTTTTTTGTTAATCCTCACCTGAGGGTATTTTTCCCATTGCTTTTCATGACCCTTGTTAAAGATGGAAGGAAGAAGGGAGGGAGAGAGAAACATTGTTGTGAGAGAGACACTTTTACTGGTTGTTTTACGCACCTGCCCTGACCCGGGAGGGATAGGGAGTGAACCCCCAACCCAGGTACATGTCCTTGACCCAGAATCAAACCCTAGACCCTTTGGTGCTCAGGCTGATGCCCTAACCACTGAGTCAAACTGGCCAGGGCATGAAATGAACCAATTCTTCATTGGTTTGCTCATTGTCTGTCTCCCTCATCAGGAAATAGGATGTTGTCTGTTTAATTCACAGTGGCATTTCCAGTGTTCAAACCTGGTACAGAGTAAGTGCTCAAGAGACATTTATGGGATAAATGAGCAATCAAACGTTCTCTCCGGTGCCCCAGGGACTACAAGAAACCAGAAACTAGGAGAATATACTCAAGAGCTTATCTAAGCAACTCCTCCCTTATCTACCACCCCTTTCCATGCACTCTCATCTTACAGATGAGGAAACTGAAGTTCAGAGAGGTTAGGAGAACATCCAAGAACACAAACAGGACTGGACAGAGAGCTCCTGATTCTTTATCAACACCCAGTGGCTTTGTGTGTGTCCCATTGGAAGGGAATGGAAGAATGCATACATATTCTTGTGGGTTCAGTGGTTGAAAAACCAGGCTCCATTATCTCTCCTCTGAGAATCAGAACAAATTGTGTCCTTCCTACATGGTTTTGAAATAGTTTTTACCTTTTAAGAGAGGAGCAATGGAAGGGAGGGAGGGAGGGAAGAGGAAGGAAGGAAGGAAGGGAGGGAGGGAGGAAGGAAGGAAGGAAGGAAGGAAGGAAGGAAGGAAGGAAGGAAGGAAGGAAGGAAGGAAGGAAGGAAGAATTCTGGGCAACATCATTTCCATTTGCCCTGAGACTTCTATGGGAGACTAGATTGCAGGTCCATTTCAAGAGGCAAGATGATTTGCCCACTGCCCTTTTTTGTTGACATTTCCTGAGGTTTTCCTTTTATCTACTCCTTCTGGATTACATTCCACTCACCTTGCTCTTTTGTATTCCAGGTAAGCCTCACCTCCTGGATGTTTCTCCATGTTCTCAATAAAAAAATTTTCAGATGTTTATTGAATTGAGACCTATTATTGGCAGCAACTTTTGCCTCCCCTTTTTATGGAGTCCTCAAATCTCTGTCTGAGTAGCTTTATTAGCCCCATTTTGTACTTATGGAAATAGAAACCCAGAAAAGTTAAGTAAAAATTTATCCTGGTAAACTAAGATTTACCTAGAAACCAATACATAGGAGAATGTACTAGAACCTGAAGCCGAATACTTCAATCCCAAGGTCAATGCACTTTCCACTATATCAGAGCTACTTCCTCTTAAAACCAGGTGAATCAGTTAATAATGGATTTGGCTGCAAAAAAAAACAAAAAACAAAAAACAAAACAAAAAAAAACACAGAACATCCAATTAGCAGTAACTTAAACAAAAGGAAGCTTATTTTTCTCACATAACGAAAAACCCAGATGTGGGTCATCAGGGATGGAGCAGAGTCACAACAATGTCAGCGGAGACTTGATTCTATCTTTCTCCCAATCTGCCCTCTATGGGTTGGCTTCCACCTCATGCATGTTACCACTGGTTGTAAGATGACTACTGTGCCTACCGCCTCATGGCCACATTCCCAAAAGAAGAAATAGGGCAAAGGGCCAAAAGGTCAGAAGAACGAGCTGACTGGGTCTGTCCTTCTTACAAATCTTTTCTTTTTTCGCCCAAAGATTTCTGCTTATATCTCTTTACAATGTTAAGGGGCTGCCTCTTGCTTATGGATAAAGAACAGGTTGGTCGGAGGTTGTGTTGGTCAACTAACACCGTGTGCTCCATCATCTCAATTTCTTGGCTGAAACTCTTTCTTTAGAGCCCTATTTTCACAAGGCTGCCCAGTTGTTTCCCGAGGAGCCTCAGAAGCATCCAGCCATCCTTTGAGTGTAGAGGCCGTGTTTTACCATCTCTTGCACCCCGCATGGTGCTGCACACAGAGCTGGTCTCAATACGATTGATTGGGCGGAATTGCCTTTCAGGAGAGCATGAAGAGGAAGAGCTCGAAACCTGTGATGAGTGGGAGACTCAACTGGAAGCACAAGACATGTTCCTGGGGACCTGGAACCCAGCTGTCACCTGCTGCATGTTTAGGCCCCTGGGGCAGTCAGGGCCTGGGAGAAGGCAGGATGGGTGTGAGCCATCTTAGCCTCACAACTAAGCGAAGGGGAAGAGAAGGCATGAGGTGAGCCTGTATCTGTTTTTGTCATCTCGCCCATTTTTATTGATAGGGAGGAAATGCTTGCACAAATCATAACAACATTCTTTTTAAGCCTGACTTCCTTTGATTTATTTTAACCCTGTTGATGCTGAAGCCAAATTCCCTGATGGTGATGTATGGGAAGACCATCAATATGTGAGGCAGGTGGGGAAAGCTGTGAGATGTTTGAAAGTCTTCTCCTCTAGAAACACCTCCTCCTAGGGCTCGAGCAGTAGGACAGGTGTCATTTGAGGTTTATTCCTTGGGGTCAAGACTGTACCTGGTATTTTTGTCTTTATTGCTCTCCACAGAATTGATTTTTAAAACTACAGACATTTAAAGAAGAAAAGAAATCCATTATTTCACTACTCAGGTAATCCATGTTCATATTTTAATTCATGAACTAGGTTAATCTGTATATTTAAAACTTCTAGCAGTAAGCCATAATGTAAAATGAAAGGTGAAAGCCTGAATCCCTCAGGCCTATGCCTTTGCTCAAAGGTAGCCACAGAATTGCAGAAAATTTGTTTATGCCTATACACTGTGCATGTCATTTGTCTATCCATGTATCTATCATCATCATCTATCTATTAGCTATCTGTCGATGCCTATAAAATTGATGATACTGTACACACAATCTTGAATCACTTTTTTCCCTATCTCCATATGCACCAAGCTACTTTATTCTCTTTCATAGCTGCATAAGACTCCATCACATGGGAGCCCCATACTTTATGTAACTCCTAATTGGTGGGTTTCTTCTCCTTGTTTTGTTAATATCAACAATGCCACAATGAACACACTTGTACACATTTCTTGACCAACACCTGCAGGTATATTTATATAGGTAAATTCCTAGTAGAGTAATTGCTAAGTTAAATGATGTGTATCTGTCTTAGTTCATTCAGGCTGTTATAATAGAATACCATAGACTGGGTGACATAAATATCAGAGACTCATTTCTCAGTGCTGGAGGCTGGGAAGTCCAAGATCAAGGCATCAGCAGATTCAATGTCAGGTGAAAACCCCTTCCTGGCTCATAGATGGCTGTCATCTCACTGTGTGCTCACATGGTGGAAGGCGAAAGGAAGCTCTGAAAGGGTGCTGATCCCATTAATCATCTCCCAAAGGCCTCACCTCCTAATCCAATCACATGGGGGGTGAGGATTTAACACATGAATTTGGAAGGAAAAAATTTTCAGTCTATAGCAGAACCTTTAACATTAGATGAATTTTGCCACATTTCCTTCCAGAAATGAGCCTGGTCACTTCCCCTTACCATAGCTCAGTGTCGAACAGTGCTTGCCTCTTCATAGCCTTCTCAGAATAGGGCCTCATCACTCTAGTTTTGCAAAATCTGAGTTTTAAAAAAACACAACAGTCTCTTGTTGCTATTTAATTTGCATGTCTTTCTTATGAGTAATATTGAGCATATTTTCATATTTCATAATTTTATTTCACTCTTTGGTAATTGACAACTGATATGCATTGTTCATCAGTTCTCTATTTATTTGCATGAGCTTCTTAACAATGAAAGAAATTAGCTCCTTTCATGTCACATAAGATAAATATTTTTCAAACTGTCATTTGTCTTTTCTCTTACTTTATGGTATACCTTTATGAAAAATTTCCAATTTTTATATAGTCAAACTTATCAATCTTTTTCTTTATGGCTTCTGGGTTTGAGGTCATTCTTAGAAAGGCAATTTCTATTCCTGGTATATAAACTAAGCCATTTATTCTTCCAGAACTTTTATAGTTTCTTTTTTAAAAAATTGATTTTAGAGAGAGAGAAAGGGGCAGAGAGAGAGAAACATTGATGTGAGGAACATCAATCAGTTGCCTGCCATATGCCCCCTTTTGGTGTATGGGAGGACACTCCAACCAACTGAGCCACTGATCCAGGGCTATAGTTTCTTTTTTATACTGAAATCTGTGATCTATCTGTAATTGATATTAGTGAGGTAGAGTTCCAACCCTACCTTTTGCTTTTCCAGTCCTTCAGTTCTTCCAATACCATTTATTGACTAATTACCTTTCCTAGCTGTTTTGAAGTGCTACTATTTCATATGCGAAGTTCTCATGTGAATTTGGTTTCATTTATGAACTCTTCATTCTTATTCATTGTTCTATTTTTCCCTAATAACAAAGTATTTAATTATTATAACTTTAAAATAGTTTTAGTATCAGACTGGGCTATTCTTATTGTTTTCTATTTTCAAGAAGCTTTCTGGTGATATCTGTGGGTTGGATATCTGTGGATGCTGAGGTTAGGCCGGAAGGGATGTTGCATAGGGAATGGGGGGGGGGGGGACAGAAGAATTGCTGCTCATCCAACCAGACGTGAGGCTGGTGGCCTAGGGCTGGAAGTCAAGGATGCATTTCAAGAAAGTACATTAATAGATGACCAGCTCCAACCTGATAGTTGACCTGGCCATGGAAACCCTCATTGGAGCCTCACTAAATCAGACCATAATTGGCACTCTTAGAAACTCTCTCACCAGAAAATATCGGGAATGACAATCTGAGATCTATATCTACCACTTCAAGAAAGTTCCTGTACCAACCAACAGTCTAACACGGCAATTTTCAACCAGGTGCCACAGCACGCTGGTGTGCCACAAAAAAATTTAAAACATGAAATACCTGACTATTTAGTCAGAGGCACTGACCTCTTTTCCCTTAGATTGTCAAATATAAAAATGAAATAGCCAACACAACAATAGCCATCTGATGTGAATGCATCAAAATTATACCTATTTCTTTTCAGATCAGCAAAAAATATATTTTTTGGTGTACCACAGAATTTTAGTAATTAGCTTATGTGTGCCATGAGAAGAAAATCACTGGTCTAACAGATCAACTAGTGTCTTTGATCATCAAGCAGAAATATTCAAGCTACCAACAGTGGAAAATGTCTCTATGTTGGTGTTTTGCACATTGCATGTGTGACTCATTAGGTCATGAAGTCCATTCTGTGAGTCACAATGAACATTTTTTAAAAGACAAAATAAAATATAAATTATCAGAGTTATTTGTGTAAATCTTTTGCCAGAATTGTGTGCCTTGCAAGAAATACTAAGGTCAGTTTCAATATGTAAAAAGATTTGATGGCGGGGATATGATGACTAGAGTAACTATTGCCCAAGAAAAAAATATTTTAAAAATGTTTTCTGATTAATCTTCATTATTTGTTTTACAAGTAAACTTTTTGTTAAGTTAAAAAATAACTTTTTTAAATTGGGAATTCATTAAATTTATAAATTAATTTAGGAAGAATTGGTGTCTTCCCATCAAGGACAATAGTTTGTCTTTCAATGTCTTAAGTCATCTTTAGGTCTGTCAATAGTCTATTAAAAAGTTTTCAGCCCTGACCGGTTTGGCTCAGTGGATAGAGCGTCGGCCTACAGACTGAAGGGTCTCAGGTTCGATTCTGGTCAAGGGCATGTACCTTGGTTGCGGGCACATCCCCAGTAGGGGGTGTGCAGGAGGCAGCTGATTGATGTTTCTCTTTCATCTATGTTTCTAACTCTCTATCCCTCTCCCCTCCTCTCTGTGAAAAAAAAAATCAATAGAATATATTTTTTAAAAAAGAGTTTTTAATAAAGGCCCTGAAAATTACTTGTTACATTTATCCCTAGGATTCTTTATGGTTATTTTAAATTAGATATTTTCTTTTACCACAATTTCTAACAAGTAATGGTTTAAGAAAAGCATTAGTGTATATATTTACTTTCCAACTGATCTTTGAATTCTCTTGTTGTTTCATATTGTTTTCCAGTTGGTTTCCTGGGCCAGGCATTCTTTTAGAGTGTCAATTATCCCATAAGGGGTAATATTTGTCAAATCATCTATTTGAATAATATTTGACTATTCCTGTTTTACGGGAGGTGGTGCTATGGTTGTAATGCACCGTCAGTGCTTTTCATATTTTCTTATTCAGGTACTTCCCCCAAAAGTCCTGCTTCCCCAATGCAACCACAGACAGATCTCTCAGTTCTTAGAACACCCCAGGCTCTTTTGTTTGTGAGATTTCATGTATCTTATTTCCCCATTCATCACTTCCCACAACTACTTAAAAGTCACTTTCTTTTTTTAAAATATATTTTTTTACTGTTGATAGTATTACAGATATTCCCCATTCTCGCCCTTTTTATCCCCCTCTGCCCAGCCCCTTAAAATTTACTTTCTTAAGAAAGCCTTTCCTGAATCCTAGTTGAAATTGCCATTCCCTTTTCTCTGTTTTTAAAGCTCTCTGACTGCCATCTTTTATAATACCAACACTCTTAGAAGTACTGATTTCATATCTGTTTCCCTGCTAGAATTCAAGCTTTGGCAGAAACAGGAAGTTGCTGCCTTTCTCAGTGTTGTCATCGGCGGCTCTGCACTGTGCCTGGCA
Source organism: Myotis lucifugus (assembly GCF_000147115.1). NCBI lineage: Eukaryota > Metazoa > Chordata > Mammalia > Chiroptera > Vespertilionidae > Myotis > Myotis lucifugus. The sequence goes on along the minus strand of NW_005871110.1, from coordinate 2,044,667 downwards.
CATAAGAGTCACGCAATAAATGTTCGTCGGATTGCAGCCTAAAGCAGCCTGCTGCAAGTTTGACATTTTTTTAAAATATATTTTATTGATTTTTACAGAGAGGAAGGGAGAGGGATAGAGAGTTAGAAACATCGATGAGAAAGAAACATCGATTCAGCTGCCTCCTGCACACTCCCTACTGGGTATGTGCCCGCAACCAAGGTACATGCCCTTGACTGGAATCGAACCCGGGACCCCTCAGTCCGCAGGCCGATGCTCTATCCACTGAGCCAAACCGGTCAGGGCAAGTTTGACATTTTTTAATGTCTTTGGTTTTATTATAAACTCAGAAGAATTTTGCTTTTTATTATATATTGGTATTATTTTCAATATACAAACCATTTTTTTAATTTTTTTATTGGATTTTATTATTATTATTTTAATCCCCACCCGAGGATTTTTTTCCCATTGATTTTTAGAGGGAGTGGAAAAGAGAGGGAAAGACAGAAACATCAGTGTGAGAGGATCACATTGATTGGTTGCCTCCTGCACGGCCCTGGACTGGGGAGGAGCCTGCAGCCGAGGTATGAGGCCTTGACCAAAATCAAACCCAGGACCCTTTGGTCCACAGCCGATGCTCTCTATCCACTGAGCCAAACCAGCGAGGGCATAAATGATGGAGTAAATTAGCACCACAGAGAATGACCATGGTTTTCCCATGCCTCTGTGACCTACAAGAGTTTTCAACTCTCCATCTTCAATTTAAAACACTAATGATGAGTTAGCTTCCCAATGAAGTTATGGATGAGGATATATTTTCCCCAAAATATTTTCTGTGAGGATCAGCATATCTTAGTTTGAGTTGAGTGGAGGAACCTTATCATTCCGACGTTTCTGTGGGCTCCTCCAGGCCACCCTCATAAAGCAAGACACAGGGCCTCCGTTCTAATGAAAATTAGAAATATGGGTGAACCATGGCCCTGCACAAACATGCCATCAACTTTGGGTTGGGTTGGGGAGGCAATAGGGCAAGAACAGATTATGATGGATAAATGATGAGCTTCACAAAGATGAACATCCCAAAGACTCAAAGCAACTGAAAAAGAGCCATCACCAGGAGGCCAGATGGAGAGGGGCTGAGGTGGCTGTGTGCAGGCCTCCAGTCACTCACACCAGGAGCCTGGCAGTAAAGCTGCAAAACCTGGGAGGTGGAGTCCTGCTGTTTCAGTTCAAGGTAGAGGCTGGGCCCTTGGACACTGAAGCCAGCATCCTATGTTCACAACCGCAGCACTGACACTTACTAGCTGGGTGACTATGGGTTACTTACTCTTTCTAAACCCAGGTTTTCTCATCTATAAAGAGTTTTAATAGAAAAATAAAATACTGTGTATGAAGAACTCAGAGCCTTGTTTGTATTGCAACAAAACATCAATAAACATTACTATTACAAGGTCACTAGCTTAAGCTTCTAAAAAAAGTCCGTATTTCATCCAGTAACATTGATATCCTCAGATCTGAGCTGGTTGCTAATTAAGATGATGCCAAAGCTGGTGGTTCCCATGTAGAATTCCCCAAATGAAAGGAAGCTTGACTTACAGTAAACCCTCGATTTTGAGAACCTCAATTTAAGGAACTTCAGATTCAACTGACAAAAGTTCTGGTCCAAATGTCAATGTGAAAATTAACAACCTGTTAATTTTAAAATGCTTTTAACCGAGATTTGATTATAATTAACAGGTTATTTTTTTAATTCACTGTTATTTTGAACAAATTTTAGCGAATAGGCCATATGTTGGAAAAACACTGTAGTAAATTTGCCAACATAAATATTACATATTTATGACTATAGTCTATATATTTAAATCCAAGAGTCACTGCTTGTAAACAATTTTCCGTGAATGATTAGCACGTGATCACACCGCATCAGGAGCGGTAATTAGTTCTGTGGTCGCAGGAGCATGATTTTCTGCACCAGTTTTAATGTGTGCTGGCCTATATTCCGACATGTGCTGAGCCATGCCCCACCGTGTGCATCTGCTTACTCGCCGTGACTGTAAGGTCTAGACCTATTCAGTATAAATTTAAAATTACAGTAATATGTATAGAAAACTTTTCTATGAAATTACACTTTTCATAATTTTAATTACACAAATGTGTTTACATAAGTGAAAACAGGTAAATGAATTTGCCAAATTTTTAACATATGCATTTGAAAAACCTATTTTATTATATAAGGGATTTTGGGCTTTAATGGACACCACCCTCACCTGAATTAGTCCGTTATATGGAGGTTTTACTGTACTGCTTGAATATGACGTGATTTGTACCCATGGAGGGAGCCCCTGATCCCATTACTTTGCAGCCTCAGTTTCTCAGGAGAGAAGTTGGAGACGTTCACGGCCTTGTCCTGATCTCCCCACTCCAGACAGGCCTGTTTGCTGCTCTGTGCACAGCAGCATCCCACCCACCCATGGATTAGAAGCCTAATATGTAAATCATTCCCATCATGTTCTTGAACTCTGTAAAGCTTTGCCCCAAAAGAAAAGCAGGGAGCTGCTCCTCTTTAACCCATGGGCACCAGGGTAATAGTTGCTCCCCAGCCCTACTTGGCTTTGAGGCCAAGGGCCAGGCCTCAGCTGGGGAGGAATCAGGGGCAGAGCCAAGGAGCAAAATGATGTGCTCTTGGGGGATCTGAATCCTTTTAATGAGATTCCTCGTGCTTCTCAGCACTAGGCAACCAGGAAAAAGTCTCACCTGCCCCGCAGGTAGGTGGAAGAGAGGAGGTAGGAGTCCTGATGCACAGGCTAGAGTGCTGGGAGAGATAGCTTTGAATGAACACGGACATGCCTGGGCTGGGAAATAGCTATGTAGTGATCAATAACAGAGGTTTTGGAATGAAATGGACCTGAATCAAACTTGTCCCTTCTACTCACTTTCCCAGGAACCGTGGGTCATGTACTTAGCCTTTCTATGCCTGCATGTAGTTGTGAAATGAGAATGATGATAGCGCGGTACCTATATCGCTAGGTTGTTATGAGGAACACATGGGCTAAAAGCATTGGAGGATTCTTAGCACGGAGCTGACAAATGGTAGGGAGTTGGCACTTTCCGTGTGAATGGTGACTCTTGGAGTCGTAGGATGCAACAATTGTAAGCATTAGCAATAATAACAATGTTAGCTGCGGAGAACTTCACTCTTATTAAATGTTTCATATTCTGACAACAATTCTGAAAGGAGATGAGGTAGGAGTTATGTTTCGCCAACTTAACGATGAATTAACTGAGGCTTGGAGGCTGAAACCCACCTGTCTTTATTCCATGTGTGATGTTACATGCCAATTAGTTTATTTTATAAACTAGGAACATTGCTACTGTGAAGGAAAAATGCAAAAATATATCATAATAACACCACATTCTTTCCACCCAAATTCATTAAAAATTAATATTCTGCCATTTTGCTCCAGATTTCAAAAGAAATAAATCTTACAGGCAGTTCAAGGCCTCTTCCTCCCCAATCAGCTTCTCCTTCTCCCTCCTGTGAATAACTTGATGTTAAAGTGTTGCTGTTTTTGTCTTCATATATTCATTAAATATATCCATAAACAATATTACCCTATTATGTTTTGAATTTTTATCAAATTGTGTGAACCCTTTTGCAACATGTTTTTTTTTCCACTCAGCATTACATTTTTTTAAAAAATATATTTTATTGATTTTTTTACAGAGAAGAAGGGAGAGGGATATAGAGTTAGAAACATTGATCAGCTGCCTCCTGCACACCTCCTACTAGGGATGTGCCGGCAATCAAGGTACATGCCCTTGACTGGAATTGAACCCGGGACCCCTCAGTCCATAGGCCAACGCTCTATCCACCGAGCCAAACCTGTTAGGGCCAGCATTATATTTTTGATTGCTTCTTTACATTGATGCATAGACATTTAAAATATTCATTTGAATGACTGTATATTATTCAACTTATGGACATTTATGTTGTTTTGTGTCCCTGTGTTTCTGTGTATATGATGAGCATCAATGCTGCAACGAGCAGCACCCTACTTACACCTTTGCACGCAAGTGTGAGGAGGGTTCTCAGTACATGCCTGGGAGTGTTCTTGTGAGTTTATAGTAACCACATCTACAGCTTTACTGGATTTTGCCAAATTACTTTCCCAATTATTTTGTTAGATTTATTTTTAAGTACCTTCTGGTTTTATTGCTACTGTAAATGAAAAAAAATTTTAAGTATCATTTTAATTATTGCTGGTAGATGAAAATGTTATGGCCTTGGGTATTTTAACCTTATATCCAACAAATGTGCTGAGCTCTCTCATTCAGTCTAATACTTTATCTGTTGAGTAAAATGACCTGCAGTATTATGTTAAGTAAAAACAGTGACGTGATGGTAAATATTTTTGTGCTCCCAATTTTTTAAAAAGTGCTAAAAACAAGTGAGACAAATCTGATGATAGAAATCAAGACGGTGACTGCCTAAATGGGTTAGAGTAGGTAAATAGGCTGAAAAGTATCATGAGAAAACATTCTGCCAAAATAGCAGTGAACTATATTTTGTTCTCAGTCATGGTCACATGGCTGTACATGTTTGTCAAAGTTCATTGAACTGTACACTTCAGATTTGTGTATTTGACTGTCATTTCACCATTTTCTTCCTGATTTCTAAGACTCGTTTATATAATAGAGAGATCTGCCCTTTGGGATATGAATTGCAATATTTACTACCAAAGTAACATTTGCGTTTTGGATTTGCTTATTTTTTCCTGTAGATAATTAATTTTTATTTAGATAATCTTCTATAGTTTCAAAACTTTGAATCATAGAATGGATTTCCGCATTCCAGATGATAAAATAGTTCTCCCATTTTTTTTAAAGTATTCTGTGTATTGTTTGAGATGTGGATCAAACTTCATATTTTTCCAGCTGGCTTTTATATGCTATTCTATTAATAGAATTTCTAATGTTCTAAATATAATCTTTATATTTCTAGGATCAAGTCTTCTTGGTCATTATATAATATTGTTTCACATATGTATGCCATTTAATATGTATGCACACATAGATATGCATATTTATGTGTATATATGAATGTATATATTTAAACATAAACGTTTATATTTTGCTGATATTTTACCTGGTATTTCTGCATCTGCTTTATAAGAAAGATTGGTCTATACTTATTTCTCTTTTTCACTATCCTTTTTTAATTTTAGTAATGAGGTAAAAATAAACTCATAAAAAGAATTGGGTAGCTTTTCCTCTTTTCAATTCTCTGATACTTCTTAAAACCACCTGGGCCTTGTGTTTTTATTTTGTGGTGAACTATTTGACTCCTGATCAAATATTTTAAAATCATTATTTGAGTTTTATTTTTCTTCTTGGGAAAGTTTTGTTAATTTCTATTTTTGTAGGAAACAGCTTCTTTCATCTGAAATTTTCCAGTTCATAGGCTCAAAGTAAATGCTATTCACTAATAATTTAAAAAGTCTCTACTGCATTCTTTTTTTTATTTCCTAATACTATTTCCTGGAGTCTTCTCTCTTTTCTGCCTCATTAATTTACAAACAACCTTGGGGTGTTCTGCCAACATTTTTGGCTGGTCACTTGAATTTCTGGGCCAGGGTGGCAGGCCATACCCAGGTGTGAAGTACAAGGACCAGGACACTGAAATTATGTTCATCATGGATTCTTCCACTCTTAGTCCGTTGGTTCTTCTCTTCCCACTTCGCCTTCTCCCTCATGCTGAATACTCTCCCAGTCTCCAGAGATAACCTTTGAACTGCTATGGAGAGAAGCAGTGTGGCTTAAACATGGCCACACAAATGTTGCATAGATTTTCTAGAAGTTGCATTCAAGTCTCACACAGTCAGACAACATAAAAGGCAGTACTGGATTACAAAATGCCATAACTGTAGATTTTAATTATATATATTGATATCAGAAAGGAAGGGAGAGGGAGAGAAAGAGATAGAAACATCAATGATGAGAGAGAATCATTGATCAGCTGCCTCCTGTGTGCCCCTCACTGAGGATCAAGCCCAAAACCTGGGCATGTGCCTGGACTCGGAATCAAACCATGACCTCCTAGTTCATAGGTTGACACTCAACGACTGAGCCATGCTGGCCGGGCCAGACTTTTTTCTTAATGCTCTCTCAATGATTCATTTGTTTGTTTAGTTAGCACTTAAGTGCCTATGATGTGTAAATCCTGAGTGAAAAAGAGTGTTAAATCTATAGTCACCCCTAATCGATTAATGAAGTTTTGGCAAGAAGACACGATGTTGCCTGCCTCATTGTTTATGTTAAGTCTATGTGCAGGTATTGACCTATCTGTCACTGAGTCTATCTGTATACACACATTGGCCAATTGGACCTTCTGGATCTTTGCTGTTCAATATAGTAACTATTAGCCACCTGTAACTATTTAAATTTAAATGAATAAAAATTAAATAGAATTAAAATTAGTTCCTTCATCGCACTAGACACATTTCAAGGGCTCAACAGCCACATTTTCTAGTAGCTACCGTGTTGGAAAACTCTGAATGATAGAACATTTCCACCATCTCAGGAAGTTCCACTGGACAGCTCTGTTCTGGAGGAAGTTTCAACACTAATTGAAGTAGTAGTGTTCCTGTATGCTTGCCTCTGGGAGCAGATCACCTTGTCCTTGCTGGGCTGGTTGAATGCTCATGGTTATGGCTAGCATGATTAAAATAGTTTGTTCTTTTAAGAAGGTTAAACAAATGTGTTTGTTTGGTGTGTGTGTTTTTTAATCTCAGAAATTATCCTGGAGATTCCAAAATTCAGGAATTCTGAATTAGCGAGGCCCAAATTAATGCAATTTTCTATACTCCCCAAGTCAATCTTGAAGAATACGCTTTCTTTCGAATTATTCCTGGCCAGAGGTCACCCACCACCCTTCCCCCTCCTGCCATTTACAACTTGTTGATGTAAATGATCACCCCTTTCCTGGTCACTATCAGCCCTGAAACATTTGTCAACTTTGGCCACTTTCCTATAATAAATCACTGGGCATTTTCCTTGCCTTTGCACTGTAAGTGACATCTTTAGCAAAAGCACCCTCTTTCCCAACAGTATTTGCCAGTTTGGCCTGGTAAAAATAGATAACTTATCATTATGTTTCCTGTTGTGTATGATTCAAGTATCAGATCTATGTATGCTGAATGTGTCATAGATGGAAGAACATTCTTTTTGATGTACTCACAGCAATGCAATGATATGCTGAAATACACATGAATCAGAACGAGAGCAAGGAGACCATGGGGCCAGGGGCTCTTCCTGTGCTGGGTGTGTTTGGATTAACAAAGGGATGACAGCCAACAAGAAGAGGGTGGGACCCCTAACATGTTGCTGCAACTCCTGCTGGCCTGAGGGTGGGCAGGGTTCCTAAGGAACTCAGCCACGGTACGAAAAAGGGTCTTGTGTCATTTATCAAAATGTGTTCCCCTCCTCACCCGAGTTGTGTGACATGCTTGCTTGTGGCTTATTTTCTTCTGTCTCTTCAAAGTCCCTCCTGCTTAGATGGTGTGGGCTGTAAACTAACACACTCATCAAAGTCTGTCCACCTCTCCCTCCCCCCCAGTCGCTGGGACACATAAAGAAGAGAGCACGCAGGGTGCTACTTTGTGAACATCTCATTTCAACTAATAATCAGCTGAGGAAAACCCAGGGGAAGCCTGGACGAAGAGGATTAAGGGGAAGGAATCCAGAAGTCTTTTGTATATCATCACCAGAGGTCAGAATACTCTTTTTCCCTAGCTTTTCAATCCTTCCTGAGTATCCACCTAATGACCCACTTAATCCATCACCAAGTCTGGTCCTCCCTCCTTGCAAGCACCTCTGAAATGTGTCTACGCTCCCATTCTACCGCCTCATTTGAAATGACCACCAACTTGGTGTTAGATTGCGCCCCCTCTGCCTTCACACAGCAGCCAGCGAGCAACACAGAAAGAGACTAACAGGCCACCTCCCTGCTTAAACCTCTTTTTGCTTAGGATTAAGAAGACATACCTATTGGGGCCTACCTGGTTGTCCCCTGCTATACTCTCTAACCTTACCTCCACCTCACGCCCTGGACCTTGTAATTAAGCTTTTGTCACACAGGCTTTTTCTTTGATGCCTATACGAAGCCACATGTGTTTCTGCCTCAGGGTCTTTGCACCTGTGGTACCTGTGCTTGGATAGTCTTCCCCCAATTCCCTCTTATCTGGTCAACTGATACTCATCCTTCATTTATCAGTTTAGTCACCACTTCCTCTTCATGTATCACTTTAGTCACCACACTTCTCTCCCCCAGAACTAGGTCAGGCTGAGGTTTTCTATTTATATGGGTGACTATTTGGTTAGCTCTAATTTCTCATTAAGATTTATAAGCTCCAGAGACAATCTTCATCTTTCACTCACCATTGTATTCCCAGCTACTATGCCTGGCAATGGAGATGTGAGTAAATCTCTGTTGCCTGAATAAATAGTGATTTTTGTTATCTGTCAGGAGAGGAGTATGGTATACAAAGGAAGTCACAGACCCAAGAGCCCTGGGTTCAAATCCTGACTCTGCCAATTTGTTATCAGGTGATCTGGGGCAAGTTGATTCACCTCTCTACCTCAGTAGGTTCTCAACAAACTACAGACCCCATCATCACCACTGTTATTATTGCTGTTATCCAGTTTGGAGACAATGGGGTAGAAAGTACCCTGGGGAGGACATCGGGCTCCTCAGGAAGAAGTGACAGATCACTCAGACCCAAAAGGAAACAGATAGTAACATTTTTTATTAAATATTACAGTGGATCAAAAAGTACAAAATATCTCTTGCCTGCTATGTGATTGGGAAACTATTGGCACGTAATACAGTATCAAAAGCAGTAATAAGTACAATTTGGAAAACATACAAAATTGAGTGTTTATAGTTGGCTCAGCATTCTTCTGGTAGTGTTTAAACTAATGCAAAGGTTACTCAATAACCTCTCCATTGGGAAACTATATAATATCACTGGGCCATGTTGCTATATACAAATAATCACCTTACAGAGCAGAGGTTACATAGCTGGGATCACCAAAAGTATACAATATTTACAACACAGGAAAATTTAAAAAAGTATAAACAGCCAATAGAGATTATGCTGCTATTCTTCAGACATATTTCAACCATGGGGAGACAAGCAGAATATCAAACACATCAACAGCCAACACTGGAATTTAAGTGCTCAAGATAATCATTGCAATGGTGTGGGTCTCACGAGGGCAAACCTGTTCCCATCTCTCTTTAAAATTGGGAACAGAGTAAAACTGGACCAGATGGGACTTGGCTGACCACCACCAAATGTGACTTTGTGGGACACGAGTGAAGAGAAATAAATGGTTCTCTTTGAAGGCACACTACATAAAATATTTTTGTGGGATCACCTCGAAATTTCCATCAGACACACCAACACAGTGAAATACAGTACTTGAGAATTCATGCACCAGGTCAGAAAGTTGTAAAGTCAACATTGAGTTTTCACAAACCCTTCTGTATATGCCCTGATAAACAAGTGAACTTAAGAGCTTCTAGCTAGAAAATAAATAAGTCAGTCCTGTGGCAAATATTACAAGTTCCAATCACTTAGTAGGAGAATACTTAATTCTGAAACTCTGTTGGGTTATTTTTTCTTTTTTTTTTATGTTGAGTTGCCAAAAGTTGCATGGAAAGGCTTTAAAAAAACAACATTATTTAGAATCTTCAAATCTCCAGTAAATCAGGGAGTTAGTGCATTTTGAATTGCAACATTTCTTGGAAGCCACACTCAGTAAATAGATTTATGACTCCACTGCCAATTAGATTCCACAGTTTCCTTTACAGAACTACCAATAACAATGGTTTGATTGCACAAAGAAAGGCTTGTGCAATTCCATTCAATAATAAGGCCCCTTGAACTCAAACAATGCAAACAAAGCCCCATTTAAGACTTTTTAAAATGTAGTTCTCAGCCAATGAAGAATTCAATGGTCTTTTTGAAAGATTTCCAAGATCTCTGTTCGGAGTTTTAAAACAAATAACACACTGCTTCTGTTGGGAATGTGTGCCCCCATTTCTCTGTATTTGTCCTGATGTTTTGCCGAGGGTATGAGCTTCCTCAGACAGAAACAGTGAGTCTCCTCTTGGAAGAGATGAGAAAAACAAAAGCTGGACTATGTTAACATTGTTTGAAAATGGTGTGATCAAATTCCAACATGATGAAACCAGACTGAAATCATCCCAGTGGGGAAAACAAATGCCCCATATTCCAAATGGATAGGTGAGCTCCACCAGGGACAGACGGCTCCCCATTTTCTTTGAGAAACAAACTCATAGAAACCACGTCTGATCTAGCCCAGGTCGGTTGCAGAAACACTGGAGTTTGCTCTGTCTTCCATGTCCTCTGATTCTGTGACCATCCAATCTAGTGCAACTTTCTTAGATCGGTCCTGGCTAGCGCTTTGCCAGCTGGAATTGAGATTCTTCCCCCCCTCTATCTTGTGCAATAGCAGGATAATCTGCACTCACACATTTATAATCTAAATTCTACTAGTCTATCTATGGTTCTATTAAATATATATATATATTATTCCACAGGAAGGTAAATAATTAATTGAAGCAAATGGAACTCTTAACACTAGATCTCTACATTCTTTTGTTTCCACCTTTGGATAGTAAGTATGTTACACTGAATATTTGGCTTCGTATCATGGAGACATTTCAATACAAATGCACGGCATGCATGGCTTCGGTTAAGAGCCGCAGTTTCATTGTTTACCAGTTTTGATTATTTTTGCAGTCGAGTTACCTAGAGGTTGAAAATTGTCATCAATTTTCATAGAATTAAATATCTCAGAGGTAAAAGACTTGGTTAACTATGGTTCTAATGTCTACTAGTAGTGTTGGGGGAGGGGAGGGTTGGCCGGGGAGTTCATCAAAGCATTCCTATCAGCAGGGATGGGACTTGAGAAGAAAATCAGGCTCTGGGTCATCGGCCTTTAACACACTTAGGAAATGCATCCACCTTGATGTTACATCTTGACAGCAAGTGGAATAACGTGGCAAGAATGACAAGATACATTCTCCACATCTTTTGACTGCTTGAACAGCTTGGCCGCTTCTTTCCAACACTGATATAAACGGTAGAGCGGGCTATATTGCCAGGTGGTTACAAACAGGACACCAACCACCGCAAGTGAGTGCTTGTTTATACATAAAACTCACGCCCAAGAAACCCAAAGATGACTTTCTTTTGACGTGGGTAATCCAGTATGCCAATTATCCCCACAGATGTGGCCTGGAAGGGTCTTCTTGGGAACATCAAGAAACCAATATGATGAAGGCAACTCGATTACCTATTACTCCAAAGACCACGGCCCAGGGAAGGTAGGTACCTGGGGCCTAGGCCTCCAGCTGCTCATTTTCTTTGGAGAGTCAAGTTCCATCCTCTTCCCAACCCCCTTTCCCGGACTGCTTAAAGGGACCAGGGCCAACACCAATGTAAATCATTTTGGCTCCTGTTCTAATTTCTGAAATTCCTAAAATATCTGCGCAGCCCACAAGTATGTCCTCTAGACTCTGCTGTTATTCAGCAGCTTGCTGCCAGTGAGGTTTTTGTTTTTATGATTCCTCTGGTATGTAGGACAGTTTCACAGCCTAGATAAGGTAAGTACAAGGCTCGATATGTTCACATAACCCCATACTTCAAAGCAAAGCATTTGGTCGGGTAAGCAGTGTATAAGCTCTTTCAACTATGCCATTAATGAGGAACAAAGTCCGTAAGTTGCGGATCTGCAAAGGAACGTTCTTTGCACTATGGTGTGCTCATCTGTTTCTTTCTCATTTGTTCCACTAGAATCAGTTGCTTCAATTTGTAAACAATTAACTTTACCACCCAAAGCTGCTCAAAATGATAAGATGTGGGGAGCGGGGGGGGGGGGGGGGGGGGAATTAAAAACACCCCTCCAAAACTAGGATAGTCAGTCAGTCTTAAACAAAACAAAACAAAACAAAAACAAAAGACCTGCAAACAAAAGCGATACTGTTTAATTAAAAAAAAAAAAGACAAGAAGGAACTGGGAGAAAATGGAACTACCTGTATATAAATTAGGTGAGCAAACAGTGATACGGGTAGTTTTAAGAAGCAAATATATACAGTCAATTTAACAGTGTTTACTTCTCTGGATTGTTCAATAGTGTCAAAAGGAAAGATCTATTGAAGTTTCACTATACATTGCATTGATTGAACCTTGGAGTTTTATGAAAACAGGGGCCTCGCTTGGCATGTCTGCCAGTCTTCCTTGCCCCTTTCTTTGAAATGCCTGCCCCTTTTTTGCCCAGATTGTTTCCTGGCCATGGGAACTCAGACGGGGCCCTCTAAGTTCTTCCTGGGTGCGCATAACCCCCTCCACGCGAGCCCCGTGCGAAGTGAACCATCTGGGGTGCGAGGGCATCTGTGTTGCAAGGGACTCAAGACTGACCAGCCAAGGCTGGTGTCGTCCCAGAAAAATCAGGTCTGTTCACCTCCCCGCTCGGCCGCTTCGGCTGGAACTGATCTTACCCCCAGATTAGAAGAAATACGGACTTCTAATTCTACAAGCCATCACCCCAGGGGGAAGGAGTAAAGATCTCTTAGCCAACGCCGTGTGGGATGCTGGGTAGAGCCGGGCTTACAGTTTTGTACTGGGGTGTACGGATGACAGCTGAGAAGATGGAAAGGCAGCTTGAGGGTTTATAGCAGCTAAAGGGTAAATGCTGTTGTGCAAAAGGTCCCCGTACGAACTTCCTACAGGTGTGGCCGCAGCCAAGTGTCTGTACAGCTGCTGAGAACTGGTCGGCGACGTGAAAATTCCTCTTTGCATCACAAGCGAGTGGAAAGCCAGGGGCTGCATGAGTGGGGAAAGCACAGTCTGGTTTTTCAAGTACTGCAGAGAGTGAGAATACCCTGCTGGGAGCCGGGAGTTGAGGCCCGAGTTACACAGGCTCCCAGAATACAAACCTGGGAAGATAGGGGAGGAGAGGGGCAGCTTGTGGCCTTCCGACGCGCCCCCGGAACGCCCACCGTGGGCCGCCTTGCTGCCCTCGCTCTCCTGCTCACAGGCCTTCTCCTTCCCAGAGACCTCCTTGGATGGGTCCAGGGGAGACACCGCCCGGGCCTTTTTCCCAGCGATCACCAGGTCCAAGTCCTCCAGGCTGCGCTTTATGGGGCGTGCGGCACCAATGTTCTGGGGGCTCATTTTCCGGTGCAGGATGGGGTGGACCATGCCTTCCATCTTCCTGAAATTCTCCAGTCTCACATGGTGGGGTTTTGCCGATCTTGAGAGCGCCTCGGGGTATTTTTTAGGAGCCGACATGGTCATGGGGGACACCCGGCAGGCCTTGGGGTGACAGTCTCGACTGTGGCTGTTTATGACCTGGAACTGGGAGACGCCTTTGCTCTCCTGGGGCCCCGGGGCCGCGTGGGCCAGGCCCAGGACCTTGCCGGTGGGTTTGTGCGGGTTCTTGGGAAGGCTCAGGTCTGTCGGCTGGTCATCCGTGGTGGCTTCGGCTGCAGCTGACTTTTTGTCTTGCAGGTGCAGCGACGAGAGATAGTTTCCATGGAGCTTTTCTTGGTGTTTGTGGGAAGAAAAGGAACTGTTTTCCGATTCCCTGTACATGTCCCTGCACGGGTACTTGGATGACTGTTCGTTGTGAAGATGATGCTCGGTGTGTCTGTAGAGGCTGTGGAGATGCGGGGAGGAGTAGAAGTCGGCCAGGAAGCTGGGCATGTGGGAGTGGGGGAGCGCCCTCTTCTCCAATAGTTTTTCCTTGCCCTCCTGGATCTCTTGCTTCAGGACATAGGAGTCGGCAAGGGGGCTGAGGTGATGCTTGGAGAAGCTGCAGCGGTGGGGATCCGATCGACTCAGCTTGTCATGTTTAAAGATGTCACTGATGCTCTTTCTGTCCTCGGAGGGCTTGCTCCTGAAGCTCTGCACGTGCTGAATCACCGAGGGCCGGCTGACCGCCGTGTGGTCAGTGCTTTGGCCGTGGTGGGCCTGGGCCAGACCCGAGCACAGGTCGTCCCTGGCGATCAGTTTCTTTTTGCTGATCAAAGGGGGTGGGGAGCCGTAGGGGTAGCTGCTGGAGAGGCTGGCCCCACTCACTTGGGACAAGAGCTTTTTCTTGGCCAGCGGGGACATGATGCCTGGGTTGCCCCTGGAGTAGAGCAGGGGGGTGTAATTGAGTCCGTGGTTCTCATTCATGGGCCCAGTCAGGTCTTTGTCCTTGAACATGTCGAACGACTGGACCACTAGGACCTTCGGGGTCTGCTTCAGCGCGTTGTGGATGTCGTCGCTGCCCAGCTGGTCCACCTTCACGGTGCAGTTGGCGATGTAGTCTGCCATGGCGGGCACTTTGTCATCGTCCATCTCGCTCTGGTTTGCCAGCGGTGGCTGCGTGGCGGGAAAGCCAGGGAAGGCTGTGTCTTGGGGTTCGTTTTCAGGGCTCTCTGTAAAACAGCAGGGCTTGGGTTCCGGTTTTGAGTCGACCAGAGCGCTGGGAGAGGTGAGAGGCTGTTTGCCAGCCCCTGGGTCCCTGTCGGGGGCGGAAGAGGCACTCGGGAGTGGAGGAGAGGGCCCCTTCTCTCCCGCCTCCTCTGCCATCTTCTCGCTGTTGGCACTTGGATCTGCTTTGTTCTCCTTTTCTGGGTCTGCTGTAGACACCAGGGGCCTGGCGGCAAAATCCTGGTACCCTTCCATTTTCTTCTTCGAGTCTGCTGCGGGGAGAGGCTCGGGGATGCTCTTCTGGTTTAAAGGCTCTTGCTCCTTCTCTTGCTCTGAAGAAACCTGATAAAATATTGCAAGACAGTCAGAAGGAAGCCAAGTGCATTGACACATTTTGCTATGAAATAGAATATTACATGCAGCAGTTTTTCTTGGAAATAGGCTTGTCAATCAGTTCACATAGTTTCTGTAAAGCTTTATCACTCCCTGATCATAGCTCTAAACAAAGAAATCTAAATTACAGAAACATTAGGGGAAATATGCATATTCACTTTAGTCCCTTATGAGGCACTTATCAAAGTGTTATGTACTGATGGTATACAATCATATCACTCCTTGAGTCTAATATATAGTTTAATTCTGAGGTTGTCTTCTTGTCAAATCAGTCAATTATCCAAATGGGTTTTAAATTACATGTTGTGCTTTATGACACTTTGGAGAAAGATTTTTTTTAAAGCATCTCTCTTTCAAAAATCTAACCACCCCCATGTCAACAAACAATCAACAAACTCACCGATACTCCCTGCCGTTCTTTGACAGAGTGTATCTTGTCCTAATGTGTCCAATGGAGGCATAAAGTCAGTGATGCTTAAGTGTTTGTAATTTCTACTCAGTGCCATGTGACATGCAGATAAGCTGAAGTATTGAAAGATGATGGAGATGCAACATCGGCCTGACTACCTGAGGGACAGGAGGGCTCTAAGTCCTTCCAGGCTGCAGCAAGCTACATTTCCATGAAAGCTGAAAATGAAGTTGTCAAATTCAGGCAGTGAGCGCCAGCACAAACACAGCTTCTCTGTTCATTGAAATAAATTGTGGTCCATGAGATGGATGCCCTTTGTGTGTCCCTATTCATAGAAGTTGTGGGCACAATTCGACCCATTCATTGCTTTATGTAGCTGTGCAAACTCTGACCTTTGAAGGTCATTTTCACTTTCCATCTGTGACCCAGCTGACGGACAAGGTCTTTAAAAACTTCTGTCATTCTGTCCTGACCTGTCTTAGTGGAGAATAGTCCCAAAACAGTTGTATTGAACTGGTCTTCGCCTCCCCATCCCCCACCCCCCAACTCGCCCATCTCATCTCCATGAACATCGTTCTTCTTTGTTAAGAAAAGAAGTTTTGACCACAGTAGCATTTTCGGGTAAGATTGGGGATGCTGGGGTAGGGATGCATAGGGCTAAAAATTTTAAGGAAACACATCCATTTAATCAATATTTTTCCTTAAATCCACTTAAAGATATCCCTGTTTTTTTAGATTTGTGTTATACCTAAGAACCTTTTTGTGCCACCTTTCATTTTTTGGTACTAGTAGTTGCCTTTTCAGTACAACTATCATTACTTGTTCTACATTAACAACATCACTGGTCTCCTGAGCTTTTGCATTACAAGAAATGCAGAAAAAATGAGTACAGCCAGGGAAAAAGGCATTGCACTTGAATGTCAGTTTCTGATGGGACTGGAATTTGAAGAGGGGCTATCAGGGATACTCAGTTCCAATGAACTTTCTATGACCTAGGCCTTCAGTTACATGGAGTTCCATGCTTTTGATTGTAAAACAGGTTAAGGAGGTCTTTGAAAGCTAGACAGAAAAAGGTGAAGGATGGAATTTTCTGATCTGCCCTTAGTATGTTAAGTGGTATCTTCCCACCAGGTAACTTGCAATCCAATCCAAGGATATCGGGTTTGATGAGAAGGGCTTTATTTATTTATTTTTTTAATCCTCACCCAAGGATGTTTTTCCATTGATTTTTTTCGAAGAGAGTGGAAGAGAGGGAAAGACAGAGAGAAACATGGATGTGAGAGAAACACATCAATTGGTTGCCTCCTGCACGCACCCCAACCAGGGCCTGGGCTGGGGAGGAGCCTGCAACTGAGGTACGTGGCCTTGACCGGAATCGAACCCAGGACCCTTTGGTCCACAGGCCGATGCTCTACCCACTGAGCCAAACCGGCTAGGGCAAGGAGGGCTTTATAAGCCCTCCTATCTCTACTGAGTTCACTACTTCATATTGAAAACATCAAAAATGAAAAACAAAACAATGACAACAATAAAATCCTGACTCACAGCTCCAGACACATCATTAGTGGGAAGAAATATACCTGGACAATAACATGGGTCTATGTTGGAGGTGGGGAACACTTCTTACTTATAAGGTCAACCTTGAAGAGGGTATGAGATCCCAGGTAGTTTAATAAGTTTTTTTAAAATTGATTTTAGAAAGAAAGGGAGGGAGAGAGAAACATCAATGTGAGAGAGAAACATCGATCAGCTGCCTCCTGCTCGTGCCCTGACCAGGAATTGAACTGGCAGCCTCTTGGTGCATGGGATGACGCTCAACCAACTGAGCCACACCGGCCAGGGCAGATTCCAGGTAGTTTAGATAACCTGATCATAATAATCTTTGATACTCAAGACACTAACAGCTCCCTGAAGGGAACTGCTGGGATCTATAGGACAAAGGCTTTAAGGGTTTCTACGGTCTGCAGGACATCTGGCTTCACACCTGACAGTGGTCATCCCCTCAGCTGATGGGCTCAGGGCATGGGCTGAGGATTCCTCCCACAATTTACAAACCAACCATTTTAAACTTCGTCCCCAAAGTGGAGCCGTTCAAAGGTCAGCTGGCCTCTTGGTCCTCAGTTTGCCCCCTGGTGCTTTGGCAATGCTGTACATATGGTATCTAATAGAACTCACTGCTCCAAAACCCATAATAAATCACCAGGCCAACAGGGTAAAGGAAGAATGGAATGCAAGCCTTCACTTGGAATTTCCTTGCTTTTGGCTATTTATGTTGCAAGCTTGCAGATATTTAGAAATCTTTGCATCACCTCTTCCCCCCCTCCCCCCAACCTTTTTAATTTCCAGAGCTTGAAATAATTGTGAAACAAAAAACAAATTTCATCTTCGTATTAATATTATCTTCTTACACAGGATTCAGTGGGGTAAGTTGAATTCTAGGTAAGAGATTGTGGTGTTGTGTTGTGTGTGTTTTAAACCAGTGTTTAATTAGGGAGTCTCTTATGTGTTCATTATAAACTTGATTTTTTTAGGGGGTGTTTAATATCAGCAACAAAATTCCCTCTGGGGTTGAATCTTAGAACATGCTGTCTCCAAATGTGGCTGCTAAGTTTTTTTTTTGTTTGTTTTTTATGGGCAGCAGGGTTTTTATTATTCATGTTGAAACAGAGCCCAGATCAGCCTCCATGACTGGCTGTGTGCTGACATTAATGGCTTCTACCAAGGAACTGTGGGGGTGCTGCGGGTAGCTGAGGCTTGTTTTAAAAGGTTCAGAAACTACCTGTTAACATGAGAGATAATAATGGTTTCAGAGGAACCATTTCAAAATCTCCCCATAAATAATATGTGCTTAAGATGTTTCTAAACTGGTCTCAACCCAAGGCTGCTGCATACAGGTCCATTACAGGAGACAAAGGCGTCCCTGAAGTTTCCAGGTCCCTCCCGCAGACACACAGCACATCCATTTCAACGGCCCTCCCTACCAGGCCCCACGGAGCACTCTTAAAGTCACACCACTTCCTCGGATAGACTGGCTGGAAACGGCAAAGCCGTATCTTTCATGTTGGCGTCCCCCAGCTTCACAGGGCTGGAGCTCTGGCTCCGTCTCTCTGAGTCAGTGGACGCTATCCGTTTCCTACGGGATGCTCACATCTTTCTGGATCCTATCGTCCATTCAATACCACAGACTGCCTTTCAGCCCTGGAACAAGCGGAATGGTCCGCTACTGAGGGAATTGCGAAGCTGAGATGACTTGATTTCTCAGGGTAGCACTGCAACTGTGTAGGGTCACAGCTGTGGGTGCAGGTCTCAGCTAAGGGTGCAGGGATCGGGAAACCCTGAGGTGGGACAGGTCCTGGTGGTATGTCTGGGGCGGAGAGCGACTCACCTCTGAGGCATCCTGGGGCTTCGGGGCATTCTCTTTTTCTTTCTTGCTCTTGGGGATTTCATGTTTGATGCGTTTGGTTCCTGATACTTTTGCTTTATTCTCGTTTTCCTGTGAACTGTTCTCCTGTTTCCGAGGTTTGATTGGAGGCAGGGGCTTGTCTTCCTCTCCTTTAATAAACCTTTCATATGGCAGGATTAACCTAAAAGGATATCAGGAGACACGATCAGTCAGGGGATGATTAATCAGGCAATTCCATTAGCAACGGTTATGGCTTATTTTCTTTTCTCAATACAAGCAACTTATTGCGTGACTTTATTTCCAGTGACGCCAACGCTTTTCTAGAAACGTACTCCACAGTTACCTCCCTACTCAAAACCAGTGCCTACTGACTTCTTTGCAAGATTGCTTTCTGGTTCTGTAAATCTATACACCAAGGGTGACAGTGGAAGCATCCAAGTTTACATCATCATCGCTGTGCATGGAACCCGGCTAAGTGCCAGCAATGACATCACAACAATAATAGCAGCAATAATGATAGCTGCTGTTTACTCATCATTCTGCCAACAACTATTTATTGAGCACTGACTTTGTGCCAGACATTGCTCTAGGCACTAAGATACAGCAGCAAACAGAAGATCCAATGCCTGACCTCATGAGGCTTATATTCTAATGTACTAGTATCTGCCCCAGGTACATAATATATGTCATGTCATAACATCCCTAGGGAGTAAATTACCATATTATTTATTATATCATACCAATAATAAAAAATGATTACTAATATTATTATGAACTGATGAGATAACTGAGGCACCAAAAGGTTACAGAATTTGCCTAAGAGTCACACCAGTTGATAGAGATAGAATTTGAGCCACTTTTTCCCATCTCCAAAGTTTATATTTTTGTCGTGCCAAAATATAGACCAGACACTTAAGATAAAGACCTTAATGGGAGGCAAGCACAGTGTGGCTGAGAGACAGCTGTCTCACACAGCAGCTCTGGTGGGGACGGGGTGGGAGGGGGGGGAGAGGGAGGGGGAGGTGACCGCAGCAGGAGGTGCGGTTTAGGGGTGCCAAGTAAAAGAGGGCCCCAGTAAGAAGGAAGGTGGACAGACCACTCTGGCCATAAAAATCAGAGGGCTGAAAAATGCAAGCATTTTAATTACATAACTTTTTATACAAAGTACATAAAATTGCTCTAAAAAGAGAAACATCAAACAGCTCTAGTTTTAATCTGTTTCCCCTTTGCGCCGTAGCTCTTGATCTGAAAGGGAAAAATAGCTGATGTAATTAAAAGGGATGGATTGCATTACAATCTCAGTTTCAACTTCAGTGATTAAAGTTCTTATAATGCATTTGGTATGATTAATGACTCACTGTGGGATTAATACAAGACTCAGCCTTAAAAATATGAACTTTAATACAGCAACCATAATTTGTTTTAAATAAGACAAGTTGACTCAATGAAGAAAATGTACTTGGCTTATAAACAACATAAATCTGTTCAAATATCGGGAACCCTAATTATTTTTAAACTAAGACTCCCAGGCAGAAACTTCTTTGGTGTGGATATTTGTTGGCGATCCTGGAATTGGTTTCTAACTACGTAATTTGAATCTCAACTACTTAAACATACACAACCGTTCGGGTTTGCGAGTATAGACATGGGGACATTTGTGATCATAAGATTTCACTCTTCAATAAAACACCATGCAGATGATGGGAAAATCAAATCCCAATTTATAGCATATTAGGAACAAATTTCATTTACTGAGCATGCTCGGACAAGGTATGTGCAAGGAGGCGTGAATAACAGTTTCGAGCCCTACATCTGGCAGTGGGCCAGCCATGAAGATCAACACAGCCCATGGGGAATAGTTATCTTCAGATCCCATTACAAACTGAGTTTAAACATGTTACAGCTGCTAAAACTGGAAACTGTTCTCTCCATGTAGACTTACTAAAATAATATATGGCTGCCAAATACCTGCTTCCCACTGTAATATTACAGTGAATGTTTATATAATAAAAAGCATAACTAAGCAGAAGAAGAGAGGAAAAAAGCAATCTTGTTCATACTTGAATTTATTTGTCTCACCTGTAAAGTCCCACCATTCCCCCCAGTTCCTTTTATCGGCGTGGTCCTGCCAGGGACTTTATCCCCTTAGACACTGGCAAGTGGGGGATTTTTATCCGGGAGCTAAATTCATGGAATGTTTTAAATTGGAAAGAATATCTTAAATTGACTTCACTGAAAGCATATTTTTATTGTTGGGGCAGATAGGTTTGTTTTGCTTTTGTTTGGTTGCCATGGGAACCCAAGGAGCATTGAAGTCTGGCTATTCCAATGGTTATCACCCTTCTCCCAACTCCATTCTCCAACTGAGATAGAGACATCAGGGGAGACCCTCTCCTGTGAGAAGGATGACAGCATTACCTCCGAGTGTGGGGAGGGGGGTTGGAGCAGAAGCAGTGACTTGGGTGGAAGAGACACCCAAGGTGGGCCCCAAAGGACCCCTCCCCTCCGGTCCTGACAGTCCTGGGCCGACCCAGCTCTCTAGATGGGTGCTAAGGAGGCTGTAATTTCCTTGTACAATTTTGCAAGTTCAAGAGGCAGGGCAACATTTCCATTTCATTTCTTTTTTCTTTTCATTTCATTTCTTTTTTCTTTTATTTTTTTCCCCCTCTTCACTCAACTCAGCAGCTGGCTGGCCGACAGCAGTAAAAAATACATTTCACTTTGCTGGTCAAAGGCCTAAAGCCAGAAGCAGGAAATCTGGAATTAAATGTTTCTTGTATCTGGAAAGAGGCATGACTAAGGTAAAACTGAATCCAAACATAAGCCCTGCTTGTTCAGGCTTCCAAAGGGAGTGTGTGTGTGTGTGTGTGTGTGTGTGTGTGTGTGTGAGAGAGAGAGAGAGAGAGAGAGAGAGAGAATGTGTGTGTGTATAAAGGTCAATTGAGTGTGTTGTTTTTTTTCCGTTCTAAATCACTGAAAGATAATTATAGTGGCTCAGTGAAAAAAAGGCTCCCAAAATAAAACAAGAAAGGCAGCAGCTAAAAGGAAACAAGTAGAAATATGACCAGCTAAGCCCCTGAAGAACAGGGCATGGTCTCTCACGGCACCCAAACAATCACTGTTCATGTAGGGATTTCCGTTTGCTGCGATTTTCACTGAATGTTTTTCAGTCATCCTGTCATGGTACAATACAATTACCCCACAGGATGTGATCTTATCATCTGATTATTAGAGGTTTTTACAGTATAAGGGAGGGAAGCTATTATAAGTTTCTGAACATTGAAACGTTTAACGTACATGCGATAGCGTTAAAAACAGGTTCGCCAATAGAAGGTCAACATTGCCCAATGCAGGAAGCTGAGGAGGTGTGTACTATATAAAGAATTTAGTAGAATGCAACATGCCTGTACCTTGCAGATGATTATTCCTCAGATATTTGTAGTACAACAAAGATTCAATCAGTCTCCAGACTGCACAGATAAAAGCAAAAATGCACCTCAGCCACCAAGAACTCATTACACAGGAGAAATCTTTTCCATGGACTGCAACGCTGAGAATGCAGGCTGGGTTTAAGGTGGGTGGAAGTAATGGAGAAAGAAGCAATGTATTCATTAGAAAGATCCCCCCATGATCTACATCTAGTCTGAGGATTGAAAGCTGGGCAGATAAATGGGTCTTTATTATTATCCAGATTTCACATTTCAGATTAGCAAAATGCTTATTTATGATGCCATTAATGGATCTGAAATAGGTAAGCCATCCTGTATTAAAAAATAACATCTTGCCATAGACATGAGATTTGTAGCAGCATGAGATTTCTTTTCCCTCGGAATAATACAAGAATAACATTTTCCACCCCAAAGCAGAAACAGTAGGGGAGCCTTTTGCTATCAAGAAGATTCTTATTAAATTCAGTCACTGTGAAAAGCAAGATTCTTTTCTCCTGCTTCTTTTGCTTTCTTTTTTAAATAAAGACAACTTAAAATCAACCCAAATTAAAATGAACAAATCAATGGCATTATAACCTTGATTTATTAGCGTCTGAGCCACTAAATTATCATTATACATGAAATTGCTGGTTTGTAAAGATTTCGGCTTTGTTAAATCTCAAGTTAAATAATGGTGCTCAGTGTACTAGGATTTTAGATCTGCCTCATCTGATATTATGAAAAATTCAATACATTTCTCTACAGCAGAAGTCAGGGGTCAGCAAATCTATTACTGTAATGTAAGTAATCTGGCAACCTGCCAACTCTTTCTCCCTTTTATGATTTTTTTAAACGCCGAGGCAGATAATTTTATATTTACAAATTCTAAAATCCTCCCAGGCCTTTCCTCTCTTTCTCAACAAAAAGCAGCAGCCTTGCTTGCTTTTGAGAAATGTATACCATCCATGTCCTCAACATTTGCATTTCATACAAAAGAAGAAAAGACCCTTCATCTTTATTAGGCAACATTCCCCTCCCCTCCCCGAGGGCAGAGGAAAACTAATGTCAAATCTCATCTGAGCGAGTAACTGCTAATGTCTCCTGTATTGATTAATGCCGGCGTGGAATGACTGAACTTTTGGGCCAAAACATTTAGCAAACAGTACTTAAGAGGAGAAATGAGAATCCATCTATTTATAGAGCTCTGAAAAATGATATTTTAATCATGTTCTGGAACTGGTTCAATCTGGAGAGTGGGGGAAAGGAAGGGGGGCATCTTTAGAGTTATATTTGAACCTCACCCTAGTTACTTCATAGGTACTCTTATGGTATCAAACCAGTAAAAAAAAAAAAAAAAAATCCACGCCCGAAGATCTGCTGGTGACTGGGAGCAGAATATTTTGGGGGCAGAGGGAAATAAAGTTAGCGTTGGCCAAGAAAATGGTGGGAGAATGCAACATGGATTCTGTGCAAAAGACTTGGCTGGCCCATGAGCTACCAAGAGTCAAGTGTAGCCAGCTTTTGACAAAGCAAGTAGGTATAAATAGCATCATTTGTATTCTATGCCAAGATACCTAAAAGGTGCGTGGCCCATGGCTCTCAGCCACAGAACACGGACACTTGTCTTCAGCAAAGCTCTGCCCTGGGAAAATGGCCTGCTCCCCAGGGGCTGCCTTACCTGCTCAAAAGGCAGCAGAAGAGGAACAAGAAAACCTTTTCAAGGCGTTAATTCCATGTGCCCCTGGAAGTGGAGGCAGACTTGTTCCTTAGGCCTACTGATAATTCGGACACCTACCTCCATGGTCCTGGAGCGACTGTGACCCTAACTAAGCAAAGAGAGGAAAGGAAGGGCCGTGGTGCCAGGACCCAGCAAGGTGGCGGCTTGACTCTCACAAAGGTACAGAGCAGTGGTTCTCAACCTTGGCTGCCCATTAGAATCACCTGGGAATCTTTTCAAAATCCTGATTTCTGGGCCTCATCCTCCGGGAATTCTGTTTCTTTGTTATGGAGTGAGGCCACAACATTAGTAACAAAGAAACAGAATTTCCGGAGGATGAGGCCCAGAAATCAGGATTTTAAAAAGATTCCCAGGTGATTCTAATGTGCAGCCAAGGTTGAGAACCACTGGTGTGGAGTGAAAGAGGCAGCTCAGGGACAACGGGGCCATTGAATTGGAGTCACATGGGCTGCGGAGGCCTGGATGACAGTGAGGTGGGAGGGAGGGGAGAAAAACTTCAGACTGCGCTTACATATTGGTTAGGCATTACAGTATCAATAGCAGCAGCCCTAACCGGTTTGGCTCAATGGATAGAGCGTCAGCCTGCGGACTCAAGGGTCCCGGGTTCGATTCCGGTCAAAGGCATGTACCTTGGTTGCAGGCACATACCCAGTGGGGAGTGTGCAGGAGGCAGCTGATTGATGTTTCTCTCTCATCGATGTTTCTAACTCTCTATCCCTCTCCCTTCCTCTCTGTGAGAAATCAATAAAATACATTTAAAAAAAATATCAATAGCAGCCACCATGTAGTAAGTTCCTATCAACACCAGGCACTTAGTATGTCTTGACTTAAGTCCAACCCAAGGAAATATCCACAGGCATATTGTTTTATCCTCATTTCATGGATGAAGAAACGGAGGTTCAAAGTGAAATGACTAAACGACGAGTCAAAGGCATGCAACTTCTAAATGCCAAAACTGGAGAGCAAACACAGACCTGCCTGCCTCGGCTAGTCTGAGCGCCTTTACCTCAGCAAGGTCACAGAAACGCCGACACGGGAGATACTGAAATGATCACACCTGGGTTAAGAGAACTCTCTAAGAAATCGGAGCGAGCACTCCTTTCTCAAAGGCAACACCGATGTGGAAATGAAGGGCCAACCCCTGCAACAAAAGCAGTCCTGTGGCTTGGGCACTGGGCACACTAGTGCTTTTACGACGGGCCACAACCCTCCTAAAGGTAGTAACCCTAGTTGGATCAGGCCCAGCTTCATGTTGGATGGCAAGAGAATCTCAAGAGCCATATCCCCCATGAACACCAGCCCGGAGCACTTCATCTTACCAAGTCTGGGGTTCCCATCGTCTCCCCAGCTAGACTGGGAGCCCCTCGGTGGCTCTGCTTCTAGGATGCCTCCCTGCCACTCCTAAGAGTGTGTAGATAGATGGATGTTACCTCCAGGTCTTTCACGCGAAGACCACACTGAAGAAAAGTTCGAATGGATATAAAAAAGGCTGACTTTATGCCCCAGGGATTAAAATACAGGCTCAGAACAGAGGGCATGGATCATGAACAGACCCAGCCCTCCCTCCTCGATGCCAGCCAGCCGAGATGGCAGCAATTCTTCTTCTCAGTAAGAAAACAACCACTAACTCAGAATCACGCTGCACGGGTCCATTTCAAGAGCAGATGAACATCATGTCAAGAATAATGGACAAATATATCTACAGTGTTTGCAGCATGTGCACCGCGCAAGTGAAGGCAGGCAGTGTCTATATGTCAAAACAGGCAAACAGCTATGGCATTTAAGTCCCATGCATGTGAGATACCATGGATTCCAGAGCTGCTGACAAGCTCAACAATTCCCCCAAACATTTATTATGTTGATCAAACTTTGCAATAACTTGCACAAAAACAAAACGTTCCAAGAGGCTTTCCGTGGAAGAGTTAAGGATATACTTTAATGGTAAACAATTACATTCTTTTGTCATCTGATACTTTTTCCCCCTCCTTTCTTTTTGGGAACATGCTTTCTGAATTTTCAATAGTTCCTTTGTGAAGGCATCTGTTACTCACATAATTGAAAAGATGTTTGTGCAGTGGCATGCTTGAGAGTACAGTTATTTAATCTTAATGATAAAGCCCCGAGGACAGAAAAATCATAAGTAGAAACCTCTTGTTATTTATCAAAAAGAAATGGGGCTAAGACACCTAATCTATTATCAAATTTAAATTCATGCTTGATGAAAACTATCAATAAGACATGGACCTGCAAAGTTTCTTAAGTACAACAGCAAGGTTCAAAGGGAAGTGGGGTGGGGGAGATAGGGGAAAACAAAAATGAGACAATGAAGGAGCTTGACAAAGAAAAACTGCTGTTTGGCAAGCTATTTTCTTTTTTTGGGTCAAACAAAGAACTTGCTGTAGTTTACAGCATGACATACACACTTGATTAGCTTGTGCCTGAGGGTGTTTTTACACTCAACTGTGTAAACTCCAACTTCTATTAATTACAACTTGCATTTGGAGACAAATTTAAGAATTTTTAAATAGAGATTTTTTTTTCCAAAGCTGTTGTTTATTTATTTTTTTTTTAAAAACTGAAACCAGTTTTTCTACTCCAGGGCTTGGCAAGGGTTTTGTTTTCCTTTTGAAAAGTTTCTGGAAATATCCAGGCACTGGAAAGTTATCAGAGCATGTTAGGCATGCTGAGAGATTTCAGAGGGAGGCCCTTGCTTATGAAATTACCTGACTGTCCTTTAGGGGGAAATTCTTTAAAGGTGATAAGCAGCTACTCCAGGCGTAGGGTGCTTATACCCACTCAACTCGGGTCTCTCAGAAGGACAAGTGAGGGGAGGTGAAGACGGGAGAGCAGCAGCGCAGCCTCAGCCTAAATCCCAGCACCAGGTCTCAGGATTCCTGGCTGCTGGTCATTGATAAGGGCCAGGAGGCCTTCTGTGGGTTTGGGGAAAGGGGAGATGAGAGTGCCGGGGTGGCAGTGTTGCAGAGATGTGACCAACGCAGGGACCACTGGCTAGAGCCCCTTTACCAAGACAGTGTTTAGAAAGGAAATGCAAGTAAGTCCACGATTGGTCAACTCCACCACGGGTGAGGATGGGGCATGATCTACCGGCTGGACCTCGGGGCAAGAGAATTAAAAGACACGGAGAAGGAAACTGTCTTTGGTGTATTCAGTTTGGAAATTCAGCCTTAGATCTCTCCTGGCAGGCCCTCCCCACCACCTAGCTCCTACCTCTTCACACATTTCCTAGAGGAAACGGTCCTTTTTTGTTGTTGTTAATCCTCACCTGAGGATATTTATCATTGATTTTTAGAGAGAGTGGCGGGAATGGAGAGAGACAGAGAGAGAAACATCAATGTGAGAGAGACACATCAATTGGTTGCCTCCCACAGGCGCCCTGACCAGGGCCGGGGATTAAGCCTGAAACCAAGGCACATGCCCTTGACCAGAATTGAACCTGAGACTCTTCAGTCTGTGGGCCAATGCTCTAACCACTAAGTCAAACTGGCCAGGGTGAAACTGCCCTTTTTTGTTTGGATTTCATTTAATTCATTCAACTCCTAATTCTTGGGTCCCTGATATGTTTGTGATGCTGTACTGGGTGCACTGGGGGGAGGTGGGTCCTCAAGAAACAATATCACATGGTCCTTGCCCTCAAAGTTTTACTGTTCTTGAATTCTACAACTGAATTATTTTAGACAACTTATGATGATCTATCTCAAGTTCTAACCTAACTTCTTTAAGATCCAGTTCACATTCTGGATGCTTCTGGAAGACTGCTCATTCCAGTTGGAAATTCTGTCTTTGATCCATGTTGAACTTATTATTTGTATCTGTTACTAAGGTATTTACAGCCCTTCATATTAAAATCCCTTTCTGGTAAGTGTGGACTATGAGTAGGAGCATATGATAAGCGAGGTAAGCCAAGAGTACAGCACCTCATAGCTCTAGCGTGTTGGGAGTAGGGCTGGGGCTGGCATATAGGGAAGAATTCTGAGACAGAGTTTTGTCTCCTGGGGAGCAGCACTGTGTTCCCTTGGCTGCCTCTGCCATGAATGTGGTAGCATGGGCACCTCCTCACTGCTTGCCAGCCCCAGTCTAAACTCTTCGGTTCATATGTGTTCATCATCCCTGCGAGTGTTTTGCACATGATTGATGTTCAAGAGTCACCACTGCCCCTCGAGGACAGCAACAACCCCAAAAGGCAAATCTAGCCAGCCCAAGAAAAACTGGCCACTGAGCTAGGCTTCTTACCAATGTCAAACGTCATCTTAGGCTACACTGATAGACCGACACTGCCCACGCCGTCCCCAAAAGTACTACTGACCACATCTGGACCGGCTTCGGGTATTCCGAGGGACACAAACTAGAGGCATCTACACCAGAGCAAGCCACGCTGGTTCAATCCCCAGATCCTGTTCTGAGGCTTGGCTGCATGGAACAGGAAGACCTGATATGAGTGAGGAGCTTTGCCAAGCATACTCGGCACCTCACCTAGAAGAGGGAGCAGCAGAATGAGGCAGCCCCGAAAAGCAGGGTGGGGTCCATGGGAAGCCACGGAGGGCGTGGAGCACGTGGAAGTGTTTAGATGGAGAGCTCCTCCAACGGTGGTGCTTCTTCCTTGCCCTCCCAGGGCAGGGCATTGACGCAGAGACTGGATTCGATTCGTGTGGTACAGAACTTGGCCGCCTGCAGGCTACATTCTGCCCATGGGCAAGTTTAGTTTAGCTTATGTAAAAATCCTTTCAGAAATACTGGGACCAATATTTGCAAGTCAGATGATTTCACATAAAAATGATCTCCAAAACAAGGAAGTTCTGGAAGCATAGAGACTGTATCCGCCTGAGGCAAGAGTGTTGGCTGATCCTACCGGGCCTCCCTGGACTGGGTTGTCTGTGCCAGGTTCCCACTTTCCCAGCTGGCCACCTGCACTACCTATGCTACCTGCTCCTGTATACACTTGAGCTTGTGACCACTGGTGCGGAGCCATACTTCTCCAATGCCTTGGGTGAAGGACTAGTTTCCTAAATGTCCCATCTGTTGTCTACCAACACTTTCATAAAACACCATCAAAATGAATTACTGGAAAAAGGCAATATTTAAAGAGGCATGCAAAATACAAGCCTCATTTTTTATTTTAACCAGCAGACACAAAGTTATTCTGGCAGGTTGCTCCATAAGTGTATCGATGCTTATTTGCAGTTGCTGTGCTTGGCTAACCCTGGCCTAGTAGCCAACAGTTCCCAGACGGGTCAGAAAACCTCACTGGGCAACACTGGCCTAGAAGATGGCTCAGGGACCTCTCAAATCTAAAAGGCTGCCACCCCGCCTGGGACTTTCTGCATTGTGCACCAATTAACTTCAAGGCTGTCAAAATGAGCAAGGATACACCAATGTCCTGGGCATGAACAGACACGAACAGGCTTGTAACTCACCTTACTTTCCCCTGGCCTTTTCCCACAATATAATTAGCTGAATTCCTTGGAACCTGATATATTTTTGGCATTTACCTTAAAGCACATACTTATCTCCCTCAAAACACAAACCTCCCACACCCGGCCTTCCAACTTCAGAGGAAAAAGGCCGAAGCTCCAGCTGACTGTCACCCGGATTCTGCCCGAATGCATCTGGCTTGGGTACAGCTCACCCCAAGTCACTGCAAAGGAAGCCGCCTGAGCCACGCGGCAGGATAGTCCTGCCCGAGGAATGCTTACGGGAAGAGCAAAAGGTTAGAATTTGAAATTGGGCACGAAGTCTGCAACAAGGTGAAATGTAATTGCTCCCCCTCACTCCTCCCCCCAAACAAATACTTTGTGTATGATTTTGATTCTCAAAATACTCAGAAAAACACAGCATAAAGTGCTTTCGCTTCTTCTTCATCCCTAATAACAACTTCATGTGCCCTACAGAAACAGACCATGTAATTTATATTCAGGAAAATCAAAACCTGTAATCTGGTATTCTGTGTAAAGATTTTCCCCCCCTTTGCACGTGCTCAAAAACATTTAGAAAGAAAACAAATCTGCATGTGAAAACAAAGCCTTTAAAGTGAATGACTGTTCCAGAATCATCAAACTAAGAGAATTCCACAAAAGTAATCATTTCCCTTTCTGTTCCTTGGCTGATGGAAGCGAGCATGTGGGGGCACCTTAAATAAAGGGTTGAGGAAGGAAGAAAATCTTCCCCTTCAAAGGGTCCTGCCCCGAAGGAGGTGGATATTTTTCTTTGCATTATCATCTACAGTAACTTTTATCTATAAATCCTCAGCAAGAAATGTCCAGAACAGCCACACTTCATAAGCTTTGCTGAGTTTGAGACATCTACATAGCAACGGTCTCACGATGGGGAAACGTTAATGCTTTTTATATTGGTGATCAGCTGTAACATGAGCAATTAAGTACAGTACTAATGGACTATGGCCAGGAGCCTGGTACTAATATTAAAAACTGACAGAGATGAATAGGTTTGGAAGCAAAAGCAGGCTAACAAAGACATTTTTATGAAGTGCTTGGACCCATTTGATTTAAGCCAATCAGAGGCAAGTGTGGACGCGTCAGGCCTTCAGCAACAATGATGCATTCACAGGCATTGTACCGTTCCTACTATGCCTTAAATAAAAACACCTATTGATTCTTTTCAACAACTCGCACTTTCATTATTACACTCATTAATAAACCAAAAGTGCACAACTAATACACAAGCAACATTTACTGAGGAACCGGCTATTTTTTTTTTTCCCTCTTCTTGTTGGAAAATGAAAACATTTACGGGAAACGTGAGCCACACCGCATGAAAAATAAATCAGTGGATAATGCATAGGAGATCACTCATTTCTTCTTCATCTTCTAGGACAGTGATCGGCAAACTTCGGCCCCTTGAGTGTGGCTCTTCCACAAAATACCACGTGCGGGCGCACACGTACAGTGCAATTGAAACTTCGTGGCCACACTCAAGGGGCCAAAGAGCCGCATGTGGTTCGAGAGCTGCAGTTCGCCGACCACTGTTCTAGGATAATAAAGCTGGGGGTAGGGAAACAGGAAAAGGACCAAGTGTCTATACCAGCGTAAAAGGAATGAGAGACCAGAGGAACCAGCGACAGAGGAAAACACCCCTCAGGCTTTGATCTGATTTGAAAGGACTTACAAATTTCCAAAAACATCTTCTGCTAGACGTTTGCCCACAACATCCTGACTCTTTCCAATCCCTTGAACCCTTTTTGAAAATGGTGGTCCTTCACCAATCTAGTCACCTGTTTTAATTGTGTTAGTATAGCCTGTGACTAGCAAGAATGAATGAAATAGGCCTTGGTCACTAAGTACAGTTTTAGCCAAGAGCTTTTTTGCCCAAAGCAGAACTTTTTCAGGCCCCTGGACAGATTGGAGTGTCCTCTGCCCTTCTCTGCTGAAACCATTAAAGGGAAGTAAGCCATTGAGATCAGTAGTTCCTAAACTTTCCTCCTACGTACGCAGGAGCATGGCTGACTCCTTTAAAATAATGATGGGTTCAAATGAGGGAGAGTGGCATTATTTTACATAGAGTCTGATTTTTAAATTTTATTTATTTTTTAAAAAATATATTTTTTTCATTGATTTCAGAGAGGAAGGAAAAGGGAGATAGAAACATCAATGATGAGAGAGAATCATTGATTGGCTGCTTCCTGCACGCCCCCCTGCTGGGGATCTAGCCCACAACCTAGGCATGTGCTCTGACCGGGAATGGCACTGTAAATTCCTGGTTCATAGGTCAACTCTCAACCACTGAACCACACGGGCCGGGCTGATTTATATTTTTTTAAATCAATCATCTGCAAATTTGGGCATTTGTACTAATTACTAATTACTCAAGACACCTTGTATCTGATCACCACAATGTGAGGGGCCTAGATGGCAAAGGGAAATGCCAAGGCAGGGTTCAACACCTTGCTAATCACCTGGGGCCAGCTGTGCTCTACCCTGGGATTCCCACTTAGCAGTGGGATTAATGTCTCATCGCCAATTCCACCCTCTGTGCTCTGTTTGGTGATGCTGGGACTGGGGCTCTGTAAATTACGTCTCATTTGTCAGCTCTCTTCTCACTGGGGTTCTGCAAATGGGGCCCTACCAGGTCAGGGGAGGAGGGACCTCTTTCTTTGTATTTTGCTTGCTGTTCATTTCAGTGCCAACCCAACAGTAACTTAGCAGCAGCAGTTGGTTTCAGCCTCTAGCTTCTTTCAATGCCTTTCCTCTGAGGCGGAGCACCCTCCAGGGAGCACAGCCTCCTAGGTCTGAGCCCAGCTCCGCAGGCTCCTCCTCTGAAGCACCAGCACAGGTTGGGTGCCTCTCTCCAGAAGGGATCTGAACCCCAGATCTGTGAGGCCCACTCTCTGAACATCTGGATGGCAACACCTCTTTTCTCTATTCTCCCAGCCCTAAGAAAACTGGTTATTACCTTCGGATTAATGTAGTGTTTCACGCCAACACTTGTTTAAGCAACCCCAATAGTAAATTTTCTTTGTTGAATACCTGGTGTGGTTTCTGTGTTTTCTTTACTGGTAGACAAATTCATAATTCAAATTCAAAGACAAAACTTTTTTAGAAAATGTAATCCAGCCTGACGGTGTGGCTCAGCTGTTGAGCATCGACCCATGAACCAGGAGGGCAGAGTTCAATTCCCGGTCAGGGCACATGCCTGGTTTGCGGGCTCAATCCCCCATGTGGGGCATGTAGAAGGCAGCCGATCAATGGTCCTCTCTCATCCTTGATGTTTCTATCTCCCTCTCCCTCTCCCTTCCTCTCTCTGAAATCAATAAAAACATATTTTTAAAAAATGTAATCCAGTGGGGAACCAAACCTTTATGAACTATCCGGCTTCTACTTGGATCTCACAAGCTCTGAATTTGAAATCAGAGAGCTGAGTCAGTTGACACTTCAGAAGGGAAATGCCATTGATAAAGAAGTTGGTGTGACCTAAATAAATAAGGTATGGGCTTGAAGCACAGAGCAAGGATAATGCATGGATTTGCTAACTGGTCTTCGATGTTGGATATCACAGCCCTAATTCAAAGGGAAAATACTCCTGTGGAGACAACCCTCAGATTAGTCTAATTTGATTACTTCTTGTTTGCATTATCATCACCTTCCTGAAGAAACTTTAGTTATTAGAAAACCAAACCTCACAGAGATTGGCAAGAAAGAATTTCCCAGGTCAAAAGCATAGCCATAGAATACAAATACCAAGATGGGAGAAAACAAAAGATCTTATCTCGGGCCAATTTCCTTATTAAAGAAATGCCTACTTTGCAATATTAATACATTCAACATTAAGACATTTCAATATTAATATAGTTACATGGCGACCTCATAGTAACAATACAGACCTGTGTTTCCTAGATTCTAAAGCTTCTCAGAGAATATATTGAGTAATCTATGCTTGGGGTCGGGGAGGGACAGTATTGTCAGGCAGGTGGTCACAGGATAAAAGCAAACTTAAAAGAACATCTAATTTTAGCCCCAGTAACCAGAGAAAGCCACGTCCCTTAAAAATCACAAGGAGGGATGCAAAGGAAAATGCTAGCGGGATATTTTTCTGTTTCCTAAAAGGTCCTTTCCCTCTGGTCTAATCCCTGACCAGAAATGCCATCTAATTAACACACTTTCAATTAAGCAAGGACTTTCCAAAATTTAAAAAAAAAAAGTTTTTTGGTGTTTGTTTTTTTTTACCTTTCATAATGTCTGCGGGTGCACGTGGCGGCGCTGGTGCTCCCAGGATTACCGCCTAATTCGTCATAAATGTGTTTCCATTGACGGCGGGCTGTTATCTGAAAGAATGGCAATGGGAAATTCAATCTTGCATCGTAAGAGATTCTCAGTGGCAGGATTCAATACATATGCAACAGTCAGAGGAGAACGGTCTGCTCTGGAAACCCAGAAACAGGGAAGTCCAAATGGGTACATGGGGAGACACAGTTTTATAGTGAGTTCTCACTTTACAATAAAAATGGAATGCTACCTTCGGCTCTGTATTTTGTCACCCTTAGTGTATTTTCATCCAAGGCATCTCCCTTGATACTTATGAAGTTATTTGCCCCCCAAGGTCTCAAACTTGTACTCTGTTCCTTGATGTCATGTGGTACAGCATCAAAAGAAATGAAAATTTTCCTAAAATCTATCTTAGTGCCTCAGTGTAAATGAACAGAATTAGCACAGGTTGCTCGAGGGGCGTGGAAAAGGGTGGCCACGTGAAGCAAACCCTCTCCCCCAAACATGCTTTTGTATCTTCTGACTTCTGAACTCTGTGATATGTTGCCTACTTTAAAAACTAAATAAACTACAACATCAACTAATTAAACTGATCAAGCTGGTGATGGAATTTGCAGTCATTTCGAGCTACATTTTTGTGACAGCTCCTCTAACCGCCAAATCAAAATCTACAACTGTACATGTCGCGCAGGCTGTTTATTTTTATTCACTTAGATTGGGGAAATGGGGTATCAATCAAATCCTATGAAAAGGAACATATTCCAAAGTTAAAAGGCAAGCTATGCACATTTTTGAGTTAGGTGAATTAAAACAAACAGCTTGCGACATACTGAACGGCACGCTATGGTCTTGTTTTATTTATTTATTTTTCTTTCATTCTATTTTCATATGTAAATTAAGATTTTACGAAATAGCAGATGCGTGATCTGGCAGATGATGAATTGCGGGAAACCCCATCATTTGTGACATCCCAGCAAGCCCAGTGTTTCCTTGAACTAGGAAGACAGAACAAGTTCTAAGGCCCCCGTGAAAGTTTCCAAATTAGATCACAGGAAAACTGTGAGTGGAATGTGGAGGACGTGGCAACGGGGCCCTGGCATTTAATACAATCAGAGCAGGAGGCTTCTTGTGAAAAATACCCCCAGAGCTGCCCATGGAGTCCACTTAGGGGCTAAAGACAGTAATCCAGGGGGAAGAACTCTGCACTTGCAACCAGGGGCTTGAAATTGTAATCTTTACGGAGGAGGGCAAGGGCGGTTAAACATTAGAAGGTAAGAGGTATCTTTTCCATTTCAAATCAAGAGAACCCCTTCATTCCTGTAAAGCCTTCTCAACAGGCCCCAGTGGGACCTCGAGACAATGTGAGTTCTGCATTGTTCAATTTCACGTCCATCATTCTTGAACCAATTTGTTCCAATGGTTCTCATTAGAAAGAACCACCTTTACCTCCACTAGCAGGTGTAGCTAAAAATAAACCCTCCTTTATTTGTGGCTTGGTTTCGATTATAATAAATGGTTTCAAGCCCCTTTCAAAACACTCAAAATACATATTTTGGTAGTTATGTTATATTTAATGACAAGCTCCCTCCAGCCTTTTAAAGAATACAATTTCAGGCTGGCCATTGCGAGAATCAGGAAGAAAGAAGGAAGAAGAATCCTCTCTCAGATGAGGTGTGTGGGCCTTGGGAGCCCAGCAGGGCCAGGAAACAGCCTGCATGTGTCCCTGCAATCACTTCACAACAGACCGCCACTCCTGTCACTCTTGGATCTCGTGTACACTGCATTTCATATTTTATAAAGAGATTTCACATCCATAATGTCATTTAATCCTCCCATCAGCCTGTGAGGCGGATTATAGAAGAAAGGGAGATGCAGATGAGAGGTTGCGTGACTTGCCCAAGGGTACACAGCAGCAGAATGGCAAAACCAAGGTTCATACTGATGTCTTATGGTCCCAAAAGCAGACCTTTTCCTGCGACATCAAAGCAGCCTCCACATCAGAATGACCTCCTGAATAGCCCATGGTTGGAGCGGGGTGATAATACAGAACTCCAGGGGCCCTTTGCTTCAAGTGAGGCAGATGACTGTGGGAAGTATAACTTCTGCTACAAGTTCTCAACTTTGACCTAGTGGGCAAAGAGCCTAACTACGAGGTCAGCAAGAACCAAGGGGGTGGGCTAGGTTAATAATGCTCTACAGTGTTACTCTTAAAGAACCCAGTAAAACTATGGTTCCTTCTGCCCTGGCTGCTCCTGCCTCTAGACAGAACAGAGGCTTTACTATGATGGTCACCACAGAGTCACGGATAAGTCCCAATTATATCTGAATCCATCCATGCACACATCCATTCATTCAGCATGTACTGAACATCTCCCATCTGTTGGGCACTGTGCTAGCAGCTGAGATGCAACAATGACAACCAGACCCAACATGACTGCATCCTTGAGGGGGAGGGGACGGGGGGGGGGTGGTGGTGTCAGCAATAAACAATTGACCAAACACCTACACAAAATAATACAGATTGTGGAAAATGTAATGAAGAAGAGACCACTGCTGATAGGGATAATTTTGGAAACTGACCATGTCCCCCTCCCACATCCTACCACCTAGACTAGGGAATGCCCTGTTAAATACTTGCCTATCACAGAGATGACACAACTTCTTTAAGAATAAATAATGAATCTGAATCGTCAAAAGGGAAACAAAAATCTTCCTCCCTCTCAGATTGAAATGTGGCAGCAGGAAGCCAGCATCAAGCTCCCCTTGGTGCTAACGAGCCGTGAGCAGCAGGCCAGGGGTCTGTGTTAGCCCCAAGCCGGCAGGCTCCTGTTTTTAAATAGAGTTTTCACTAGTGAGGACTCATCTGGAGTGAAGACAGCAAGGGCCTGGCCTCCGAGGAAGAGGTCTCTCTGTTTCCCTAGGGCCCACTGGCCAGCCTGGATGAACCGGGCCATTTTGAGACCTTTTCTTTCCACAGGAAAGTCATCAAATGTGCTCTTTCCAACTGCGAAATGCTTTTAAGTGCACAGTTCTCCTAGGTGCCCAACTTTATTTTTGTGTGTCCAGGTGCACTTTTAATACAAATGCTGACCACAGGCTCTAAGGCAAGAAATGTCTGCATCCTCCCATTATCCAAACTTTATAATGGGTCAGACGGCCCTATAAGGAGAGAGGAAAAAACCCGAGAACTCCTCCTGGCCCAGCTACTGGGCATCGTGCTCCCACCTGTCTAAATCTGCCTTCTGTTCTAATATGCCTGCCTCGGGCCTAATTATTCATTTGCTTAGGGTTTTTATTCTGTTGTTCAATGTGCTCTCTGGATGTGTGTTAGCTTTAGACCCTATCTGGGGCAGAACCGCAGTCTGCTTCCTGGTATCCAGCCCCCAGCCCCATTTAGCGGTGAAGTGTGATCTAGCCAAGGGGTTAGTTGGATCAATTTTCCCTAAGCTTCAGGCCTCCTGGTCATGTTCACGTTTCAACCTCACCTTCTATTTATTTTAGATTTTTAAAGATACAACGAACTCCTGGCTCTTTGTTTCCTAAAGAAAATGGCCAAATTCATCCGGCAGTTATTTCTCGTGGATTGTGCTTCTCCTGTCATCTCCTTCAAGGTCCTCACTTTGATAATAGAGGTTCAGGACAGCAACCCATCTGTGCTTCCTGTCTTAGGGCGCTGTGTCAGGTACAGAGGCATGGAGGTGGAGGGTTGAGGGTGGGAAGGCATCATGAACAGAAAGAGATGTTACAGCTTTCAAGGGGTCATAATTCAGCAGGAAGCACAGCGCCATACAAGGAACCATGAAGCAAGATGAAAAGCTGAGCAGACCACACCCAAGGGAAATAAACCAATCTAGGTGTGTGTGAGCCCCAATCAGACTTGGAAGACACTTGACAGTTACTTCTTTCCCGAGTGCGGTAAGACCCAAGAAACTCTGAAAAGCACTCCACACCTTTTATGTTCATGAAGTTTCACTGCCCGTAAGTACAGTGGTTTTCAAACTGCGCTTCAGAACCCAGGCGATGTGGTAAAGGTGGCCCGGAGCTAACTCTTCACCTTGCCCACCCCAGTCAAGAAAACAGGTCCAGTGCGGGGGAAAGGAATGGTCCCTTCCATGATTTTACTTGATGAAAATATCCTGTCACTTAAGAAAAACCGGACAACTGTTTTAACCCAAGACACAGACTTCGAGCCTTGATTTTGCTCCCTTGGAGGTTGCAGGGATGAATAATCTTGGCATGGTTGTGGCCCGGTGAGGAAACAGCAATCAGAGATCTTTTAGGACTCTGGAGTTTCCATGGCTTAAGAATGTGCAGGAAATATGAAGTCAAAAGCAGAGTTTTCCGGCAAGCGGTGCTGCCCAGGCTGCTCTGAGAAATAGCGTCTTTCTCAGGACACCTTGAGGGTGGACTGAATTAAAGAAGGATGACTTTTTTTTCCTGGTAGTACTCCAGGAACTGGAGCCTTTCAAAACTACATGACATCATCTTTGGCCTCAAAAATTTTGAATTAAGCAAGAGGTTTTGTCTGTCCAGAGAACTAGGGTTAGTAGATTGAGAGGATGTCATGAAATGACAGAATTTCTGTCATTTTTGTCACTTACTGTCATCTTTCTTCAAAGTCAGAATCTCATGCCAAAGCCTAATCCTTCCAGCAAGAAGATAAGCAACTCCTTCCAGATGAGAAATAATGGTCCTGTCTCACCCATGGGAAGATGGGGGCTGCTAGCTGACATTCTCCAAAGGCACCACGTGCATGGTCTTCTGCCTCTAGATTTACTTAAGACCCAACTCCCTGCTCTACTACCTTCTTTCCAAATACTGCCTCTGGCATGCCATCAAACGGGTAGCCAAATGGAAATCACTTTAGCAAACCACCTTCAACTCGATGCATCCTGCTAATACCCCAAGCTACCCTGCGAGCTTTAATTGCTTCACCAGAAACTGAAGTGCAGGCCTCTTAGCTCATCAGCAACTTTATCCAGTTCTGCATCCTCAACTGTCAGTACCAAAACTCTAAAATGTGTGGAAGAAGTTGGATATAGGACTGCAAAGGAAGGGTCCTCATTGCCAAACAATCAAAATGCCAGGATATTGTTTTGTGTTTTTTTTTTCCCGGAAATCAAATCCATTCAATATATTTATGATCTCTAAATTTAAGGATGCAGAGACACAATATACATTTCCAGCAAAGGTAGAGGACCCCAAAGAGAACCGAATATAGCCACTAGTCAAATGTTATAAAGGCTTAAAATAAAACTTTTGCTCCTCTTTCTCTTTTAAATTAAATTTGAGGGTCCTGAAATGAAATAATCCATAATCCACAATTCAAACCAGAAGATTTGAAATAGCTTATAACCAACCACAAAGAAAAACAAACCAATTAAGATGGCCTCTTTTTATAACCAGAAGGAATTCCAGAGGGACGGACGTCTTTATCCAATCACAAGTGAAGTGCAGAAGAGATACATTTACAAATTTTAAACTTGAAATTTTTTACTATTGCTGAGTATTTACACCATCCAGACTTCTTGACCCCCATCTCCTGAATTCACACATTTTTCTCAAGAATCAGATAGTTTCAGCAGGTAGCAGTTTATCTGCTAAGGATCTTGTTAGATGCGAAGAGCTGACTGAACTATGCTATCAACAAAGGTAGGTTATTAAACCTTTTTTCCAAGAATCACCCACATTATGTAGAAAGCAATCTGGATACATAAGGGACTGCTGAGAATGGAAGGCTCAAACAATGATCATTTATGAATCTCCTTTAACTTCCAGTGGCTGTGGAGGGTAACATGATTGTGCACAACATTCTCAGCTGTCAGAACTGGGAGAATGCCATGATGATCCCTGCAAATAATTTCACCTCCTTGTACCTCAGTTTCCTCCTTCGTAAAACAAAGGCTGGGGCTGGAACATGGGGAGGATCTTTTCCTACACAAAGGCCAATTTGTGAAAAATAAAAAATGTTAGGGTGCTACACTTTCCCTTATTCAAAATGAAAATAGCTTACTGAGTCCCAATTTAGATGACCATTGACTAAATGGAAAAATACTCATGGGAAAATGTTGGCTTCTTTTGAGTCAACAAAATGTTAACATGTTGGATGTTTATTTAGTAATGACCTGAAGATAGTTTTCTAATCTTCGACATTTGACTTAAATGGGGTCCCATTCT
Organism: Myotis lucifugus; assembly: GCF_000147115.1. Taxonomy (NCBI): domain Eukaryota; kingdom Metazoa; phylum Chordata; class Mammalia; order Chiroptera; family Vespertilionidae; genus Myotis; species Myotis lucifugus. The sequence continues at coordinate 2,004,895 of NW_005871110.1, read as the reverse complement.
GAAGCTATGACCCATGAGGTGAAGTGTTAATAATCACTGTTACACTTAGCTTTGAATTAACCTCACCTGGACAGCTTAAGAAAAGGGAATCTCAAGTTCTCAGGCTCAGGCCCTACAACAAAGTTTATATTTCAGTGTGGAGGCCTAGACAATGGCTTATACTTTAAAGTTCCCCATTGAAAATTTGAACCCCAGTTGTGGAGTAACCTTTGGGAAGCACTGATCTAGATGATTCTAAGATCTCTTTTGAGCTCTAAATGACAAGTCTATAGTTGTTCTGGTATCAGATAATCTCACAGATGAGTGTCCTTTGGTAGCACTGTGATGACAACTTAAGTCCCCAGGCTTTGGATATTATTCATACAGCTTCTGGACTAACTTCAAAACTGAATTCTCACTGAACGTCTCACAATTTTATTAGCCAAAATATACCAAAAGAAAAACATATTCTTCACTTAGGAGATTCAAAAGCTTAAGTGTGGAATGGGAGTGGCAACCTTAAGTGCCTACATGAGGCATATAAGAAAAAGGGGGGGGGGGGAGAAAGAAAAGAAGGAAGGAAGGGAGAGAGCAAAGGAAGAAAAAAATCCCACCAATTAGCTTCATCTAGTTTATGGCCTCAGATGAAGATTTCATAGAAAGATGGCTATGGAGATTCCCTGCCTGAGGTGAGATGAAAAAATCCGGAGTGTTCTGAAGAATGGGAGGGACCCAATGCACAATGAGGGAGTTGAAGTGTGAATGGAAATGGAAGGGGAAAGAGCCATCGCAGAGATCACCAGTCCTCATGTGGATTTGCTGAAGTGACATGAAACTCATAACCAGATAAAAGGCAGACCCAATCTGGTCTTCTATATCCCTCCATCCTAGCCTCTCTCTACTCCACTCCACCTTCACACACAGTGAAGGCAGAATAAGTGGCAAAGCATAACAGTCTCCAAGGTATCCCCCCTGCTGCTTGATGAAGAACTCTGGGACCTAAGCATCCAAGATCTCTACTCACTGGGTTCCATCCTTCTCTCATGGTCATTCATCCTGGCCAGCTAGTCACTCATCTTTAGGTGACTTAAACTCTCTATGCCCAACCTTATTCTACCTCCATGTTTTATTTCCCCATTTGATTTTCTCTTCCTGGAAGGCCATGATCTGTCATGTCTAAATTCCATCTATTCTCCAAAATTCTGCTCAACTGTCATCAGAGTAATAAGTCTTCCTTCCCTCATCTCTAAATGAGGAGGTGCAGGATCTTTCTACCTTATCTCTTATTGCCACCTCTTGTGGATGGTAAGCAACTAGAACTACTGGCCTAGATATGTTTGCATCTCCCAGAATGCCCAACACAATGCCTTGTACACAAAAGACACTCAATAGATGCAGGGTAGGGCAAAAGTAGTTTTACAGTATGTGAAACAGAGTTTATTCTTGTGCTATTATTTATTAATTACTGTATTATTTTCCACATGAACAACTCTAAACCTACTTTTGCCCCACCCTGTATGTGTTTAGGTGATTTTCTAATTGTGTGATCATTCAATCATTCATTCATTCATCCAACAAAAGAATAAGTACTACTTGTTCAAAGAGTACTGCAAATGCCCTGAAACTTAGCAGAAGTTTCTTTTGTATATTCGACACCAATTTGCAGTTTCATGGGAAAAAAAGTCCTTGTGAAGATACAGAAGATACAAAAGCAGGAAAAACTGATTCTGTGAAATTTGCTAGCACTCTCCTTATCAGTGAATAACAACAAGTTCCTGGATTTAAAAAGACATTTCATAATATTGTGCAATATCATGTAACTTATCTGTAGTCACAGTTCATAAAAATGTATACTCCTATTCTTAACACGAAAAGTTAGACTTAAAAGTCTAGGCTATGGGGTCGATTCCTAAATTTATGAGACTAACCCTGAATAAGATATCATCTTTTTCACATAGATGAGAGCTATAATTAGCTCAAGATTTTGCAAAACTATGAGTCACAGTGGCAAAGAGTCCATCCTTTGTTCCCTCAACAGATCCAACCAAGTGAAAAAATAACACTGTTTATTTTTACATAGGGCACTTGATAAAACAAGTATTTTAAGTAAATTCATGTCTATGAAATGCACATTTTACATGTAGTTCATATCAGTATTATGTTTCCTCACAAACATATACGTGTAGCCCATATATTAACTAAACATATTACATGCACACCTACTCAAAGAGTTTTTAGTCAGAATTCACAGCAGATATCTCTGTAGTAAATACCAGACTATCTGAATCATATGTTTGCCATCTTTTCCCGTCCCCAGCTCCTGACATCCAACTATTCAGTTAGTTTGTGGAACAATATGCTGTATCTGGCCAGAAACACTAGTTATTATGTTTGGGCTAAAATGAATTTCATTTTCTTGATTTTGTGTCTCTTACTGTCTTTTTACTATGATACAGAGATATCCCAGGTTACTTCGTAAGGGAAGAAACAACAATTTCTTATTCAATTGCAGAAGAAACTGCACAACTTAATCTGATCATTGTGTGGAGGAGAAAATATTTCCAATGACGACATGTTCCTATGTCAACTGATTTTATTACAGATGTCATCTCTGTGTGCTATATTAATGCAGCTCTTTCTTCTTCCTTCAAGATTTTAATCTTAGTTTGCTGCTCTAACATTTTATTGGTTCAAAATACAAGCTATAAAAATCCGTGGCCATCAAATTGTCCCGTGAGCTAAAAATAACCCGTTCCTGTCAGTTAGAATTAGCTGATAAAGAGTGTCAGAGCCTGTTCTGAATAAGTCTGATAACTTCCTGTTTATGCGGCACTGACCCTTGTCTAATAAAGCCGCTCTGCCCCAGAATGAGAGGAGATTTGCTGCATTTTATTCCTTAATGGCCAATACTGATTACTTCTGAAAGCCTTTAATACATTTCCCATATTAGACATGAGCAGATGTCAGGTATGTTGCCAAGGGAAATTTCTTTTATGCAATCTTGGCTTGTTGTACAATAATAGCCCTTTCTCAACATGGGAAAAAATTACAGACCCAACTAATTTCCCTGACAGGGGAGAGTTACATATGTTTTCCACTTGTAGCTTTTACGACAAGTTTACAATTTTGCCAAACCTGGAACTAATTGGGACTGTTTCCAAAAGCGGCCCAATAAACCCCCAAAAGTGTAGAGCCATTGGAAAAGGCAGTCAGTGATGGTCTGCTTTCGTATTGTCTCTATTTTGGTCAAAGGGGGGGAGGGGAGGGGTTTAGATTGCAAAATTATTTCATTTAAGTTGCTTAAACACTTACTGTTTCATATCCTCCCAGTTTTTGAGCAGCTTGAAACATAGTCCAAAGGTTAACTGTTAGAGGGACAATAAGTATTTAGATAAGCATTGCATTAACATATTTCCAAGAAATGTCAATTAAAACATTTTTGTTTTGTTTTGTTTTTCAATGAGAAAGAGAAAAAAAAAAAGAAAGACAAGAAATACTAACATACCCCAGAGATCTAAGTTCTTAGGAAACAATTTGCCAAAGGGCACTCAATAACAGGATATATTATTACCACTTAAAATATTTCTAAAGAACAGTCACAAATTCGGAAATGGTTCTACTTTTAGGATAAAGGACAACACAGTTTGCGTCCTGTTGCCATCAGCAGAAGGAGAGGAGCTAAGTTACAGTGTCCTTGGGGGAACTGTGGGATTTTTCCAGTTTGGGGCTGGTCTGGTTCAACCCTTCGAAAGAAGCCATTGGGTAATAATATATGCTTCCTTCAGATAAAATCTCTTCATAATCAATCAATAACAGCTAAGTTAATATATGATTATCTTTTTAATAGAATGCCTGATGGCAGCACTATATAAAAAACTCATACTGTATTTCACTAACATGTGGTGCCTTGCAGTGAGCAGGAAAAATATTTCACCCTTGAGGCACCAGTGATACAACAGATCAAAGGGAAGGAAGATACTCCATCACCGAGGAAATGAGCCCACTTAGTCCCCTAACTCGCCTGTATGGTATTGCAAAAATACTTCTTTTAAACAGATTTCTCTTTCCAGGGTTTGCATATGTTTATGTTGTTAAACAACGATGTCAAATCGCTAGCAACCCTGTTCACTTGTACCAAATACTGGGGCTGCTATGGATTTGATTCTTTTACAAGAGGGGAAAATTGGACTTCAAGTAATTCCTTGGTAAGAGAAATAAAAAAACAAAATAAAATCAATTTTAAAAGGCTCTTTGACACAACACGTTCAAGAAGCCTCATTGAACCTTGCACTGTTTCAAAGCTATCAAGAGCCCTGCCTCGGCCTTGATTTAATCTGAACCAATGCATAATGCAACAAAGCTGTTCATAGTACATTAATTTTACTTCTATTTCCAGCAACCAGTTTTCAGACAAACATTGTAATCATTCGTAGTTATATAAGTTTATAATGGCTGCGAGGGTTCTCTTGCAATCAGTGCCAGTTGCTATTAGGTATGTAAATTGTTATGTAAAACATGCAGGTTTGACATTCTTCATCAAAATGACACATGGTTTTAATCTAGGAAGATACGTTGGGAGAAAATACTGTATCAAGCCAGAGGCTCACGCTTCATGTGCCACAAAATCCAGACAGAGGCCAAATATATATTCATTTGTGAAATCAAGGCGGGGTCTGGGTTTCTTCTATTTTTTTATATGGAACTCTGCTCAGCTGTGAGTTCCCTAATCTGCATAAAAATATACTGAGGCCGGTTAAACGGACATGTCAAAGTAATTCAAAATTGGGTCCTCGGTTCAAATTTGTTTACTTCTTGTTTCCTCTGAAGTCATCAGGTTTTTGTTATCTCTTAACAAATCTGGGGCTTAGGAAATATGCTTTCTCTTTGTTGTTGTTTTGTCCACCTCTAAATGTCCTCCTTTTAAAAGCCGTCTTTTCACAGGCAACATCTGTGTCTGATAAAGCTACGTCATGTTATTATCTCAGAAGAAAGGCGTTGCAAACACTCAAGATTGACAAAACAGAAAATGAGAAACTTTCAACATGTCTATTTCCAGTCATAATCAGTGGATTCAAGCCTATAAATATCTCACTGCAACTGCCCCAGAAGGGAACAATGTAGCGGAAAAAGGAAGGGAAAAAAATTCCTGGCTTGGATGATTTGTAGATTTAGTATAAACAGAGAACATCATCATCCCCAGATTAGGATTTCAACATAATCCTGAGTCAAAAATATTTTTTTCCAAGTCAAAGAATCTGAGCAGTTTTCATATTTCAAAAATGAAAACGAGTATACTTACTCTGTTTAAAACCTAAATAGGGTATTCGTTCTATTGGCGTCTTCCTTTCTTTCATGTATTTATAAAGTGCCACCAGGAAGGCCTGCTCGTCTGCCCTGCACTCTTCACCAATGGCAACCTTTGGTTTTTCTTCATTGGAGACTTTTTTACAGTTATTATGGTTATTCTTCGGCTTGGTCAAGGCAGACCTGGCCTCGCATTTCACCTGGAAGAGGGGGGAAAATGCCACAACAAATCAAGCGCAGCCCCGGACCGTTTACAAAGCCGTAGCGAGTGACACATTTCACTGGGTGGGAAGGGTGAACCAATAAATTGCCCTTGCCCTCAAATAGCTTTTTAGAGGCATCACTGAATAAGAATTGTCTTCGACCAGGGGATGGTGAGTTTCTGTCAAGCCAAGTAGTAAATATTGTAGACTTTGGGCCATCACAGCCTCTGTTGAGACTGCTCAACTCTAGTGTGAAAGCAGTCATAGGCAGTATGTAAACAAATGGGTGTGGCTGTGTCCCAATAAAACTGTATTTATAGAAACAGGTGGCCAGTTTTTTCCAGCCTCTTTTAGACTCCTTCCAAGTATGTTGATGTGAAACCAGAAACAGTGTTGGCATCTGGTGGAGCCATTCTCCTGCCTCCTCATATACTTTTCCTAAGGAGCACCATCTGTGAATGTCATTGAACAATCCCTAACTTCTTCACCCAGAGTTCTCACACTTTGTATCACAATGAAAGACAAGTCATTCTCTTCATAGGAAACTTATCTTGTTGCTACTCTTTCCAGCAACCTGGGAAGACACATGGATGCCAGCAGACACTGGCATCAGGAACATCAGCCGGTTCTACCCTCGGGAGGAAAGGAAAGATCCCACTCTTTAATGAGGGCTTCTTGCTTTTCAGTCGGCTCTGAGACTATAGGAAATAGGAAATGTGAACTTGCCACAAAGAGTAGAGGTCACCTGGAAATGTGAACTTGCTCCATAATGAACAAATAAATGGCGGTGAATGCTCCAGATGTTCTGCCTTCCATACTCTAAGCGAATATGGGCCTTGGCACACCGAGAGGCTAACCTAATGTTCCCTCCTCACTGCCATGCTCTACAAGAGGCCTTTGATGGCTGTTAAATATAATGCTAAGTTGCCGAGCTATTTTAATTGTAAAAGGGGGAAGTACAAAGGGTCAAACTTTAAGTTCAAGTGCGCCCGTGGGGAATGTGTACATTCCAATATTCTTTACATCTCCATATCTAACATCGAAGAGAAGAGGGCAAGGGCTGGGGGAATGATATGAATAAAAATGTCCCACTAACTCAACAACGTTTTCCATTTCAGATTTTTGACCTCTCTCTTTTTTCCCCCTTCAGATTCTCCTTTCCAAGCACTAAGAACATAAAAGGCTATGCTTATTTATTAAAGGGAAGTGTATCCTTTTAAAAGGTTTTCTTTATGGCTTAGTCTCTCAAGTGAACACGGTAGTTTAATATCTTCAGACGGGTCCTGCTAAAAATAAAACTTCCTGCACAACTCATTCAACTGAGCTTCTAGATAAGATTTTAATTTTTAAGGGCCTGTGGAAATGGTATTAAAAATTTTTCCATGGAGAATTTTTACTTAACAGTATTTTCAAACTTCAGTACATTGTAACATTATATATTAAGGGAAACATCCAGTGAAACTTTATGTGATCATCATTTTTTCACTGCCAAATTTTAGATTGTTGAGTCTAAAGTTCTGATGAAATCTATCATTCCAGGGCTTTTTGAAATCATAAAGTTACTCCCATTTTAATCTGTGCTGGTCCCAACCTTTTTTGAGTGGCTACTAGAAACCAGGCTCTTCTAAGCACTTTTTAGGTATTATCTCAATTTTTAAAAAAAATAAGTTTTTTATGATTTCAAAGAGGGATGAAGAGGGAGAGAGAGATAGAAACATCAATGATGAGAGAGAATCATTGATCAGCTGCCTCCTGCACGCCCCCAACGGGGGATCAAACCTGCAACCCCGGGCATGTGCTCTTGACCAGAATCAAACCCAGGACCCTTCAGTCTGCAGGCTGATGCTCTACCCATTGAGCCAAACCGGCCAGGGCGATATTCTCTCATTTCATGCCCACAGCTCTAAGGAGGTGAATTATTATTCTCATCTTAGAGGAAACTGAGGTACAGAGAGAATGAATGACACGTACACAATCACAAGATCACGTCCCGGTTAGTAAGTGGCAAGTGTGGGATTGGAACCCAGGTAGTCTCAACTCTAGGGCTTGCGATTTTAAACACTATACTACTTCACTGACACTCTTATACAAATATTAAATTGGCAATAAGAACATGCTTCCAATGAAAAAGCACATCTTAATGAGTAGGTTTTACAAAACCTACAGCTTAGAAAGGTGGTTTATCAACTGAGCACCTACAATGCGCCAGAGACAGTGCTGGGCTGCATACAGTCTACCTAACGTACACAAGACCATAAAAGGCTAGTATTTGGCCCCACCTTACAGAGGAGGAAACTGGAGCTCAGCTAGGTCCTGTATTGTTGTTTGGCTAGCGAGGGGCAGGCTTCTGGGGTTAGAAGTCTCCCTCACTCTAAACTCCAGTCTTATACAAATAAGAGTAGATATAAGGTTTGCATATAAAACAGTCTGAGCCTTCAACCTGTAGTGACAATGGGCCACTTTTCTATATTATTAGGTCAGAAATGGCATTGTTAAGGGAGAAAGAGGTTTATCCCTCAGTGTCTAGATAGCTGCCTAACCTTCTGCCTCACCTGTGCAGAGACACCCAGAAACAGAAGGAAAGCAGGGAGGGGCGCACAAATCAGGCCCAATGCCATTCAGACTCCCTGCTTCACGGAAAAGGCTCCAGGTGAAGCAGCTGCCACCTCCTGAACTCCATCCTGCACCTCAGTTGGTGTCTTCCCAGTTGGGGTCTCCTTGGGAACCAGGTGCTTCCTAAGAAGTGAACAGCGGCTTCCTCTCTCAGACTAGCTCCATACATTTCTTCAGTTAATATAAATGAGCCCTTGAGGGCATTATTCTGTTTCTGGATAGAAACAGGCCAAGTCCTTTTGCACTTTTTTCACATTTACCCAAAACATTCTGAGCATTTTAATCCACCGAAATATTAAAAGAGAGCTAGTCCTCGTGTTGACCTTGAGAAAGCCCACCCTTTTGATGGTAACACTTAATTACCAGCTCTGTTTCTCCCGACCTGGACGTCTAATACTTGTTGAGCTCACTAAGAGCTTTGGGGTTTCCAAAGTGCTTGAGGAAGTGCTAAGTAAAGAATCGACATTTACTGTTTTCAATGAGCCACCACCGATTTGATATTAACCACATCCTTTTGCTGGATGGAGTTATAACTAATCCAGCTTTTAACTGGGACAGCGAGATGTGCTGAACCAGCAGGAAAGAAGCTGGAGTTATTTCAATTCAGTCACTAACGTGCTAGGATACCCTCATTTTCTTCCTCGGGAAACCGGGAGGGGATAAACTGTGGAGGTAGTTCTGAGAACCAAAGGGGATGAAAAAATATGGAAAATAATGAACGTGTCCTATTTGTAAAATGTTGAAAGTATGTTTGTGATGTAAATGAAAGGAGACATTGCTTCCTTTTTATGTCCCTTTAAGGCTATAAACCACCTGTTATACACGTCTGGCCTTTGGAAAGTGCTTATAGGATGTGAAGTCATTTGCCTTCTATCAGTGGAGGCCTTTCATTAGAGCTCTGGGCTGAGACTTCTCCTGTGTAGGTCACCATATGAACTGGCTCGGGCCCCAAATCTGCTGCTGTAAGATGATCCCAAGGGAAACAGCAGTACTTGAGCTGGACACCTTCATGACATCTCCAGAGAAGTGGAACCTTTTCCCACGTGACTTTTGCTATCTTTGGGAAGCCGTGATCTTCTCAGAGTCTTGTAAAGCTAGTGTTCATGTTCACATTGAGAGAGTGCAACCTTTGATGGAGACAAGTAGATGACTTGACTTGTTTTTCCAGCCATGCACCCAAGAAACCCAGTGGATTTTCACGCTGAGCGCGCTGCCAGGTGGAGCTGCAGAAAGCCGTAGTTAGAAATGGTCTATTTGAGAAACTTTTGGGAGGAAAAAGTCACACAGCTCTTGGTCATAAAGCCAAACTAACCGTCACCTGAAATGATGCTCCCAGCTCAGCAAAGGATCGATGGTCACAGGTTTGTAATCTCTACGGTAGCATTTCATGAGAAAAGACCACTTGATGACACAGATGCCTTTTTAATGGTAGTCCTGGCCCAGATGTGGCTTGTTCATTCTGTAGGGATTTTATATCGGTCTTGTTGGTGCCATCAAATAAGCCCACCATCCTTCACACCTACCAGTCTCTCTTCTATATGAAGAGTTCTTGCCTGACCCACTGGAATAGCAGGACTATAATCCAAGACTCCAAGAAGAGTTGGACATTTAGACCAGTCCCCAGGAGCTGGCTGCAGTGGGATATCCATACATTCACCATCGAAACCAACGATGGAAGGATAATCCTCCTCCAGGTAAAAATTCTGAAAGGCTGCACTGGTGGGAGGTGGGGTAGAAATGGCTTGAAGACCATCATTCCTACGAAGGATAAGTCAGTGAACATCAAATACAGAGCAGGCTCCTGTTCTCTTTAATTTTGTGGGTCTTCGTGTGAGTCCTGAGCTGCCTTTCCAGGGAGAGAGATGTTGTAGGGTTGTGATTTCAGGTCAGTTGTATGAGTTTTATAAAACTCCCAGAGGCATCCGTTGGTAGTGACTCCAAGTGACATGAGAGGGAGCTTCATCCCACTGGGCTCAGGTATAGGAAATGCCGGGATAAACACATGATGTCATCTTAGAAGTACGGGGCAGGGAGCCAACACAAGACATCAGCAGTACAAGCTCTGCTGAATGTTACAATCTTAAAGCCTTCTCACTCCATTCTTTATTGTATTGCAAACCACATCATAGGGAATAAACTGTTCCGGCTGACATCCTCGAAGACCATGGAAACCAAAGCCCTAGATAGGCAGCTCCAGGGGCGAAGAGTCCAAATTATTAGAAAATGTCATACTTGGTATTCAGGTGGACTCACTTGCAGGTGGTTAAATGAACAGAACAAAAAAATAACTTTAGGGAAAGAAGTTTGTTGTTGTGGTTTTAGCCAGAAAATATACATTTCTCCTGGTTGATCTCTTTGTAACACTTTGCAATCCTGGAAGCATGAAGAAATGATAACAAAGCAGCCTCAGAAATGCCCCATGAAGATAAGATTTACAGAATGTGAATGTTGAGGATTTGTTTCCTTACACTGGGAGGAGGCGTGGAGTACGTGGCAGGAAAACAGTAGATTTTCAACATAGAACTGAATTCATGTTTTTCTACATCAGAATCTTTCAAGTCGCCAATAATCAAAATGTTCCCACTTCCATAAGCTTAGTCCTTAAATCTGGAAATGTGGTATCAGTTGATATCCAGTCTTCAATTCAGATCCTAAAGGGACTATTGCTGCCTTTGGCACAGAAACAACACCTAAATGCAAACACCCCATAAACAGAACCGTAGAAATCTGATCCAAACTCACTAAAGTAAAAAAGACAGGTCTGAAAATATGAAGTGGCACTTCACACTTCCTGGTGCTAAATACTTCAGGCTCACACTTTTAAAATTCCTAAGAATGCCGGGGCAAAAATGGGCCTGGGTCCTCAACAAGTAGCCTTGAACTTGGACCTTTATTCTGCATTAAGATATACTGATCTTGTGATATAGAAACCCACACCTGAAACCTATATGATCATGTTGACCAATGTCACCCCAATAAATTTAATTAAAAAAGAGAGATCTTAAAAAACATATAAATGTATGGATGAGTATATGTATACATGTAAACATTTTGCTATGTGTCTTTAATTTTACTCTAAGGTAAGTTAGAGGTGATTTTGAAATAAAAATATGGAACTAAAACGATTAATTCTAGCCATTTCTAATTTCATCCTCCATTAATCTCTGCAGCAGATTTAGCTGAACACATTCAGAAAAAGGATGGTTCAGCTGGTCTATTTTTGATACAAGCCGAGTAAACTATGTCATTGTGTCACCTACTATGAAATCTCAGCCTCAATGACGTGGGCGCTTAATCATCTGTCCTTCACCCAACAGGCCAAACTGGGAGGTGGGAAGTCTTTCTGTTGACTAATCAAAATGCTTACCTCCCTCCCCCACCCTCCACCTCCCAAGGCAAGAGAGGTGGTGAGAATAGACATAGCAGAGAGCTGTGAATACCAAAGTTAGATCTGGAATTGCCAACTGCCACGAAGACACACAGAGTAGAGAGATAAAGAGAAAGAGGAAAATAAAACTATGCAGCAAAATGAATACCACGGCGCAAACAACTGTACCTTGACAATGGCTTTGCCATCCGAATTGTTGTTGGGATCTTTCACAGCACTGAATGAATCTCTTCTCTGTGGGCATGATTTCTTTTTGCGTGGTCTGCCTTTAAGATTCGGCGCTGAAAACAAATGGAGAGCAATTGATATACATTTTCATTGGCATGGATTTCCTTAGTCAAAACCCAGCATCTGACTCCAGTGGTCCCCATCACGTGTGCAGACACATGTACGCATCTGTGGTAGCCAGCCCTCATTTAATGCTTCTCTCCCTGAAGGGCTGCACCTTGGAAGACCATGCACGTCTGCACTTCTTTCCCAAAGCTAATCTATTACACTGTCACATGTCTAATTAATATAAATAAAATGAAGCCTTCAGCTCTAAAGGATGATGAAAGGAAAATGCCTTTCCCCATTGTTAGAAAAGAAACAGGTTGGGCGGACGACAGCCCTGAGCCAGGCTCCAAGATTATTCTTTGTTTTGTTTTGCCTCTTTTTCAGAAACCTAAGTGATATGCCAGCCCATGACAGTATCACAGTAATATTATGTTTAAAAACATCTCTCTTCAAATATGGAGACATGAGCATTTTCTCAAGTTATACATATAAGTAGAGAGAAAGAGAAGGCTACAGAGAGAGGTATTTGCAATAACAATCTGAAAAAAAATCATTACATGTATTTACTAATAATATTGAGACCAGCCTGTTTCAAATCTGAACCAATCTGGCAGATACATGTAACCCAGCATGCTCTTTTTTCCTTCTCAGTATATTTTTTAATGACCATCTTGAGGGTTATTTAAAATAACTTCCAAAGATCACACTGGGGTTAGCCAGATTCCGTGGAGATTATTTATACTTTCTAAAAGCCACAGACAAGATGCAAATCAAAGTTATATTTCAACCTTGATGTTGAGCTTGAATCTCTTTAAGATCCACACAGAAAGCAGAGGAATAAAGGCTGCTGTTTACTGAGAACTAGGGCTGTCCGGCATCAGCTTTCACATTTAACTTCATCAGTCACCCAAGTCGAACAAAAGTAAAACAAACCAACTAGCCAGCTAGCCCTTGGAGAATTTCAAACGAATGAATTATACCCCAAGCAATTCCTTTCAGACCTTCCCAGGTAGGTACCCACACTCTTGATGATTGTGACAATGCCAAATCCGGACAGTTCGAAACCTCTTAATTGCCATGCAGTTAACCAGTGGTTTCAGGACATTTTATATTGTACTCATTTTACAAACACAGTTAATCCCACTAATTTGATTTCATGCTATGGATGACAGTTGGCTATTCCTAAAAACCCGTAAATAGAGCTGCCTTTACAATCAGGCAAAAGTTTTAAAAAGTGGCTTTGGAGCTCCGGCTCAGACCCCCCTCCTCCCAAATCCCCTCTCCCTTCTCTCATTTCCCCAAAACGTTTGTCTGAAAGTACAAACCATCTCCCCTCCTCACCCCCGCAAGCCAGCCTGGAATTACAGAAGGTAAACAAGCCCACAAACACAAATCAAGCAAAGAGAAAGTAGCGATTACCCATTCCAGTCGACAAACATCTGCCTGAGGATGCCTGGGCTCCCGAAAGCTACAGCATATGCCTGACTGCTCCCGGGCCACGTCCCTGGAAGTCTGGACTTGACTTGGTGTGGATGTCATGTCAGCTTCCCTCCGAATGAGAGCTGCGAGGCTCCGCGCTGGGCTTACTACACCCCTCCCCCGGCAGCTTCATTACTCATGTAAACACACAGCAGTGACTAGCACCGAGTGTGTGGGATGAGCGCTGAGGACTCTGCTGGAGTTGCCAGACTGGCAGAGAGGGCTAAGCTCTCTCCACCTCCCTGCACGGGATGGTGACTTCATCTGGCCTGTTCTGTGGATCCTGACCTCCCGCCCCCCTGTGGGAGCGTGAGGCCACCTTCCAGGGCTGACAGGGTCCTCAGCCTGGAGCCAGGGTGTGGACTCTGGGTTGGAAGACTTGTAGCACAGACGTGTAGCCACAACTGCCCCGAGGGCTCAGCTTTAATGATCGCTGGGGAAGGACTGTACTTTCAAGTCCCCGTATCAAAATAATAGCAGAGCAGAAAGCTGACGAACAAACTTGGGGTAGATGTGAGGCATTTCATTGAAAGAAAACAAAACAAAGTCGCCTCTGTTCTAACACTTGTTACTGTGATCTTTCCTTCCTAACATTTTGGCAAAAAAAAAAAAAAAAAAGCATTTGAACCTAAAAGGCATTCATTTCCAGAAAAGCTTTCAAATCCCAAAGGCCTTTTGAGATAGAGAGAACTTGCATTGAACAGGCTGTTTTAAATAAAGACAAAGGTTCCGGGAACTGACAATAAGTCATCCCCAAATCGGGTCTGTTTTCTCCATTCTTTGAGCTGTTTTCAGAACCGGAGAAGCACATGTCCTTCCCCAGCAGATTCTGAGAATTACAAATTTAGAACACACGGGCACCTAATATTCTGGTCACACAAACTTCAAACTCTACATGGGATTTGGTCAAGAGAAAAAAGCCTCTTGTTCCTCAGAAGGCAAGTACACTGATATTTCAGGTATGTTGGCTAAATCCCACCAATCACTCAAGTCTCAAACTCAAATTCCTCTTTGAGCCTGCCCTCTGGACTCCTTTTCTGACCTTCTCTTATGCTGGGTATCACTTTCCACGTTATTCTTTGTACTTTAGCTGTGTTTTATGGCTTCTTCTTATACTACATTGAGAGTCCTTAGGACAGGACCAGGTCAGACTCCTCTCTCATCTGCCCCTGCAGACATCCAGGAGGCGGCATTGCATAATATGAATTTGTTGAATGAATGAGGGACTAATGGAAATAGAGATAGATGCCCATATATCTCCTCTTTGTCTTCATGAGCTGGGCCTGCTCACCTGACCACGTGTATACCCGTCACCCTGGGCACCTGTAAAACTGTGTTCACCTTTAGTACTGACCCTTGAGCTCTGGGGACATAAACCAGCAATTTGAGTTTGCTGTGGGAATTGAGACAGAAATCCTGCAGCCTTTAGTTCCCCATTACTGTTAAGCCGAAATGCCTGGCCTCCTGCGGGGGCCAGAATCTTGTCCCACATGCAGTGAGCAAATGCCCCGAGGAGCAGATGATTAAAATCCAAGCTCCCATAGTGCAGTTCGAGACCTTTTAGATCCATAGAACCCAAGTGATGCTTTGAGACTGGGAGGCTGGCTTTTGGGGAGACCAAAATTTTTAGCCTCTAAGTTACATTTATTTTCCTCCAGGGTCAAGAAAAGAAATCACTTGCTAGATAAACGAATAAAAATAAGTGCTTTATGGTTTAATAGTAGTCAGGGGTCAGGGGGAGAAAACAGCCCCACCTGGTCCCAGCTGCCCTGGACCAACTTAAGCCCCATCAACAGCTAAGGGCTACATACCTACTGAGAGAACCTAAATCCTAGACTCCAGAGTAACACCAGCTCCAGTACTTTAGAGGAGACCAGCAAAGCCATTCTGGGAAGCCGGCAGTACACTTGCCAATAGCATAACTGGCTGGAACAATGAATGCACAAGTTACTTTTCCATGTGTATCTAATCCACTAGCCATCCCTGGCCTGGCTCACTCACACAGTTCAGGCAATGCTCTTTGCATGATTGTTTTTAATATCATACATTAACAATAATAAGAGCTGATCCTACGGACCATGCACTTTCTCTGTACCAGCCAGAACTTTGCATACAGTAACTCATCTACAACTCACAGCAAACCCACAGAAAGTGCGATTATGAATCCCATTTTACAGACCTGGAAACTGAGCTAGCGTTGAAATGACTTGTTTTAGGTTATCCAGTGGGTTTCTGGTAACAGGAGGATTCCAGCCCAGGCACCTGGACTTTATCCAGAGCCTCTGCTTTTAGTTATTCTCTCTAATAGATGGACACACACACTCACTCTGTCTCACCATGAGGTATTTATATTAATAACTTGGGTTGGTAGTCACCAGGGAGTGAAAACACTCCCTAATGCCACAGATCGGCCCGTCTCAAGCAACAAACAGCACCCTACAGACCTGACAACAAGCAGGGACCCCACCGGTGGGTCCTGACTCAGCAGTAGGTGACAAAACTTCCACCAAAGTCACAGAGTTCTAATAAAACTGAGAGAGCCATGCCCATGGCCCCTTGCAGAGGCCCGCTGACTCTCCTGCCCAATCCCTGAAAGATCTCTGTGGCTATTTTAAAAAACCTTTCCTCTATGACTGCCCATCTGTTCCTCTTCCTCAGTGCCACGAAATTAACACGTATTCACCTTTGGGAAGTCACTGCTATTTCTATAGGTGTTAATCCCAGGAGAATCAGCGACCACCGGGGGCTCCAAGCTACTTTGACATCTAACCCTGGTCTTATGTTTTGTTATTTTCCTTTTTTTTAACTCCTTCACATATTAAAGACTTATAGTCTCTTTTTAAAAAGACAATATAGAAAAACAAGTTTTGGGGTGTGTTTTTTTCCTTAGCGTCTAGAACTGAGTCCCAGTCATTCACTTCTATATTTGCTTTACAATGGGTTCTGACAAGTTCTGTGTCAGCGCAGGTGTGGGAAACTTTCATCTCAACCCCAACTCCTGCAATAATAATAATAAAACAAAAGGAAATGTAACCAGTTACTGGCAAAGTAAATTGCTTTTGGCTTCAGTGTTCCTGTTTTTTTTTTAAACTGTGTTCTTCCTGTCATGACCGTCTATTTTTTTAAATAACATTTATGCTCTTGGAAATACCACGAAGATAAACTACTATAAAAGCTGGATTGACTCATCAGTTAACAACTCTCTCTCCTCATTTTGCAGAGAGGATTTTGTTGCCAACACAGCTACATATTCTCTCGAGAAATTCTTTGTGAGCTTCCACTCAGAGAAAGGACATGCTTGTTGGTGGGGATTGGAATTAGGAGAATGGAAAAGCAGGCATCATTTTCCTAAGAGTTTGACCCCCAGGGTCAATGTCTAGAGGAAGTCGGCAGAGCGTTAACTCATTTGATTTGCCTGGTGTGTGTGTGTGTGTGTGTGTGTGTGTGTGTGTGTGTGTGTGTGTGTGTTAAACACTAAGCACAAGCCAGAAAACTAAACTCCACGGATTTGAAGTATTAGGGACTGACAAACCTTGTTCTATGTATAGTATGCATTACTGATAATGCTTTGCATTTCTGTAATGCCTTTCCTCTGAGGATATCAATTCTCTGAAACATTTTCTTTATAGACAATAATCTTAAAATACTCTGGCAAGTTTCAGCATGGAGCATTGCTCTTTCTGGAAAAACACACACACACACACACATAAACCAAAAAAAAAAAACCCTACCCTAATTTAGTTATCATTTACTGTGTTCTATTTTCATTGTTTCCCTTTTGACTGTTTAGAAACTTCCTCTTTCACTACAACAAAAATAGGGTGAGTGTTTTTAAAGTTATTAACGTATGAATAAAAGATTAGAAACCAAGAATGGCAGAAAGCTTGATCAAAGCCACTCCTGAAATTTATGGGTGTAATAAAAGAAAGGCATTTCACAGATAATCTCTTACAGAATTTCGGTTTTCAAATACTTGGGAGGGGAAAAAGAAAAGAAAAACAGAAGCTCTCAGCCCTCATTTTGGCTTTAACTTAAAGACAACATTTCTACTTTAAGAATTCATAAATGAGCTCCTGAAATTTTTATTTTAAATCCACAGTTTACTCAATATACTCACTAGGCCCCACCTCCCAGAGCTGCTGGGACTCATCAGCTGTTCATTGGCTGAGTCTTTCCATGAAGTTATGAAGCATTAATTACATAAAGACTGAAGAATATCAAGTTTACTTTTATTCTGTTTTTCTATAAACAGCCTTTTATACCCAAGAGAAATGTTTGGGAAGCAACTGTATTATCTGGGATATGAACACACAGGGCCATTATCA
Organism: Myotis lucifugus; assembly: GCF_000147115.1. NCBI lineage: Eukaryota > Metazoa > Chordata > Mammalia > Chiroptera > Vespertilionidae > Myotis > Myotis lucifugus. The sequence continues at coordinate 1,987,328 of NW_005871110.1, read as the reverse complement.
AGCACAACTCATCTTGGAGAACACTCTAACCTAAATAATGAATGTAAAGCAATAGGCACATTTAAAATAAAACACATTATGTTACATCATTTTCTGTAATTGTTCTGACAGCTCCATTTTTAAGGGTAATTTTTTTTTCTCAAAAAAGAGCACTAAAAAGACGAGTCTAGAGTTATGAACCGAAACTAGAGCCAAACTCAATTGCCCCTACTCTCAGATGCCACCAAGAGCACACAGCCCTGAACAATGATCACGTCTGGCCACTCTGGATGTCATGGTTGCTTTGCGTGTCCAAGTTTACTTTTGCCCAAGCCCTGCCCCGGCGTTGCTTGGACCACAGTTCCTGCTAACTACCACCAGGTCCCCTTCTACCTCCTGTGGAAGTGTGAACAGTTGTGTTGGTAGAAAGAGGTTGGAAAAAACACACGAAACAGGCTGTGTATGAGGTCCAGTCACGTTGGCTATTTGTCAAATACGCTGAGATCCCCAAAAGTCACTAATGAGAGTGGAATGTGTGACTACATTTGTCATACCTGGATTGCCCGGGCAGCTTAAGTCCAAAACAGCAGTGGACTTCATTGACTGCTCAACAAAGCATGTAAGTAAACACTCTTGTAATCCTTTCCAAAACATGCCCAGTCTTACTCACTCCTGTTTCCTACAGGAGAATGCTGAGCCATTGTTAATGCTCCTGATCAAAATTTTAGTAATTTTATAGGCATGTGATTTGCATAGCTATTTCCTGATCCGCCTTCCTTCTGCCCTGGAGGTCTTCATTTCTCAGAAACACTTAAAAATACAGATATGACTTCTCCCCTTCCCCCACCCTATAAATGGAATGCGACTTGTTAGCTCATCTGCACTGCTAATTGGTTGGAAAGCATGTGACTCCTTGTATTCTTGCCATTAAAACACAAACAAACCTCTTTTCTAGTTAGGCTTTACCAGCTGTGATGGGCGGATTTCTCTCTTTATTTCATCTTTGTGTCTTGAGGAGAGAGAAATTTAAATGACCAAATGTTATTGTATATTATTCTGAAATATGTGGTGAATTCCAAAGGAATGCAGAAATGTCCTAGAAATAGGCTTGCCCACAAGGGCACTGGCAAAGAAGAGAGGGATTGTAGACACTTTTCACTACTGCTTAGGGAATAAGGGGGAAATCTGGGTGCTAAATCTAGGTGGAGAGGAGAGAGCTTGGGTTTTCAGAAGACTGACTCTGAAAGAATTCTGGAACAGAAATCCATGCCAGATCAGTCCAACTCTCACCTTCCTGGTCTATTGTGGCTAGCCCTAAAGTCCCCCCGGGAGCCGTCCTCAGTGAAAGGTCCCCTCCTGGACCTGTAAGGGGATGGAGGAGGTGGCTCAGGCTGTTTGCAAAGAATTCTTTGTCTTCGGGGTAATGCGGTCTATCTGCCATGGCAGCAGGAGCCTGTGGGAAGACTCTTTTGCCTTAGAATTCCAAATATTATGTAAAGAGCCATCAGGGCGGGCGGAGTGGATACCTGAGGACTTAGCTTGGTCCTTAGGGTACAGGTGACAGCGCTGTCTAGGTGTTCATACTGCACACAGAGGGTCTGATTTCCTTCCCCTGCTGCAAGGTCTTGTCATGAAGTCACGATCGCAATAACAAAAAAATGGTTCAGCTGGTGTGGCTCAGTGGTTGAGCGTCAACCTATGAACCAGGAGTTCAGGGCACATGCCCAGGTGGTGGGATGTGCAGAAAGCAGCCGATCAATGACTGTCTCTCATCATTGATGTTTCTATCTTTCTCTCCCTCTCCCTTCCTCTCTGAAATCAATAAAAATGTATTTTAAAAATCCTATATAATAAAAGGCTAATAGGCAAATTGTCCCCTTGGGAGTTCGACTGACTGGGAGTTTGACCGCTCGCTATGACATGCGCTGACCACCAGGGGGCGGCACAGAATGAAGGAAGGCCCGGGCGGCAGCCGGAAATCCCCAATCGGCCCTGATCGCCAGGTCTAGGGACCCTACCCATGTACAAATTTCATGCACTGGGCCTCTGGTATAAAAATAAAATAAAAATGCATAGTGGCTCAAATGTCCACTTTCACATCTTCAGGGCAACTCATTTCTGCTACTGTTCTTCCCAGATGCTGGGACCCACAAGCCATTTCCAGGCCCAGGCCGCAGGCTCCTCCTTAATAGAGAAGATCACGCTGGCCTTTGAGAAAACAACTGTGTGAACGCAATTACAATTAGAATGGGTGTGTTGTTTCACTATGTACTTTTTCTTAAGATTTCAAAATAACTCATGTTTCCATTTTTTGAGAACTATTCAATAAATACAGATTTAGTCCTTCTTAGTATGACTGCCTATAATAAGAATAGAATATTAATTTAAGATACTTGTCTTTTTTAAGGCTATTTAAGGATCTGTCCTAGAAATGCTTTTTAAGGACATTTTGATTTTTGTAATTTATAAAGTTTATAAAAATAGGACCTTCAAAACATAGAGAATTAATTTTTGTCTCCTCCTCCCTCTCCCCCCCTCTCTCCCTCTCTGTTTTGTCACAATCAATAAACCTGCTCATTCTAGTCTTTGATTGATATGTTCTGTGGTGTTACTATTGAACATGACAGAACAAAAATGAAAGCTACATTTTTGTATTGAACAGCCTGGCAAGGAGCACTAAATTTCAGTTCAGTTTTTAAACTCATATATAAACAGAACATTCTTGTTCAGCCATTTCTCCAGGTTTGGAAATGAGATACTCCATTTTCAACATTGAGGATAATTGATTTGCTACATCTCTTTAAAAAAAAAATCCCCTACTTGGAAATAAATAAAAGAGATTCTGTGTGTCTGTGTGTTTGTGTGTGCCTGTGCCTGTGTGTGTGCCTGTGCGTGTGTGTGCGTGTGTGTGTGTGTGTGTGTGTGTGTGTGTGTGAGCACGGAGATGTTTAACTTCTTGCAGGCTTGGACTAATATGAGAGACATTTTCTTTTTTCAGACACACACACTTAAGAAAAAGTAAAATGTCATCAAGTAATAAGCTCCCAATTTCTTTCTTTTTTTTTTTTGTAATCCCAAAAGGAATGTGTACTTAATAGGGCTTTTTCACTCTGTTTATACTTTTCGACATTTCAGAAAGAGTAATTTAGGAGAGTCTCTTACTTAAAAGTAAAAAGATAACTATCTTTGTTTGTCTGAGACTCTGGGGATGCTTTCCTTTGCTCGGGTGAATCCCTCTCATCCCTCCCACCTTCATGAGCTACCAGTGCCATCTCTGAGCTTCGTTTGTCTGTGGGTATATACGAGCCACATATTAGAAAATTACTCTAAAAGCTCCACTGTGATACCAAGGAGCTCACAGGTGGTAGGAAAGAGAGTGTGTTGGAGGATGGAGTCAGGGTCCACAGTGAGAAGAGAAGGGGTCAGGGTTGTGCATGGAGAGGCTGCGACAGGGTCCATAATACTCGGTGTTGTGTTGAACAAGGACAACCAGGGTGCTCAGGGACTCAGCATGAGTGGAGAAACAGAGGTGGGTGCACCATCAGAAATCCTAACGTAAATCTTAGGTTGAACAGAGAATACACAGGGAAGGTTAGAACTTCTTCCCCTTTTTTGTCAGGATAAGATAAATCATTTCTGTGACTGTTCAGAGCTGCTGGGTCCATGATGAACACCTCTAGCCACACGGGGCCACTGAGCCTCTGAGATATGTCTAGTCCAAAACTGGGGTGTGTCCTAAGTGTAAAATACACACTGGATTGCCAAGGCAATGCAGAAAAAATGCAAAATATCTCATGAATAACAGTTTCTAAGAGTTACTTATTGAAATGATAGTTTGGATATACTGGGTTAAATAAAATATATTATTAAAATGAATTCTACCTATTTCTTTTAATATGTGGTTACTAGAAAAGTTTAAGTTACATGTGGCTTGCATTATCTTTCTCTTGGGTGCTGCTGGTTTAGTCAACAATTCAATGTTATGATTATAGATCTGTCCTTGGAAATATGTGTTAAAGTGCAGACAGAACAAGATTAACATCTGTGGCTAGAATAATCAGCAGAAGTGATGATTCGGAAGTTTCAATATAATTCAGGATTGTGCTTACTGTTATGGAGGATAGTCATGTGTAGATGTTAGTATCTGAAATTTGTGTCTCCTTTGTAAAATTCAAATCTGGTAATCATTGATTCCAAGTTAATAAATAGCCCTGATGAAGATGTTATTTCATTAACTTCCTTAACTAAGATGTCAAAGCAAATGCTAAGCCTGGCCAACAGACTTGGGGGAGAGAAAAACAGAGGCTAATTACTTATTTTACTAATTATTCTCTTCTGCTACCAACATGGGTATAATGTAATCCATTTGTAATGCAAACTGAATCAGAGAAAATAAATCTTGATTGATTTTGGCTGTTTGGAAGGTAGAAGCTCCTTAACCACAAATTGTTGAATACATTCATAGTCTGGTTGTGTTTTCCTTTTTGGAGATTTCATTGGAAAGTCAGTAGAGAGGTAGAGATAGCCAGGCCTAAAGGCAAGGGCATGGCCTTCTTGGCTTTGCCAAGATGCTTCACGTCCCACAGTTTTATAGGAAGAACCTGAGATTACTCCTGAAGACAGACTCTAATAAACCCAGAAAAATTGACAGGACTAAAAGGTTTGAACTCCAGGGGGCAGAGGAGGACAAGTATTCTTTATCCAATAGTTCTTAGCACCAAAAGACTATGGGACATCACTCTGAGAAAATGGCTGCTCAGTGTCCACTTGGCCCAATGTCCCATCCTCCCAAATAACTGGTCTCATAGGTGAAACCAAAGCCTCTACCCCCCACACCCTCACTTTTTGATTCTTGCAGAGGCAGCAACACAAAAATATAAGTAGCCAGTTAACAGCTCTCCAGATACAACATGTCAATCAAAGGGCTACACACCCACCTGGGTTATTTTAGGCAACCCCTCACCCCCTTTTATGGTCCCAACTGTAAAAATAAAAGAGCAACAATGGTAGCAGTGGAAATAAGCGTAGGAAATATTTTCTTTTCTCAGAAGGCAAGAGTTACCATGGCATTTTAGACAGTAACATTCAGAGAGATTAAGACCAAAATCCCAGCAACATCAACAAAACAGACAATGAATATTATACCTTCCACTGTACAATAATGAAAACAATACTTCTTATGAAATATGAAATTATTTGACGGGTGTAACCTATATCCAGTGAAGCAGTCTGCACACCTCTGGCATGCTTCTGGTATCTAAGTATAGCAGTATTTGTCTTTGTCCTCCACACTCTTTTATAGCACATGGTATGCATATTTCAGCATCCAACATTATTAACTCATGACCAACTGTCGGCTGATGGTTATCTAACACATGGGGTCTCCACAAAAGGGATCCTTATTTGGGCAAAAGCTCTTGTCTGCACCAGCCTGTCTATATTTCCCCTCAGAAGGACTTTATTTGGATTATTATTGCTGTGAATGAAAGCTCAGAGGCTGCTTGTGTGGCAATCAGAAGGCGGGGAGGTAAATCCGTAGCAAGTTAAAACACTTAGCCGATATTAGAAGCGTTTTCTAGCTTTGTTAGCTGAAAGCCAACTCTCGGTCGCCCTCTCGTGGCGAGTCTATGTGATGCCGTGGGAAAACCATAAAAATCCAGAGAGTTTAATCAAATACAGGTAAGAACATCCATCTCTGACAGAAAGAGTCACAAATCACAACCTTATGTGGTTTTATATGTTTTGGAATTTACATTTAGCAGCCCTCCCATGTGGAGAAGGAAAGGGATTGGGGGTGGGGGGCTTATAATAGGGAAATGAGAACTTTGTCTTTCTGGAATACCATGACAGCTATGTTTACTACTGTAACTGCTATATATGTGGCAAACTGATTTTTATGAGATTTAGGACCTTAAAACATCATACCCACATTTTAAAAGTTCCTTCATAACCCAAAATAGACTGGTATCCCAACTGGTTTGGAATCAGAGGAACCAAAGAAAGAAGTCTGAATAATTCCCTAATATGGAAGAAACCACTTAAAAAAGGAACAATTTATTTGTTTCTGACAAACGGCAACATATTGAAACTTGAAATTTATAGAAGCAAGAGTAGGTAAAGAATTTATCCATAACCTCTAAAAATTAAATTTTATAAAAATCTGAACTCCACATTTAATTATTGGTTACCCAATTTGGTATTTAATTTCTAAAAACACCATTTAAAATTTCTGCTGTACTCTTTTTGACAATTTCCTGCCTAACAGGCCCATCCCCAAAAAGCAAACAAACCTGGTATAAAAACACACCGAGCAGCTTAAGAAAAAGCTGGGGGCAAAGTACATGAGATCATAAACTATTTTTCATCTTATTACCAGTAAATGTGTCTTCTCGTTTGATAAAAGCCGCGCCTCCAACCAGCATTAACAAAAAAAATGTTCTGTGTTTTTAATATGAATTTAGGGGCAGATTAATCTTAACTTGGCTTTTCCACTCACATGTGCAAGTTCAGTTTTTCAACAACAGTTGTTTGGTTTTGTCTTTGAATTAGCAAAGTTCTTAAAGTAATTTTACTACAACATTAAACAGCTGTGAGTTCTTTAGCAAACATGATGATTCTTGTTCTTCTTTGTACTATTGTGCAAGCTGAAATACCCTTTCTTTCATGTCTTTTTATTCCAAAATGAATTCCCTAGTTAGCCTTGTTTAGCTTTTAAAAAAAAAATAATAAAGAAAGGGGCTGGTACTTGCTGACCTCTGAAATTCATGGGCATTTAAGCACAGGGCGTTCACACAAGGTACCTAATGAAAAGGGCTTTTGTTTAATTCCTATTATAGAATGGAAAATGATATTCTGCCCTAATATAATGCCAATCCTTGGAGTATAACAAAGCTGTTTGCAAATATTTCTGTGGAGCAAGGCATCTTATGCCTATTTTGCAGATGAGAAAACTGAAACATGGATAAAGGTGAGGAAGGGAAGAACTAAGCAACACGTTCACAGAGGCTGGAATTAAATTTAGAATTTGACTCCTCGCCCAGGACTAACCACGTGAGGGCCCTGACTCTTTGGAATCAACAGAAGAGCAATTTTAAAACATTCTTTTGACATTATTAACCACAGCCTCGGGGCTCTGGGAAGTGGGGGTGGGGGCGGGGCCTGGAAACAATACAGAGCTGCTAGGTGGCAGCCTCTGGAGACCAGGCTAATAAAATGGATTACTTGATAAACACCGCCATACATCCTGGGAATATTCAGAGGCTTAACGATTCCCTTTGCATCTTAAAAAATTAAAATCTAGATTTCAGTGCTCCTGTAGACAGCCTCCTACAATGCATAGAGACAGGGAATCATCACAAGACATGAAGTGCAGAAAGTGGTTCTTGGCTTGTGAAACGGATTTGGAACCAAAGATCACTGCTAGGAGCTGGTGAACCCACAGATGTGATGACAGTAGGAGTCTTCATTTGAGTAATTTATAAAATGATGGCATTCTAGAGCTTAAGGAGAACCTAAATACCATCTACTTTACACATCAGCCTAGGCCCTAGGGTGGCCCACAGAGTCTGAGGTTTGCCCCAAATCGCACAGCGAGTAGCAGAGCTGTGATAGACACTGGTGTCTGTTGGCCGCCTGGGATCACAGCGGCGCCTTGGCAGCAGATGGCTTTTCAATGGGCCCTGAATACCTCCTCTTGGGTCTCTGCGGGGTGAGATGTGTCATCCCAAGACCACGTTATTAAAACACACTTTCCAAGGAACTGCAATTAATAAAGGCAAATGGGAGCCGACAAGGACATTCCCACTGTGTTCCAATGCCAAAACATACAACTGAGAAAGCTCACTTGGAGCGCACGGACCGTGGGCCCTTCTGGCGGGACTTCTGTGCACCACACTCCCAGCCGTTTGCTCAGACCCAAAGGGGAGGGACTAAGCGGAAAGCACTCGCGAAGCCATGAGGGCAATACTCCAGCATTTGGCTTCGGTGCCTGCCACCTGCTTGCTTTTGTTGGGCTGTGCTGTAAAATGAAGGGGATGAGAATAGACCTTGGGAATTCAGGACCTCTGGGGCCAGGAGAAATGGACTACAGCCTACTTTGCTTTGGAGCATCCTGGTGACTTTCCCCCGATAACAAATGCCTTAGAGGTCCCGAGCACCTCACATGGCTTCACACCTGTGTGCCCATGACAGGGGCTGCCTCTGACAACAGTACCCTTCCTTTTTGACCTCTGTCCCTCCTGCCCCAGCTCCTACATCTAGGAGTCTACTCTCCAAGACCAGAACTGGGCATCATATGCCCTAAAAAGCTTCCTTACTCTCCCTCATCTCCAGGGGATGGTGTCTATCTTGGTCACGGGAGCATTGTCATAGTAGATGCTCAATAAACATTGACTGAACAAATGACTCTCTCTGTATCATATTTTGAAAAACAATGTCTGGTGCTTAACAAGAGTCTAGTAAATGTTCATTAAACTGCACTGACTGCTGATCTCACCGAAGAAAAGAAATACCGCTGAAGAAGGCAAGGTAGCTGGGCTGCCCTTGGAGGTCCCCTGGATCACAACTGCCACTAATAAGAGGGAAATGTACACCCACATTTTCATTCCCGCTATGTAATTCTGACACCCAGGTATTATCAACCACCTAAAGGCTTAACAGAAACCTTCTTTGCCTGTGAATCCATAGGTCTGGCTTGTTTTGCCAAGAACCTCCAACTCACAGGGAAGAAGCTCACTCTCCCGGAGAACCTTAATCAGGAGAAGTCTTCAATACCTAAGAGAAATAAAGCTCCCTGGGGAAGATGGCAGTCTGTCCAGTGAGAATTACTTTTTAAGAAACCCCATCCCGCCGAAACCGGTTTGGCTCAGTGGATAGAGCGTCGGCCTGCGGACTGAAAGGTCCCAGGTTCGATTCCGGTCAAGGGCATGTACCTGGGTTGCGGGCACATCCCCAGTGGGAGATGTGCAGGAGGCAGCTGATCGATGTTTCTCTCTCATCGATGTTTCTAACTCTCTATCTCTCTCCTTTCCTCTCTGTAAAAAATCAATAAAATATATTTAAAAAAAAAAAAAAAAGAAACCCCATCCCTGCAAAGCTGCCTAAAAAAAAAAATGTGCCTGCAGACGAAAGTCTAAGCAAATCCATAGTGTAGAGATTACATTTAAATTCTATAAAGATTTTTAACAAAGATCAATAAAACAGGAGATTGATCTGAAGTTAAAAGTTCCCCATAATGGGACAGTCTAGAAATTTCATAAATAATGCTTTTATCTTGATTGCAAAATAATCTCTTTCCACAAAAAAAAAAAAAAACAAGGCAAATCAAGGTAGGAAATTGTTCAGTTGGAATTAAAATGTCACACTTTGTACAGAATAAAGCATTGCAATCACCAGGGAAACACATTGCAAATGTGTTAACACAAAATTACATACATCACTTAATTATATAAGTGCACAGCTCCTGAGTAACCATTAGCTAAACATGTCATGCTGCGGTTGAATATATACATGCAATATTTTTAGCTCAGAGGGGATGTAAGTATGTCAGGGCTGGCACCACAAAGCCTGAGATGGCAAGTGCTATTAAACTGAGATGCGATCATGTTGAAAAGGAAACATTAACAAACAGCAGACAATTGAGAAGAAAATACAGTGAGCTTGTGTTCTATTGCATGTGCTTCCAAAGCCTTATATAACTATTCATTGTCTATTTCGTCTGGCCTGCATCCCAGGTTTGTTCTATGCTATACCAATTTTATAATAATAAACTGATACACCAGTTTTATGAAATCACGCATGCGGAGAGGTGGCAGATGACGTTACATCTGATTATCTTCACCAGCAAAGGACCCCGTTCTGAAATGAAACACAGTATCATGCAAAATCATCCACTTCACTTAAAATGTCCCCAAAGCTTGCTTCTGAAAACAAGATACGGCATCTTTCCTTTCACCTCCCAAATGCTGGTGAGGTTGGTTCAGCGGATGCTGGATATCCAAGTTTCACAAGGGAGTAAAGAAGGTACAGGCTTTGAGAGCAGGCAGCCCTTCACTAACTTCACTAACCAGGTAACTGTGTGACCCTAGGCCAGTCATCACCTCTCTCTGGGATTGAAATCCCATGTACTAAAAGGGGATTATATCCCTATCTTGAAAGATTACAATGGAGAAAGGCTACAGATGAGCTAAAAAGAGACAACAATGCCTAGCACATCATTCAGCATCAAGGTAGGAAATTGTTCAGAGACGCTGATAAATGGTGGATGGCATTATTATTACTATTATATGCACAGACACATGGAAGTACTATTATCACTTCAAGCATTTTCAAGAGGCCAATCATTCTTTGGTGGAAGATTATTGACACTCTGGGAACACTGGAATCCTCAGCACAAACACCTTGCAGTAGCTAGGAAGAAAGGATAAACGCAATGAAAGGTAGAGGATCATTTGACGCCAGCACCTGTAGATCTACTAAGAAGTTGACTGTATCTACTTTAGCAGAGCCTTCTAACATAGAGGCAATAACTAGGTGGTTAAAAGAGGAGAACATGTCTCTGAGATAATTGATTCTATGTTTCGGGCAACTTTAAATCTCAACACGAAAAAGCAAAGAAAGGAAATTACCACACCCTAAAGTGTTGGCCTAAATAGGACCCCAAAAATAAAAATAAAAAGGAGACTATGCCAAGCATCTTCATTCTCTAAAATTAATCGTTGAGCTTTTTTGAAGCTTCCAGGCTCATCAGAATCCCCTATGTCTTGTAAAGAGCATACAGAGGGCTTTGCACATTGTAGGAGCTCAACCAATAGACAATAAGTTGAATAGAATTTAATATGGTCAGCCAAGAAAAAAAAGCAACCTATTATTTGCAGTAGTCCCAGTATAGACAAATCTATCAGAAGATTGAAACCCAGATAAGGGTCCAAGGCTTTTCTTCTGGGATTTTCACTCAAACATTCCTATTAATCAAATCTCATTTTAAACGAGCCACTATATGGCAAAAGAGAACAGCAAATTCTATGTAAAACACGGGGGGGGGGAAGGGTCATTTAAGAAAAGGTATTTAAGGTCCTGGTTTTGTTTCTCACATCTAACATTTGTGGATTCAGTAAATATGTATTTGTTGAGTTGTCATCATATGCCTGACCCTGTGCTAGTCCAGCTGGGGATAAAACAGAGAAGACAACAGAGTTCCTGACTTTAAGGAATTAACATTTTCAATGATTTTGAGTAAGGTCTCACTCAGTTCCCTCATTGATAATAGGGGTTCATTAGACAAGATTCATGGACCAAATTTGTCCAGTGGCATTGTTTATTTAACTTGAACATTTTTGTAATTACCATCATCAATAGGATTTTTCACTTAAAATCAGTATGTCTGGTTTTTCTTAAAGAGTTGAGAGCTCTGACAATAGTGGGCTTCTATGCCTACAACACAACAAAAGACTGGAGCTGAAAAACAGCTGCTCCTTTAGACAGAGCAGTGGATAGCTACTGCTTCCTGATTTCTTAGAGGCCCCAACTCTCCTCCCTCTAAGTTCCCTGTTGGCACCTTTGGGTACCTGAGTTTGTGGCCTCTGATCTGGAAGGTCCCTTAGGTTCTTTTCATTTCAAATAAGGTATGACTGTGAGACCCAAACAATGGAATAAATCAGTAATCTGAAGAGAGGAACTTAATTCCTTGATTAATCCATGGTTTCATCCAAAGACGGGAAGATCCTAAAGTGGATTACCAGAGGAGGTGTTATAATCCTTCTTCTTAAGAGTTTCCCAAAACTCCATTATCTACACATCCATTTGGGATTAGATAGGAGGCAGTCCTGCCTCAAGGAATAAAAGTGAAGCAAGCTACACAAGAGGTCCCTCTTAAATCGACATATTCCCTCTTTGCGTGTGTCCAAGATGAATAGGACACTTTAGTGAGTCTCTCAAGATGCCAGACCAAATCTCTTTTTTAAAAAATATATTTTTTTTTTTATTTCAGAGAGGAAGGGAGAGGGAGAGAGAGATAGAAACATCAATGATGAGAAAGAATCATTGATTGGCTGCCTCCTGCATGCCGCACACTGGGGATTGAGCATGCAATCCAGGCACTTGCCCTGACCGGGAATCAAATCATGACCTCCTGGTTCATTGGTTGACACTCAACCACTGAACCACATGGGCTGTGCAGATCTCATTACTCTTAAAGATGCATGGCCTGATTCCTGGAGGATCTGCTTTGAAATTGGTATCAGAAACCTGGTCATCTCAGCTGCAACTCAAACTGTATTTGCTCTTCATTCATTTTTAGACCCTTTGCACTCCAAAAATGCTTCTTGGTGGTTGCTAGGCAACTATTATTGAATACATGCAAGAGGCATTGTGTGAACATTTTCAAAAACAGGGGGAAATATATTTAAAACTGAGGACATTGCCATACCTAAAATGAAACATTTCCTCCTTAGGCTGCTGTCCAGACTAGGGATATTGCAGACTGCTGGCTTCTGTAAGTCAGGGGGTCAGATGATTCACGCAAAATTACTCATTTGCAGTCTCTGTTTCTTCTATCATCCCTATTCAGCCCCCTCCCACTCAGATACATAAGTAGCCTCATCTTATAACAAAAGTCTCACTCACAGGATAACTGGAATATGCCTTATTAAATATTTTCTGCTTTTCCTATTGTGTGGTCCCTCATTGACCATATTTTTCCTGACATGTGTACTTCATACTTGCATGTCCTCAGGGCAGGACAACTGTGGTTCCTCAATTATTGCATCTAACTTTAGAACCCACTAAACTTATCATAGAGCAATCATCTCTTTCTCTGACCCAAATGGAAACAGTAAGAACTCGTCTATTTTCCACATCAAAGACTAAGCTTTCCACTGATGCCAAGTGCTTTGTGCTTCTTACCAGTAAACGTAGATTTCATTTTATAGTGTGTTTTCCCTGCATTTTTTGACATTCCAAGATCATGATCAAGCTAGAAAGACAGAGACTTCTATAAATCAAGTCCAACGTCTAAACTAAACAAGGGTTGAACTTGTGACAAGGTCATCTCCCTCTTTTGTTTGATATTAAGTGGAGAAAAATAATTTTCAATCAGGATAGAGTCCTAAGGGCAAACTGGTCTAATTACATCTCTTTCCACTATATGGTTCACATTGGGTAACTAGTTTCATCATCTGTAAAATGGAGAAAATGACTCAGGGCTCAGAAGAGCACCTGACATATGATAAATGGAACATAAGCATTATTGTTTATTGTTATTAACATTATTATTTCTGGGTCATGGGTCCTACATTTGACTTCTCACTATTTCTTGGCCATATATTCTCATATAATTCCAATCAAAGATGATGTCTTCCTGTGAAATCAACTTAGAAAAACATTCAGGATAATAGATTTGGAAAAATCAGAGGTTGCTATCAATGATAATAACAAATATACTAAAATAAATATATATGACTCTAGACTTTCAAGTTAACTTTTGGGAAGCCACAGAGATACATGGCATACCTAGAACTGAGCGTGGTCTGTATGATGTGTGCAAGTGTCAGGGTGGTGGGAGGGGAAGAAGAGAAAAAAAAGGGAGGCATGAACATCATGGTTCTGGAATATTCTGCACAGATAAATCCTAGGCCTCTCCGTGCACCTACTGCCAGAGCAAACAGAGGCTAGCAGATCTCCCTCGATTTAGGTGACTTGTATATACTGTAAATCTCTAACAAATGTTTTATCCCAGGCACTGTGCTAAGAGCTGTACGTGCAGCACTTCATTTAATCCTCATAGAATACCCCCTTGAGGTGGGTAGTATCATTATCGTCAGTTTAAAAATGAGAACACTGAGGCATAGAGAGGTTAAGTAGAGCACAAAGGTGGTAAGTAAGAGTGAGTGGAGACTGAGACCCAGACTCATGAGTCTTAGAGTTCATCTTCTCGGCGCTGTGCTAACTGCCTCTGCGGAGCAGCCTGCTCGAAGACCCTCCTGGGGAACAGACTTGGTTCCCCGAGTCGAGAGGGCCAAGGAGGAGACAGACTGTAAAGCAGGATGCAGAGACAACTGGCACGCTCTTACCATACGATTGCTCACTCAATACTATCAACTAGTATTTTTGTGCTTATGGAACTCCTTCCAGCTAAGAAAGAAACAAGCCCAAGCTCGTTCATTTCTCTCCCTTGTACCACACAGCATTAAAAAACAACAAAAAAACACCTCTTCTCATTCTCAGATGAGGGAAATATAATAGCAGAATTAGGAGTTTTTTTGAATGAATATTTTTTAGCCTCATGAGGGTCACCAAGAAACATGAGACACGATTCTTGCTTTCTAGGGAAGTGCCATCGAATTTGCAGAGATTCAGAACTGAATCATCCCTTCAACATTGACAGGTAAACTAGGATATGGAGGCTGCATACTTGCGACAGTGGTTTCAAGGTTGGTGTAGGACTTGTGGGAGGATGGGGCTTGGTGGAGAGCAGGATTGGGGGAAAGGCAGGAAGAGAGGAAAAACAGATTCCGTTTCCCTGCTCTTTCATTCTGTTATTATGGACACAGGTGGAGACTAACCTGGCTGCTTGCCCCTCCAAGAGCCTCCTTAACCCGGTACCCTGTCGCCATGGCACAACTTCACATTTGTACATGTCATCCTCAGTGATAAAGGGCTCGCAATTACTCCTTTCATTCCCCACTAGCCCTGTTCAGCTCCTTCTGCTGGCTGACGATGCCTGTGTGAATATGTGATTCTTCATTTATTCATTTTCAGCTAGCAAACATTTTTTTAATTAGCCTGCTCTTTATTAAGGACATGGAACAGGTTATTAAGTAGGTGCATCTCCGAGTCTTTAAAAAGAGTGAGAAAGACATAATCAGCCTGTGTGTGATGTTTAGGAGTTTAATTGGTATTAGTCAACATCTTTAGAGCAAATCTCATCAAGTTCCATTTTTAAGCCCTGACTCAACCAGCAATCTCATAAGGCAGAAGGGAAGAGTGGGATTAATATATTAGTCACTTGTAAAACTCGCCAGCCCCTCCATTACATCAGTTCCAGTAAAATATTCAAGGGAATCATCGAAATAAAAAAAAAATAAGTATCTTCTTCTCTGTCTTCTGAATCTGAGAGGAAGGATTCACTAAGCTGTATCACAGTTTTTCAATAAAACTGTGTCTGTTTAAAAGTGTCTGTTTAATGCCAGCACTAGCATGTGAGTGTCTCAATAGTCAGACTGTGCTGTGTCCTTCGTTGTACTAGCTTTATATCCTTACATAGGGCAACGTACAATTACATGGTTACTTACCAACACATATCCATTGAACACATGAATAAATGGACAAACAGACTATCCATACAGCAAGTATCTGCTAGTACATAATACAGGAAAGCAGGGAATCAAAAGAACACATGAGCTCCCAGTGAGATGGAGGAGAGGACTTGATGTCACCCCATTCGGCTAGTTGTCCTGTATGGCTCTGTTTCTTGCAACAAGGATTGGGTATAACCACTCACCAAGAGTCTGACTTCACTTACGGAAAAGTCACTTGGGATCTGGACCCAACTGAAAGGAGTGAGAAGGAGGTAAATGAGTGGTATCACCATCTTATTAGAAAGCCAGCCCTTGTGGAGTCACATGATATTTCTTTATTTTCCGTTCAGAAGCGCATGTCAGATTTGCAAGACCAGGGTCTTTGGTGTATCTCCACCAGATGCAAACACCTCTCAAGCATCCACATTTTGGAATATGTTTATCAAAATATTATAGAAATTTTTCTAATTTGCTGAAGTTAAAAAGGTGAATACTTTTTTTTCTTTGCTTCGATTCCACTGGTCCTGGGTCAGCCTGCTTAGAATGACTTGATTGATTATATATATAAAACTTGAAGGGCTTACATAAATATAGGCGCCATGATATAATCACAAGTTATTCCTATACTTCCCGACGTGTAGTGACTTGATCAAGGGCGATTCGTATTTAGCATGTTTTTCTAATTATACCTCTGTTGTAATATCTAGCAGCTATTGCAGCTAGTACACAAGCAAACATAGGTCATCTAGCTAATTTGAAGGCAACAGATGCCGACTGTGGGTACAGTAACAAGACCACAATGTAAGTACAAATGCCCAAGGTTGTTATAAGGAAATGTATATAGCAAGAAAAGGCAGGCAGACAAATCCAGATTACCTTTCCCAAAAATGATTAGCAATGATCCAAAATCTTACCCTCTCTAAACACTCTTTAAAGATACCCATATATATCTGCTCCAAATAATGTTACCAAATTCTCTGGCCAAGATAAAGCAGTTGCTTGACTTTGAGATTTGTTGCAGCAAAAAAATAAGGCACAGATGAATCATAAAGATGTAAGATAAGAACGATGTGGAAAACATTGTGATGGATGACACATCTCATTAAATATAATTTTATGTGATCAGTTACAGTATGGCCCTGTTTAAGTGATTTATATACACTTTAGGAAGCTTTTTACTGTTCAGAATGTAATTATATACTTTATAATTGAGTACATAGTTGATTAATTACAATGTTTATGGTCATTTCAATTAAAAGCTGGATATCAGGCCCAATGTCAGAAACCTGCCCTCCCCACGTTTAAAACATTTGCTTCTACAAATAATATTATATGAGAATGAATCATAGTTAACCTACAAGACTTTTAGTTAGAGTCCTGCTCCCAGTAGGGCATTTATATAGTATAGTAATCAAGGGGCTATCTCTTCTTGGAATAATTGTCCATTCCTAAGTATCTGGTACAGAGCCATTCTCAATATTTTAAAAGTTCTTTCGAAACAATTTCAGAACAACAATAAAAGAATATCAATACAGATGATAATTTGCATACAGTGGGAACTCGGTCAATATCTACCCATGGAAACTTTTTGGGATTTTCCTGAATTCAGTGGTTTGGTATTCTTTCAGAAGAACAATGAGAAGTTAATCTCTCTCCTTAAAGGAAAAAAAAAATCAGAAAACATAATTTCATCAAATCTCCTTCAAAGGAATTTCTTTTCTAGCTTCTTATCTACTCTAAGCTGCTTAAGATATGGTAGTCAATATCAATCAGGAAACATTTGACCCAAAGAGATAAAGTCCGGAGGTATGATCGTTTGATGAATGGTTTGTCCTTATCGGCTTGTAATTGCTATTATAAACCCAACAGAAAGGCTCCCTTCCACTCTCCTTTCTGAAATAAGCCTCAGAGAAAGAGGCGTGGTGGCATCACCATCAAGCCTCAGGCACTGGGCATGCGCAGTCGCCACTGGCTGCCACAAAGACAGCAGGTGGTGCCTTAGTCAAAATTTAGTCTCGAAGTTTTACGTTTTATAGCCTATGACGCCTTTGCACACACATTATTTCACTGAATCCAGACAGCCTTCTTTTTGGGCTTATAGCTCTTACCGTGGCCTATAATTGTGTGTGTGTGTGTGTGTGTGTGTGTGTGTGTGTGTGTAACTATATATAAAAATATGTATATTTACTTGCTTACCATTTACATCCCTAGACTCTACCTAGACTTCAGGAGAGCAGGGGACTTATGTCTGTTTAATTCACCAAGGTTGACTCAGGGTCTAATGCAATATCTGGTACATAATCAGTTCTCCCTAGATATATTTGTTGAACTGACAAATGATGACCTGAACCAAAAGAAGAACAGATAGATGGGCAGTAATGCACTGTGCTGAAGGGATTATCATACTTATTTTATTTTTTTAAACATTTCTTTTTATAAAAGATTTTTTAATTATTTTTTTAAGAGGAAGAGGAAGGAAGAGGGAGAGAGAAACATTGATGTGAGAGTGAAACATCAATTGGCTGTCCCCCTCTGGGGATTGAGTCCTCAACCCAGGCATGTGCCCTGACTAGGAATTGAAACGGCAACCTTTCCTTGCACAGGACAACACCCAGCCAATTGAGCCACAGCAGCCAGGGCACCATGCTTAATTTAAAGGAAACTGAGGCTTGAACACAGAGCTGATTATGCAGAGGGAGAAGGTATTTAAGTCAATATCTGAAGTCACTTATCTTTATCCAAGACACAAAAGGAGTGAAGCAGGAGAGGGTATACCACTAACTCCATCTCTGTGTGACCTGGATCATAACTACTGTTGTTATTATTTTAAGACCACTATACTATAATGTGAAAATTTCCCATACATTATCTTGGCTAATCCTTATGATAACTCTAAGAAACAAGTGTTGTTATTTTTGTATATGAGATGAGAAAACTCAAAAAGATAACTAACTTAATAAACAACAACAGCATGAACAAGAAAGCAGACCAAGCATTACAAAAACCTGAGGGTAAATTTCCTAAATACCTATTGTCTTTTACCCAAAGGTGAATAGACAATAGCAATGGCAAAGCAATGGTTTCATTTCTAAGTGCCACAAGGAGCCTCTAGCTCAGCATCCAATTACTAGAACACAAGAAGAGCTGTAATGGCTCAATCAAGTAGTGGTTTACTGAAGATTCTTCTACTAACACATTTTATCCCAAGAGTCCCAATAATACTGTTTCTGCATCTGTGGTAATGGACTTATTATTATTATTTTAAATTAAATATATCTTTACTGACTTCAGAGAGAAAGGGAGAGGGAAAGAGAGAGAGAGAGACATCAATGATGAGAGAGAAATGGGCTCATAAAAGCCTATATCATAAAAGCCTAACAGCGGAACAACCATTGGAACAACCGGTTGCTATGATGTGCGGTGGCAGGGGGCGGGGCCAGCTGGCGAGCAGGCAGTGGGGGATGGGGCTGGCAAGCAGATGGTGCCAGGCTGGCCAAGGCGGGTGCCAGCAGAGGCACCTTGATCACCCCGCCAGTCGCCCCCAGATTGGCCCTAATCGTCGGCCAGGCTTAGGGACCCTACCTGTGCACGAATTTCTTGCACCAGGCCTCTAGTTATTTATATATATCCAAACCTCCACCAATTCTAATGGGCTATAAATACCAGCTGCTGTGACTGCCCTCTCTTAGCAGTGTGACAGAAAGTCTCATCAGGGTCAAAGTTGTCAACACAGTATGCCAAACAGTGTGGATATACCTAAGCCTCTATCCTCCTCCAAATTAAAGATCTTCCAGGAAGCTGCCCTGATCACCTGGGCCATAATTATTATCTTTTCTCAATTCCATGTAGTTTTCATAACACAGCTAGTTCTTTATTCTTCTATGCACAATTTGTTTTATTAACCAGTTCAAATACATTTACTTACTCTCCCAAATAGGCTGTGTTTTCCAATATGCCTAGGGCACAGTTCAAAACAGAACAGCTGACACTCAATAAATATTTGTGGCTTGACTGACAGATCAGAAATATCCCTTTTAACTTTGTCCAAAAGTACTGTTCTTATTAATTTAATTTTTCTTTAAGATTTTAAAATTGATTTTTAGAGACAGAGGAAGGGAGGGAGAGAGAGAGAGAGAGAGAAACATCAATGTGAGAGTGAAACATTGATCGGCTGCCTCTTGCATGCCCCTGACCAGGGATTGAGCCTGCAACCTGGCATGTGCCCTGACCAGGAATCAAACTGGCAACCCTTAGGTGCATGGTATAATGCCCAACCAACTGAGCCACACCAGCGAGGGCCATTATTAATAATTTTATAAGTAAGGTTTCCCTTCACTTGATCACTATCACATCTCACTGTCTTTCTATTCAGACCCACAACTGTCTCATCCTTCTTTGTCATACCACCCCCACTCCCCTCTGCACACACACACTTTTTTCTGTCCTGAACCAGAATCTGTTGTTTCTGATTTGATGGTCTACACTACATCTTTAACCTCTTCCCCCTCCAAATCCACCTTAAACTGACCAATCATCAATATTTCACTCTTCTGGTATAAGAATATGCCTCATAATTTGGGAATGGCCTACCCCTTTGTGTATCAATATACCACTTGGTCCAGTTGGTGTGAGTAGCCTGAAGACAGCAATACTTCTTTCAGGGCTGGTCAATTAACAATGAATGGTGGTCAAAGGAGGCATTGTGGGGAAGGATCCTGAGCTGAAATTTAAGGTGCATACCCACGGGCACTCTGAACTAATGAATATTCTAATAAGCATTAAGTTACTTTCAAACACTCAACTATTTGCTAACAAAGCATGTCCAAAGAGCAGTGTCACTTTAACAGATAAGAGTTCATAGGAATGGATGTGAGTTGGCCAGCATCAAAGGGCTAAAATCCTCAAAACAGTCATCTCTGAATCATCCACTACCATTGAGCTCTGTCACTCCTACTAGGTGCTAGGGATGGGGTGGGAGACTTGCCTAAGTGTGTTGCAAGTCCAGGAAGGGGAAAGAGATAAACTCAGAGGCACATTTTCTTGGCTTGTTTTCAGTATTTCCTTGATCTAGAGACCTCATCTAAACTCTTAAGAAACGAGGTGGGAAGTGAGTGACGCAGACTCAATGGGCTTTGCTGCCCTGGTCAATGAACAGATTTAACCTTGTTTTCCAGTTATAGGAGATCTCTGTGAATTGTTCACACTGCAGGTTTGGTTTACATTTTAAGTCAATTTCCTTGCCAGAAAGTATGCTCCCAACCCCTTTCTTTCATTGTAGTTCTTAACAAGACCAGGAAATATTTGCCCATGGAAAACACATTGATTTTAATATTTCTTTGATGATGGCCCTCAAATCCTATCAAGTCCAGAGCCAAAGCCACAAATGAGGGATCACAGTGACTATGAGACACCAGGAAAGCGGTGAGATCTTAAAGGACCCCATGCCCTGGCGGGTTAAAATAAAGCAAGAATGTCCCTTAGCTGGAAACCCATGTGCTGTCTAGAGGACTTCATCCAAGAAAGAGGTGTGCGGAGGATCTTCGAGTTCATCTAGTGCAGCCCACTGGATTACGTCAAGAAAGGTAACTTTTTAAGCTCTGCCATATCACAAGGAACGGATTCTAGTTCAGTAAAAGAAGAGGATTAGAGAACCTGGGGCAAGGGAATGACCCTGGGGCTTTAGAGCTTCTAAAGTAGTTACAAAATGTGAAATCTATAAGAAGTAAGAAGAGCTATATGATATTGGGTCTTATTTCTCCTTTTCCCCAATGGAGAAAATGATAAATCATTAATAAGTTCCCTGCTCTGACTCCCCTTCTATGTTGTGTCATCTTCCAACTATTGTGATTGTGCTGATGACACCAGTTTCTTAAAGGCCCAGCTATAAAATATAGGAACTAATTGTTGAACTGAACCAGGGAGCTATTAACACCGCAGTGTGCAGCCCTTCTGGTCAGACTCTATTATATCTCCACCACTGGGTTTGTACAGCTCCAGCGTAGGCCATGAAATGCTGAAATAAATTAACTCCTTTATTTAGACATAAACATCACATCACCCTCCAGAAAGGGCCAGGATGGACATGGCCGGTTCACACATTCAGTGCAGGGCAAAGGGAGATACTTCCCTGTAAATATCACTAACCATCATCTGAATCTTCTAATTTCAGAAACCCTTTCCTCTAACAGAGGAATATTTATAGAAAATGAAATTTGGGTTTTCAGTTATGCCAACTCTCCCTTTCATATTCAAATGCTACATATATTCTGGAATATGTTTACAGAATTTTCCCATATTTCTAAATAAATACACAAAAGAAGTTCTGAAATATACACATTTTGAAGATGACTTTGCACACACCGAGTTATTCCCAGCTGTTTTACATTCTGAATTTCCCAATAAATGAGTAACACGCTAGGAAAGCAAACACAGGCTGACAGTATTTAGTCTAAGTTTTTAAAATGGTATAACATGTGTAGCTAAAAACAATTTTCAATAACGATATTTCACTACCGGCAGTTATTAAAGAATGCAAAATGAGCCCTTGTAGGTTTCAGCATTGAGTTCTCATAACTGTGGTCTTTAGGATGATTTTAATTGTTTTGGGTTTCTCACAACCGCATGGTAGCAACAACCCTTGCTATATATATATATATATATATATATATATATATATATATATATTCATGTGATAAACCCATGATCCCAGTTCACTGCCATGAGTGCTCATTAACAAGCCTCTCAGCCCCACAGTCGTTTCTGTGAGCTTTGAACCAGTTCCAGAATGAGGGCTCCAGCAAATGGCAGCCTGGCCTTTTCACTTCTTCCATTTTTTTTTTTACATAAAAAAAAGAAATGCAGAAAACTCCCAATAACTGCTCCTTTCATACCTTTTATCTCCTTTTTATAAATGGGTAATATTCACTCATTAAGTCTCAAACTTTGCTACATTCTTATGTAATGCTTAATTCTCTTCTTCTCTGGGGTTGGCTTGTGAAATGTCTTTAATTAAAAAAGCTAAAAGCACTCTAAATCTGGATGGCAGACTCATTTCCAGGGCATTCAGGCATGTTGTCTAATTTTAAAACTCTGACAGGATACATGTAAATTTATGCAAGTTTCATAAAAGTCACAATTTCCTCCTTGAATTCAAGCTAAAGAAAATGCCCCTGAGCTCCTTGCAAAGCTGTTTGTTTTGCTGGGAAGCTCATTTTGCCCATTGTGGTGGAGGTGATTCTTCTAAAGAATATCCAGTGTCAGTCCCATCAATCCACTAAGAATTAAGGAGTTAAACTTCCCTACTATTGATCAAACGGGCTCTTTGATCACTATGTTGTGGCTCTGAAATGCGGGTGGGGGAGGGGAGGGGAAATATTATCATGCAAATTGTTTTGGTTGACAGTAATTAAGAAATTATATGTTAAGAAAATCAGTAATTGTTCACATGAGTCATTAATGTGTTTTCATTCTTTGTAAAACTTTCTGGCACGCCCTTCCTTTCTTGCTTTAAATAAGCAAGGACTGGAAAATATGCATAGTATTTGGAACCCAGGGGAGTGACATATTAATTCAAAGTTTGCTTGGAAGTGTAGTTGTGTGGAAATTCAACCGTGTTCCTATCCTTTTGGTTTCTATCACCCTTCGCCCAGGACTCTGCTCCAGAATGTTGGGGTATGGGCTCTTAGGATGTGTGAGGCAGGGTCTTCTAAGGGCTGGGGGCTGTCCTCCCTTCAGAGAGCCATGCGACCTAGTGCTTAGAAAACCTATAAGAAAAACCACAAAATGGGGAAATCAAAACCAGCTCAGCCACGGGCAATTAACCAGTCCTTGCTAATTCTGTTGCTCCCCAGAAGCAAATCTTCACTCTGAATTAAACCTTTGCCAAAGTTTGTTTTGGAAAAGGTCTTAAATCCACAGGAAAAAGAGACTAACAGTGTTTGATGGAAGGCTGAGACAGGCTCCCTCCCCAACAGTTTGGGACACCTTCTCATGAACTCAGGTTCGCTTACAAATCGCCGATCCCGAAAAGAGCAGAAACTAAAATTACATTTGTTTTTATTGAAAGACAGCCTCAAGTGCTGACATGTCGTGTATGACATGTGATACATAATAATACTCTTAAACCAGTTCTGACATAATATCTCCGGCGGCCTAATAACCACAAATGATTGCTTTAGTTAAGAACTAGCCAGAAGCAAAATAGATCCATGTAAAAGTAGCTGGAGCCATAAATACCTCAACAATATTTTATGTCACTTTGTAAAAGTTAAAGGAGCCCTATAATAATTAACAACAAAAACGCCATGTTCTTTACTATTGTATGTTGGTTCTGAAAGATTATTTCATAGTCCCGAGGCAGCCAGTGCCGTAAATTATGCAGGCATCACCGAGCATTAAGGAGAAATAATGGCAATTTAAACGAAGGCTGACGTAATTCATGATAAACAGTCATTGGAAAATATTACAATGTTGTCTTTTTCGAGTGGGTTTAATCAGAAGAATGTGACCATATTCTAACATAAACCACTTCTCTTTTCCATTGTGCTAGCACTTGGAATGTTGGCACTCACCCTGGCTGCAAGGTTCTTATTCACAATAATTGCTGAATCCAGGGCTCCAGCACCTCCAGGGAACCTAACAATGTAAATTTGGGATTCTGATTGATGGAAGGAGCTTCCAAGACAAAGCTCCAAAGCTCTGGGCTGCACGGTGGTCCAAAAGAGGGGCTGAAATCGGAGATGCATGTAGCCAGGATGCCCTAAAGAACACATATCAAAAAGATGGCTGAGTAATACACACGTTGAAGAATGACTGTATTGTCACGTCTCATAGAACCTTGGGCTGTGGTATAAATCTGGCAGCTGTTCTGATAAAAGGGAACGTTTGTCACAGATTGTTCTGTGTGAACTGTAAATATAACAACACATTAAGAAGCAAACGCGCCCTGGACGGTTTGGCTCAGTGGATAGAGTGTCGGCCTGTGGACTGAAGGGTCCCGGGTTTGATTCCAGTCAAGGGCACATGCCTGGGTTGTGGGCTCGATCCCCAGTAGGGGGCATGCAGGAGGCAGCTGATTGATGATTCTCTCTCATCATTGATGTTTTATCACTCTCTTCCTCTCCCTTCCTCTCTGAAATCAATTAAAAATAATAAAATAAAATAAATTTTAGAAAAGAAGCAAACACAATGAGAAAGACCAAACATGCCAATTTTCATTAATGCAAAGTATTTCTAGGTCTGTATAAGACATGATCACAAGATAGGTGGTGGCTAAGCAGATGTTTATTTGTCTGAACACAGGCAAATAATTGTTACCTTTAATATGAGGGTAGGGGAGGGAAATTTTGTGAGTAAAAACTGATTGGAGGAAGGTTTTTTTATTATTCCCCCCTCCCCCCAAAAAAAAAGCTCAGGAACATGCCAACATGGACACTGGATAATATTTACATCTCTGGAATTCACCCAGTCTTTGGGAGTGTAAAGGGAATAATGATATTGCTATTATAATGATAAAGCCTTCCAATGTAGAGTTCATTTAAAAGTCTTTAAACCAACTATTGATTATCTGTGTCGATGAAGAAAGGCATGGATAAAAGAAAACACAGAAAATCCAATAGCTTATTTTTCCCAACGGTTTCTATTTCATTCATGATCCATTCTTTCCGAAGGCCATTAAGAGTAGCAGAAGTCATTTCATTTTTCCTCCTCTCCTTTTCTCTGCCAACCTTCCGGTGGAGGTGCTAATGAGCTGGAATCAACTCAAATGAAGGTTGAGGAGACCTGCCAGGGAAGTCAGGGGCTTCGATAATCTACAGAGGGGGCCCCTGCTCCCGATAATCAGAAATTAATTGCTACCTTCCAAAAACCATTTAAAATATCCATTATATTTCAAAACAGACTATTTCTGAGTCTGGATCTCTTTTTCCAAGTGAATCTATTTAAGTAGTCCCAGAGGTCAAATAATCTTTTTAAAATATTCTTTCAAAATATGATAAAAAGCTTTCTTTGGCATTTATACTAATAAAAATGTATTTTATCTCCTCTTACCACACAAACCTTACTTTCTCTAAATAACTCATTGTGAACATTATCAGTGAGTTTTGCTCAGTGTACAAATATTTTATGTATTAAAATGAGTAGCGGAACACAAAACTTGCAAATATTTATTTTTAGACATATGGGAAAAAAAGCAATTAGAGCTAAAAATGTGAAGAATGAAGAGCTCACTTAGAAACAATTACATGGGATGTGCAAACTGTTCTGCCATCAAACTTTTATTCAGATGCTGTACAGCATATTAAGAAATATCACTTGCATACAAAAAAAGAAAATATGATTTCACAACTGAAAATACCTAATCACCATAATCAACATCTGGGGGTCATTAATAATTTACCCTGCAGCTGAATTAGCCACATAAATAAGTGGCCTGACTCAGAATTCCTAAATGTCTATTTTTGAAGGAAAAAAAAAAGAATCATAATGCCATGACTTATATCCTCAAATATGGATGCTACCTGGGCAGTTTATGTGAATATACAAACGTGTGTACACATAATGGCCAATCTGTGTCCACAAATGAGGCCCTAAGTAGTGTCCTGTTTTGGCTTTGAGGAAGAATTGTAATATTGAGTTCACTTTCTTTGCTCAGAGCCTTGTATGTAATTAGCATATTTTTCAGACTGGTAAAAATCTGACCATGAGCAGCATCTAAGAAGCTTCCCATTTCAAACTACTGCAAAGCCTTTCATACGTAGCCTCATAACACATTTTTAAGAACAAGCATACTGTTTAAATATTCCAGTCCTAAGATAAAAGAACTAACAATTTTACCACCACACAAGCCACTGTACTGAAACACCCTAAATATTTATACTAACAGGAGTTGAAAATAGTCTCAGAGAACAATGCCAAAATATTTTCCACTCATTAATAGCAACAGTCTTTGGGAAGACAGATGCCAAAAAGCCAGCGTTTTTCTAATTCACTGGGTCCCATCACATGGCCTGTTGTTATAGGTTTCATGGGTAGTCAACAGACTGGTTGATTTATGGATGGGAAAATAGTCTTTAAGACAATCCATATTTACATTTTTTTAAATGTCTCTAAAACATCTTTGAAAAGTACCGAATTTTGATGATAAGACACACAATTCTTTTCACATGTCTTCAGAATCGGCGGCCTCTCAATTGATGGCATCTTACAATTACAATGCTTTTTGTTTCTTAGCAATACAAATAAAAATGATGTGTGCTACAGTGTTGTCTTAGATATGATGAAATATACTACCTAGTTGTTTGGTCTGTAGCAGGGGTCAGCGAATTTTTCTGCAAAGAGTCAGAGCATAAATATTTTCAGCTTTGTGGAGCATAGTTACCTCTGCCCTTGTAGCACACAAACAGGCAAAGATAAGACACAAGCGCATGAGTGCCGTGGCAGTGTTCCAACCGAACTCTATAAAAAGGCAATGGGCCGGCTGTGGCCCACAGGCCATAGTTTGCCGTATGGAAACTAGATTGCATTCAGCACACTGATCCAGAACAGACCCAGCAGTGCACACTGATGGAACGTCAGGCCTAATGCTGTACTCACTGAGGCCACAACCTTGTCACACTCAACAGTCTTCCCAGCCTAACAACTTACCTTCAGCAGGTGCTCAATTCGTGCCAGATAAGGCTGAGGGGATTGGGCATTTTAAACTCACATGACTCACTAACTGGACATTGTTCAGGGGAAGTAGAGACCGGAAGTGAATGTGAAGCCCATACCCAGCTCCCCCATAGAAACTCTGCTTTATGTATTTGCCCAATGGACAACAAAATCCACCTCAAAGTATTATAAGAATTTAAGGAGATAATGTATGGAGTAAGGGCTCAATAAATGTTAAGGTTGGCTTCACTAAGCCTTTCACTGATATGATTAATCAGATTAAATATACAGGATTCATCACATGGATATCATTGAGGGACACTAACTGTACTTAGGCACCTAACAAAGTGCTTGACATAGTCCACTCTCAATAAAAGGGCATGAGGTACTGTTAGCATTACTTTTTAAAAATATATTATTTATTTATTTATTTATTTATTTATTATTATTATTTTTTTTAGCATTACTTTTTAAAAATATATATTTTTTATTGATTTCAGAGAGGAAGGGAGAGAGAGAGAGAGAGAGAGAGAGAGAGAGAGAGAGAGAGACATCAATGATGAGAATCATTGATTGGCTGCCTCCTGCACACCCCACAGTTGGGATCGAGCCCACAACCCGGGCATGTGCCCTGACCCGGAATTAAACCATGACCTCCTGGTTCATAGGTTGATGCTCAACCACTGAGCCACACCGACCGGGCACTATTTTTTAATTAACCAAAATTCTCAGGAAATGAGCTACCTTAGTTAACAAAATGTAAAATTTACAGGGAATCATTACAAATCATTCTTTGTTTCACTGATAGAAGGCAAGTATGTGAGAACAGAAAGGGATCTTAAAGACTTTTCAGTCCAGGGGTTCTTAACCCAAGGTTTTACATAGTTTATAAATCATGAAAAAATACATGCAGAATTTTCAATATTTGCTTGGTATATTAATTTTTGCTCATAACATTCTTCACAGCCACGATGATGATGATGATGATGATGATTCTTGCATGCACATTTTCATGAGAAGATTTATAACTTTCATCATGTTCTCAAAGGAGGCTGAGATCCAAAATAGCTCAAAGATCCAGTCCAACATATAAGGCGTGGAGACAGGGGTTAGCCGAGCAGCCGTATTTGGTACGAGGGTCCAGTTTTGAACCCAGTTCTCCTGATTCCCAGTCAGGTGCCCTCTCTAGTGCAATGTGCTTTTTCATCATTTCTTGGTAATTAAGGGCACGGAGTGTATCCCTGCAAAGTCATGGCTCTGCACTTTTACTGAAAGCAAGGCCTTGCTCCGGAGCCTGACTGCCCAGGCAACATACCTCACCTTCTGCGGCTACTTCTCACCACACTCTAAAACTCATGTCGCCACCAGCTGCTGCTCAGCGGTTCCTCCATCACACCTGGACAGAGCAATTAAGGAAGGAGGAGCCCTGACCGGGTGGCTCAGTTGGTTGAGCGTTGTCCTGAGCACCAAAGGTTGCGGGTTTGATCCCTACAGGGCACATAGGGGAGGCAACCAATCGATGTCTCTCTCTCCTTCTCTCTTTAAAAAACCAATTAAAAAAAAATCCTCAGGTGAGGCTTAAAAATTCTTTTCTTAAAAAAGAAAGGAGGAGCTGGAGGTAATAATTACTTTGCCCACTGCCATTCTCCATTACCATCGCCACTGACCCCAACTTTAGGCATTTCCTACAGCACCGAGTATCAATCTTACAAGTAAGTGTGATGAAAATATTGGTAACAGGACGCTACCCATTCACATTCAGGAGGTCTGTGACTACAAGTAAAAAGTTTAGTAAATTCTTCAGGAGACTGACATTGATGTGAAAACCTTTGCCTGGGCTCGCTTTCTCGCCTAAGCCCAGTATTCACTGAGGAAGTTTTTTTTCCTGTTGCTCCTTAGAACCGCGCAAAACTCTGTTTCTTCACTCTGAACACTGATCCCAGTGTCCTCCACCACCGCTGTAAAAGGTTCAGCAGATAGGGCTGATTGTGAACGCAGCCCGGAGCAGGCTCTGATCATCTGCTATCTCTGCTATGGCTTAGAAGGAAAAGAATTTGGGCAATAAAGGATTCCTGGAATTTGTCCTAAAGAAGCCATCAGAATGCTGATGCTTTTACATATAAAGATGTTCATCGCAGTGTTAGTTATACATTATACATTAAAGCAACAACAAACAAAAAAAGCAAAATCCTAGAGGAAAAATATAAACTTCCAATAGAAAGGGATTATGTGGTCCCCGATAAACTCATTTTATGCAGTATTACGCAACCATTAAAATGGTGTATATAAAAATGTTTATTATAATAGAGGGAAATGCTTATTTTATAAAAACTAAAAATTTAAAATACAACAACTGCATATAGAAAACGTTTTTAAGTAAGTACAAATGCTGTGGACAAAGACTGTGCGGAAATAGATGAACATGATGATATTATCGATATTTCCCTGGGAGGCAGTATCAGAGACTGGATAAGCATACCAGCTTTGAAGCCAGACAAACCTGAACTGGAATCCAGCCCAACCACTTACTAGCTGTGTGACTTAGGGCTGACGTAACCTTTCTTAGTCTCTGTTTCTTCCCCTGTGTGGTGATGGTTAATATGAGCCGCCTTTTAGAGGCACTCTCGGGAGTGAGTAAGATAATATAGGAAAAGGGCTTAACATAAGGCCTGACATCTCACACGTGCTCAGAGAAGAGTGACAACAGTTACGACTGTTGTTATTCTACTTCTACTTTCCATAATGGAAATAATTTCATAATGAGAAAAATATTTTGGAAAACACGGAACTGTTTTTACCATTTACTTTGTTTTCATCTTTGAAATACTGTATAAAGGGGAAAAGGGAAAGAAGCACCTGGTTACTGAAGATTCTAGTCAATCGGGGTTTGCTGCATACAGTCGTGCAGCTGTGATGTCACGTCCTCAGCACTGGGCCACGTGCAGGGGGATGGCATTAAGAGCACAGATTGAGAAGCCAATGCCCAAGTCCCATTCTGGTCTCACTACTGCCGCACTAATGTGTGGCCACTGATTTTTCCTGATCAGTTCTTTAGCTGCCCAATGGGATCAATACTACCTGGCCTCCTGGTTATAGAGCTGTTCATAAGCAAGACACTGAAAAGTGGGGGGAGGCCCTATGAAAAGTATGAGGGGTGCTCTTCCATGTGAAGGACTTTCCTCTCATGAACACTGAATGGCAGGCCTGAGGGTGGGATGAGCAGTTACCAGTGCTGGGAGTGGGGTCATGCTCTCCACATCTCTGAGTCTACCTCCCAGCAAGATGATTTAATGGGGCTCCACAATAGTCCCTGTTTATTCTAATCCTGACACAGCTGACGCAGTTCAATTTCCTTTCTTTCAAGAGCTACGGCACAGAATGCATTCTCTATAACACGGGACCTGTCCTATGTGCTGTGGTAAAGACAAACTTCAAAAGAACTAACTAGGACCAACTAGTGGAAAACGTGCTGGGGTTGGGGCAGGAACCATTGCCCTGATATAGGTTCTAGCACTGTGTGTGAAATCTTCATTAAACTATTTTATCCCTCATTTCAAAGACCTGATGTTCACGTCTGAAACTGTGAGGAAGAAAGTGTGACCTGCTAAACACTGTGTTGTGAACATGTCTCATCCAGGATCCTCCATGGAACTCCCCTGAGAGACAGTAGGTCTCATCACTATCTACAAATAACACGGGCAAGTCAATGATCCATAAAGCATCTCTGGGTTGTAAGTGCCATCCACCAAGTAGGCTTCCTAATAATGAACACTATACTGACTGAGCCTTTTCTTTCCCAACAGTTCCTGCCATGATTCCAGCCTGAGCTGTCATCTATATTATGTTCCTGATCCATGGAGCCCATATTTAATTAGAGCCTGAAAATGTGTTGTATGCTAACCACCCTCCCACTGCTCCTTGATTTCCACAATGGATTTTGGTATCTGTGGGTTAAAGGCTGGAAAGGTGGATATGTTGACTTCCGGTTACCATTTTCCCCAACTTAAGGATGCTCCTCAACTTCCCCAGAAAGAACACACTTCTAGGTTGTATAGCCTCCAGGTCTGTAAAGCATCATAATGAATGAACAATCTTCAACCAAAGACACTGACCAGTTTATTTAGAACACTCCTCTGGTTTGGAAAGGTGAGCAACTGTTGAGAAAAAAACAGTTCCTTTGAGCTAGATATTTTCCCTTGAGAATTAAATCAATTGCCAATTAACTAAAGCTTAATGAACGAGGTCAAGAAATATTTGTCTGTAGGAAAGGAGATAAGATGATGGAGATTTGAAGCTCTCTGGAATCTAGCAGTGTTTTTATATTATTTCAACAAACATATGTTAATATAGAGATGAATAAGTAAGGCATGATTCTTACCCCTCTAGGAGCTTAGAATCTAGTGAAGAGAAATGCAATAGAATCTGTTGACTTAAATGCCAAACAGAAGGAAAAACCAACTTTGGAAAAGTACAGAATAACACGGAAGGAACTAGGAGCAGGGTGTTAAAGATGACTATTCTGAAGCAATTTTTTTGCCTAGAAGCAACCCTTTACACAGCCAGGAAATCAAGCAGGCACCTCCCTCCTTTAAAAATTTTTTTTTTATTGATTTCAGAGAGGAAGAGAGAGATAGAAATATCAGTGATGAGAGGGAATCATTGATTGGCTGCCTCCTGCACATTGGACCAAGCCTGTAACCCAGGCATGTGCCCTTGACCTGGGACCCTTCAGTCCACAGACCGACGCTCTATCGACTGAACCAAACCGGCCAGGGTGGCGCCTCATTCCTTTACCCCTACTGCAAAGTTGGAGCATTTTTCCTTTTGTTTCTTATATACCCAAGGGACCATTTCCAATTTAATCATTGACAAGTTGAGTTTTCCTCGAAGAGGCTTCCCCTGGGTCCTAACCACAGTGGAGCCTGTGAGAGAAGGACCCAGGAGCACCTGCTCCCTCAAGGGAAAGTGACATCTTCCAGGAAGCAAAAAAAAGTTTGCTTGTGGAGACTGTTTCTCATCTATGCTGAAAGCTAAAAATGGCAGAGGAAACAACCTCTTTCCTTGAGCTTCAAAGTCCAGGTTATTTTCCACCTCCTCACCTGAAATAACTTCCTCCTCTTTCAATCCCTCAATACCCAGTTGTAGATGCACTTCCTCTGAGAGGCCTCCCCTGACATCCGGACCCTCTTTCACACACCTTTTAACCTCTTCAGTTAGCCCTTAGGTGAAGGCCTTTCAGTGTTGCTTCTACGGCAAAGCTTTCCCATTTACAAAGCTTGGCAGATATCATCTCCTTTGAACATCAGAATTAACTCCTGACTCCTAGCTCCATGCTCCTCTTTGTGGTAGAAAAGTCTGCCCATTGAGGTCAGCAGACTGGGCTGTGAAGGCACTAACTCCCACTTCAGCAACAGGCTAGGTCTGTGACCATGCTGTAGTTGTGTCACCACAAGGTCACTCATGGTAAAAAGCAGAATTGTTAAGAAGATCCCAGATAATAATTGTAGTATGCCATTGCTCTGTGTCTTATCTCAGCCAAATTGATTTTTAAGTTATATTGAGAACAGAGACCAATATCCCAACCATACCTGCAGTTCTCCCATAAACAGACCCAGTGCTCAATAAACGAATGAATGAATAATAACCTTGAAATATTTGAATACACCAGTCTTTTACTGCCCAAGTCCCATCAGTTCTTTAGTCTTCCAAAATGAAGACTGGAGAGCCAGAAAGGCCATTCACAGAAGAGATTCTTAGGGAGAAAATTTCTAGGCAATTTCCAAAGGGAGCGTAAAGCCCAGATGATGGCATCGAGGCCCAGGCCAGCCAGCAGTGAGAAGATTTCCTGAGCAGGCAATGCAGCCGGCACTGGTGCCAGGAGCTTGGCTACTCTGCCTCCTTTGAAAACCCATTACCAAATCATGGCAAGCAAAATTTAATTTTGAAAAGGGAAATGATTTATGTGCTACAGGAATAAAGAAGTGACAGAAGCAGGAAAGCTTGCATACATTTCAATTTTTGAAATTAAACCTATAATTTTTTCATTATAGGAGGATGCCAAGTTGCGAAAGCCAATGCGTTCTAAGCAGAAAATTATAGAGAAGTAGATAATGAAAATCTTGTCAGCATCGCAACCCGATGTCTTAGAAAGAGCCCCTGAGAACACAGGACAGGTTACTATCTGTCCCTTTCAACTTCTACATAGTTCCAGCTTCTAAAGGGCTCTATGTTCATATAGACTTCTCTGATGAGATGAGAAGCCACTGGGAAATTTGAGCAGGAAAGGGATCAGTCTGGCTGGTATGTTGAAAAGAGACTAAAGGGTAGCAAGGGCTAATGCAGGGAGAATGGTATAATATAGACAAGAGAGGACGGTGGCTGGCATCAAGTTCCTTGATCCCAATCCAATGGTCTTTCTCCCTCCCTTCCTTCCTTCCTTCCTTCCTTCCTTCCTTCCTTCCTTCCTTCCTTTCTTTCTTTCTTTCTTTCTTTCTTTCTTTCTTTCTTTCTTTCTTTCTTGTTAGTCCTCACCCAAGGATATTTTTTCCATTGATTTTTAGAGAGTGGAAGAGAGGGAGGGAGTGGGAAAGAGAGAGAGAAACATCGATGTGAGAGAGGCACATTGATTGGTTGCCTCCTGCATGTAACCTGACCAGGACCAGGGATCAAACCTGCAACCCAGATACATTCCCTTGACTGGGAATCAAACCCACCACCCTTTGGTGCAAGGGTTGATGCTGTAGCCATTGAACAACACTGGCCAGGGTGCCAATCCAATGGTTTTTTGGATTTTGAATCTTCATGATCATTTCTTTCCGAACCACTCTAACACACACCAATCTCTCTAAATCCTACTAAACCTATTGTGCATCTGTTTCCAGTCAGCCTGATCTCAGGAAGCCTGAAAGATCTTTCTGAGCTGGCTCCACACTAAGAGGCAGTCTAATGTAATGGTTTATGAGCATGGATGCTGAGCCAGACTGGCCTGGTTCATATCCTGATTTTGCCACTTGATAGCTGTGTAAAGTTGCCATGCTTAAATGTCCTTATCTGTAAAGTGGGGGAGATCAATGATATTGATGTACAGCATGCATGTATCCATTCATTCATTTAACTAATATTTATTACACATTTACTCTGTGCCAAGTATTATTCTGGTCCCTGGGGAAATGGCTGTAAACAAGAGAGAAAAGTTCTCAGCTCTTACATTATAGTATGGGTGGGATGGGGTCACAGAGTATCTATATATATAAAAGGCTAATATGCAAACTGTCCCCTAGGGAGTTCAACCTGGAGACTGGGAATTCAATCGCTCGCTATGATGTGCGCTGACCACTAGAGGGCGGTGCAGAACGTAGGAAGGCCCCGGCCGCCAGTCAGGGAAGGGAGGCCTTGATCACTGGCCAGGCCTAGGGACCCTACCTGTCCACAAATTTCGTGCACTAGGCCTCTAGTATACATATAAAAGAACAAGTAGAGGAGTTCATTTCAAATACTGATGAGTTATAAAAACATAATTCCACATTGCATGATGGAATAGAGCTGGACTTGTGGAAAGGGGAAGGTCAGAGTAGACTTCCCTGGGGAGGAGACATCTGAGCTGAGGCCGAATGATGAGAATGAGCCAGACCTATGATATCTGGAGAAACACATTCCATGCAGAAGGACAAACAAACAAGTATTTCTAGAATGAATGATGTTGAATGATTTTTAGTAGCAAACGATACCTCACTATTCCCGGCAGTATAGGTGTGAAACAATTTTATGGGTGTTTTTTGAAGAACCACTATAAACTCAATAGGTGGTTATGGTTGCGTTGAGAGGTGTAAGAGGCCCAAGAAGAACTGGATAAAAATGAGTACTGAAGGAGAACTTACCCTGTACTGTCTCATGCTTTAAGTCATAACTCACTCTTCACAACAATCTTGATAGGTATGGTCTATATCTCCAAGGCATGGTCTGTGGCTATCCTGAATTGTGCCATCCCACTCCCCACATACTACAGTGTCAGTACCTGAAGAGAGGGAAATTCTTCCCTCTCATTCACAACTATGTGCACAAGGACCAGAAGAGTACTTGGCACATAGTAGGTGTGCAACGGATATTGGTGAAGTGCATGAATGGATTAAGGGCACAGTGTTAGGCAATATGCTGGCTCTAAGCATCCCCAGGCAGCCTAACCTACAGTTCACCTACTGGATTGAACTTTAATCAATCCAGCTCCCCTGACAGGAAAGAATGAAGGGGTTTAGAGAGAATCTTCATTTATCAAGAGGATTTTAAAAATCAAGTGAATACAGACTTATCCTGAACCTCATCCCACCATCCCTACCCCTAACCATCATTTTGCTTGTGATTTTTTTTCAATGGTCTGCCTCTTTCCTAGAGTGTGTGTTTTTTAATTGATTAAAAATATCTGTTTCACCCTCGAGAGAAATATGTTGATCTTGATAATGTAATGGGATATAACTTTCTTGCTTTTCTAGATGAAAATGCTAGGTGAAATATTAGCCAATATGGACACAGATCCTTTCTTCTGGGGTGAACAAGAGTTTATTGTACTCATGAGTCCAAATAGTTTTTAATAACCCATTGAGTCCACTCAGCTACAAAAGGAGTTCAGAGTTATTTTAAAGTATCCTTTCAAGTTCTAAAAATAGAAAAGGAATCCACTAATCCTACCCTTTCCATATATCATGACCCTGTAAATTAATTTACAGTAGAAACATAAACATTCCTTTCATTAACCCCTGAGAGATGGTGCCCTAGCTTCCTACACTTCTGCCCAAGGAAGTCTGCTCTCCAGCCCTCTTTGTCTTACTGTCCTGGAAGCCACGGCCATATGTTAATCATTACACATCCTACAGAGCACGTCCAGTACACCTCTACCAGCAGATTTATTTGAGTTTGGTTTACTGTGTTGTATGATGAACTTAACATTCTCTCTGTCCCTACTTTGGCAGCACATGTAAAAAAAGAGAGGGTACCAAGAGTGGTCTTGGTTAAATTACCCTCTAATGATAAACAGAACCTCTAGAAAATTTCCAGGACAAAGCAGTCCTCCGAAGTGAGATCTCTGCAGGTTAAGTTTTCTGCATAAACAGCCATAGACAAGGAGCACAACTCCTTTCCCACTTGGCTTCAATCAAAGGGAAATGTCTGCCTTGTTATCATTTGGGAGATCGGTGGGCACCACAGGCAGGCAGCAAAAGTCTGAATGTGGACAGGGGCCAGGAACAAAGCCATTTAAGCATCGAAATCCACTGTGACCATGAAACCTACTTTGGCAAGGAAAAAAATGTTTACTCACTTACAAATTCTCATGATCCTTAACAAAACAACTGCCTTTCCTTTCATTTCCAGCAAAACATGTGATGCTTAGAGGGGAAGAGGCAGAGTCCAGCTCATCTTTTATGCTTCAAACTAATTTTATAGGCCCTGCACTTTCTTTTGTAAATCAAGGTTTTTGTCCCTCTTCTGTTTCCCTCCTTCCCTTTGCTTTTACTTCTTTTGTCCATAATGTCATTATTTCTCCTCAGAAAGGGACAATTCAGTGCAGAGTCAGAAAAACTTCTTTAAAACATTATAAAAAGTAGAAAACGTTTCTTTTCTATTAAAGTTCTCATAAGAGTTTGGAGCCTTAGGGAAATAATTTCTTTATCATTCAACGAGCAAATCGATTTAGATGACTAGAAGTTGTCCAAGGTCTAATACTCTATAGAAACAGTAGAGAATCTTCATTTATCAAGAGGACTTTTTTTATTTTTTTAAATCAAGTGAATACAAACTTATTTTGAGCCTGGTGAGTGGGCTGTTACTACTCAATTTTAAGAGGATAAGTGAGGGGCTGATATCACTCACTCAGAGGAATAGAAAATCGGACAGTTGAGCCTTAATTCAACCTGGGCTATTTTTGAAAGCCTAGCACTCTTTTCACTCCACCATGCTGTCCCCTCTGCCCACTAACAAAGTATATGTTTTAATATTGACATAGCCAACCTCTCCCTGGAGGTGAGAGCTCATGATGTTCTACACATGGACCAATGAGATGGCAGTCTATCTCATTGGGTACTTTCCAGGTAAATTACCATATACTTTCTTCAACTCAATCCCATTTCTTAATCAAGAAATACACACACACACACACACACACCCCAAACTCCAAAGAACTTTAGAAGCCCAACATATATCTCTTTGCAATGGAAAACTCAGAATGAAATAAACTATATATTTTATTAGTTTTTTTTTTAATGAAACATATCTTAATCCATTTAGTCCCATCCACTTTTTTTTTATCCTCACTCAAGGACATGTTCATTGATTTTTAGAGAGAGAGAGAGAGAGAGAGAGACATCAGTGTGAGAGAGAAACATCAATTGGTTGCCACAGCACTTGCCCTGAACCCACAGCCTAGAAATGTACCCTGACTGGGACTTGAATCCAAGACCGTTTGGTGTGTGGGATGACGCGCTAACCAACTGAGCCATACTGGCCAGGGCAGTCCCACCCACTTCTAAGGGCTGATTTCATCTAGTTTATGCATATTGGCTCCACCTTACATCTCTTTGATGGAAGCCAGTACCTTCAAGTTATCCATTTACCTACTGTACTGCGTGTGCCTTTGTTTGGCGTTAGCTGTCAACACTTTGCACATATGAAATCAATCTGTGTGACATTAATGTAAACATTGTGCATTACAAACTGGTGGACATTTCATTGTTCTAACAGGAAAAATAGACAATATGTTTGCATGCATGTGTTTTCCCTACAGCAAAGACAATAACACAATATAAATGGCAATATGTGTTTTACAAAAGAGGAAATGAATTATATAAAAGAGGTAAAAGCAAGGGGGAGGGCTGTGGGAGAATGCCTCATGTTAGGTGATTCTAACAGGGCAGTGGGGGCAGGAATTATGCACAGGGTAAAGATTTTTATGAGAAAAATTGTCATTTAAAATGTCACTTTCCCCAAATGTTATTATAATCTCATTTCCTAATTGCATGAGCAATACCACCAGTTTTCACAGTGCTTTAATAAGGAGTCCAGTTGCTTTAATTTTAAATATAGTCAATTTCCTTGTGCTGAGAAAAGAGCACACTGCCTTTAAGAGCAGGGTGACTGACAAGACGGAAGAATGCGGGCAGGATGTGGAGGCTGAAGCCTTTCAATCACCTACCATTAATATGATTCAATTTATGCTTATGTCATAGGTTTAGACACTGCACAGTGCTGTAAGCAAGGGAAGGACTTGAATAAAACAGTGAAGAAAGCAGATGGTATGCTATCAAAACCCTTCAAGCCTAAAATAACCTTTTCCAAGTAAGAAGGATAGTTAATTAAAACCAGGATATATTTACTCTGTTCGGAATATCTCAATGTAAATAAAAATCAAAACGACACTACTGTAATGTGAGACTAAATGATGAAATTCCATCTACATTATTTTTCTTTAATAGTTTCTAATCAAACTTTTCATTAAACAGCTTCATAAAATTCCACAGAGAATTTATTTATAGGGACTCATGATAGATTTCAATGCCTTGCTTTTATTGATCAATTAAACTTGTTTATTCAGCGGACAACATTGAAAGGACAGGGGAGGGGGTTGGTGTCTGGGAAGTTGGGCAAGGTTGTCACACACACAGCGAAGCCCATTTTTCAGAGATGAACCCCGGGGCATGCAAGGAAGCCCTAGAGCACGTGGAGAAAAAGTGGGGCATCCCGGCCCAAGAAGGGACATTCAGGTCTAGTTCCAAAGCCACCGCTTACGCTCATCCCAGCCCCGGTCCACAGACTCAGGTTCGCGTCTCCCTGGTAGAGAGAGCATCCGGCCATTTAAAAACCCACTGAGGGTGATAACTCAGGGCCAAGAAACCTAAGAGAGGTCAACAATTGACCAGGGTGAAGGCAGCAATTCCTCACAGGGAGAGTCAGGACATGAATTTCATTTTATTAATTAAGTAAGTAACTAATTAACTACTTTTTATCGATTTTAGAGAAAGAAGGAGAAAGAGAGAAACACTGAGGTGAGAGAGAAACATTGATTGGCTGCTTCCCCGCACCAGAGATCAGGGCGGAAACCTGGACGTGTGCCCTGACGGGGAATCAGACTGGCAACCTTTTGGTGCGTGGGATGATGCTCAACCAATTGAGCCACCTGGGCCAGGGCAGGACATGCATTTTAAGTGATCTAGATATTTCTAAAAGGTTTCCAATAACCTCTTTGCTTATCCTCTAAAACCAGATCCAGTCCTGCCTTTTCCTTGCGGCTTCCCTCTCTCCACGGTCAGGATCTCCAATCACTTCACCCCTCCCACCCCCAACGCACCATGAAATTCCTCCTGCACTTGCTTTCTATAACACTCACCAAATCCTTAATCACTGACTTTCTTGTAACATTAGTTAACTTTCAGGTGCGTTACTCCTGTCTTCCCCAATTAGACTTTAAATCCTCAAAACTAGCAGGGACTGTGCGTTATTTACCTTTGGAACACCCCTCCCAGCTCTACTCCATAATCCCATTTAATAGAAGAAAGCAAGAAATATATTAGTTAATAAAATAAACATTATTTAATCATAGGAAAGTAGACACTGTCCTTTTGAGAAGGGCCTCGGAGGTATTTTATGACAATTTATGAATTTCACGTGTCAAAGGTGTAGCTGCTAAATGCTATAAACCCTTTGCCATCAGCTCCACCATTCATCCACCTGGTGATATGGCTAATAAAATTTGATTTTTACAGCCGGGGCATACTGTTACCTAAATTACATCTGACCAATTACTGAAGTCACCGAGCGTGTGGTACAGAATATATACTGTGTGGAAATTCATCTGTGGGCCCCCTGGCACTCGCGGTAATCTGACAGCAGTGTTTCAGTCATCTGGCAGTGTTTAATATTAGGAACATTTGTTTAATGCTAGTCACTAATTAAATTTATGTTCTTCCACCAACTGTTACTTGGTTGGAGAAACTCAACCCCACGTTTTAACAAACCCTTTAACTCATGTTGATTTCTAATACAACCAGTTGGAGGTTTAAATGTGTGTTCTCTGAAAATTTAGGGTGTGAGCAAAAGTGGAAGGTGGGGGAGGTATCCTGGTGAAGGTGTTCAAATCAGGACAAAATAAGCTTTTGGGGTTCACTTACTAAAATGCAATACTCTAAGAACAAACTATTTGAAGTATAAATGTAACTAAAAAAAATCTAGTATTCTAATGATTAAACTAGCCATCTAGAAGCTCTTTAAAGGCAACTTTATTCCAAAAGAAAGCTTCCACTTTAAGAGGCTGGAGAAGAAAAAGTGCATTAAAATTAGCTATACCGGAGGAAAGTCCAGGAAAACATTCAAGTCAGATGCTTGTGTCTGTGAGAACATTTAAAACCAATTTAGTAACTTAACTATTGTGATCACTGTTAAACTGGAATTTCTTTCTATTACCAGTTCTAGATGCGAAAGCTTTGAAACTCAATGACTAATAATTCCTAAATTAGCTCAAAAGGCTGAAACATTTTTTTCATTATATTACATGGTGAAACTCTAATTTTGAGTACTCTTAAGGGCGGGAAAGCATTCTTTGAGTTTTATTTTGTGTCAGGAATTTATAGACCTCTTTAGGGCCAAGCAGGATGGAGGGCATGGAAGAAGAAAAACTCAAGATGGAAGTATTGAAAAGGGAAGATTTGTAAATGCTGATCTGAAAAGAGAGGGTATTTTTTAAAATGTATTGGATACATTCATCCAGCTGAATATACAGGTTTTTTGAATATTAAAAATATAACAATAGCTCTGGCTGGGTAGCTCCATTGGGTAGAGCATCATCGCCATACATCAAGCTTAC
The DNA here is from genome assembly GCF_000147115.1 of Myotis lucifugus. NCBI lineage: Eukaryota > Metazoa > Chordata > Mammalia > Chiroptera > Vespertilionidae > Myotis > Myotis lucifugus. The sequence goes on along the minus strand of NW_005871110.1, from coordinate 1,946,564 downwards.
GGATTCGATCTCAGATCAGGGCACATGCAAGAATCAACCAATGAGTCTATAAATGAGTGGAACAACAAATCAATGTTTCTCTCAAATCAATCAATAAAAAATTTTAAATATGACAAATTCTTCTTGGGAGAAGGAAAATATAACTTGTATAAACACTATGAATCTCTTACAGACTGACTGACAGCCATTTGACAAACCAGAGATATGAATGGCATCTAAAAAAACAGTCTGTAAATAAATGTCATGTCCAATTAACTTAGGTCCCGTTCCTCTCTTTCTTCCCTTTCTTCTTGGGTCATCATATCCCATCCCCTCATCCACACCCTTCCTCTGCTAGACACGTCCTTCAATATCTCTACCACAGAAACCACAGGGCTGCTGAAGTCATGAATAATCAGATTGGAGAAGCCAGAGAGGATTTCCAAAGCCATGCCAAGGCCTGTAATGGTTAAGCAGAATACTCTGAATCTGAATAATCTGCAAACCAGGGATCCGTGAGAAGATGTTAGCCAATAGAACCAAGGAATGTTCCAGCTCAAGGGACCACATGCGCTCTGTAGGCCAGAGTCTCAACTTCTTTGCAACCCAGGTTCCCATGCAGGTAGTCATCATACTGGTCACTCAATGGTGGCAGTTCCCAGGGGAGGGAGACGGTGAGGCTGGGGGTTGTTCACGTCTCAATAACTATAGCAATTCTCTGGGAACATGTGTATTTTGATAAAGTGCCCCCAGGGTATTCTAATAACCCTGCCCACTGAGAAGCACTGATGTGATCCAATCTCTTCAACAAACAGATGAGAAAGATGTGAGAGATGAGATCTTGGCTTGCCTCCAGTCATGCAAGGTCTTCCAAACGGATGATACATCTTTTCCTCCTTCCCTTCTATGTACAGAGATAAATGACCAATCAGCTGGGCAGAGGTGCAGATAAAGATATGTGTGCATATATCCATCTTTGGTGAGCACAGTATATAAAGATATATGGGTATATACAGATATAGACCTATTTCTTCATATACTGTGCCCACCAAAGATGAATATTTATGTAAATATACATACATATATATGAAAAAAAAATCTAGCGGTATGGGGATCTGTTATCTATCTATCTAGCTATTCATCTTCTAGGTATGAAAATGGTTACAATTGGTGCATTTTTAAGTTCCTTATAACACTGAGAAGTGAGTATCAGTTAAATAAAAAAAACCCACAAAAAACAGTATCTGAATAGCCAGAGCCTTTTAAGAAAAAACTAACATGAAAGCTTCCTGTCCTAAAGTCCAATTTCAAGGTCGACCAAGCAACTTCAGACTCTATATTGAACAACAAATTCTAAATAATAATCTTTTACCCTAGTAAACAGAGGCTGCCAAGGAAGGCAGTCATGCCTTATGCCGCAATAATTTGGGGGATGGGAGGGGTAGGGTGGCACATTAGGCCTGTGAAAATAAACCCTGTTCCCCATCACTGCTCTTCACAAGAACTGAAATCAAGCAGACACGCACGCACAAGTTTCATGTAGAAAAAAAAAAGACTTACCAAACTCATCACATATACTCTCATTTTCTATGAGAGTAGGGTGGTCAAAGGTGTCCCGACAGTAGAGGATCTGGGGGTTCTTGCTGACCACTGCGATGCCTCCCAGGGCTAACGCGAACTGGTCCGTTAGAATAGAAGACGGCTTATCTTGGATGCGTTTCAGCATCGAGCGGTAGCGGCAGTACTGGGGGTAGCTGAGCACGATCACGTTCGTTTCTTCCTCGTCCTCTCCTAGACGACAAACAAGAAAAACACTTCCATTACCCTCTTCCCTCCAACTGTCATGGCCATGGCATAATTTCAACAGTCTCTTCTGGGTTTTGTAGTAAAAATAGAGTCTTCAACAAGACTCTTATACCAGTTCATCTTCATTACAGACTGGCGAATGCATCCTCCTAGCCCCACCTCCTCAGTCCAGAGCCCCCCAAAAGCCTCAGGCTACCTGGAGAGAAAAGAAAAGGTGGAGAAAATAAACAGAGGAATGGCCCTATAGATGGATTAAGCAATTTGGGGTTCACCAGCAAGCAGCGGAACCAAAGAAAACTGTTTTGAAAGAATTGAATATATATTTTAAGCATTAAAGTCATCCTTATAGGAAAAATCAGAATTTTGTTGAGCTTCTTTATGCTTATTTCCACAGCCTGGTATGGCTCTTTTTATTTTTATTATATCATCTTTCAGTGCTCGGAGGCTCGGAAAAGTCATCTGGCCCCCAGAAGATGTCCAAAGAGCCCTGACCGGTTTGGCTCAGTGGATTAGAGCATTGATCTGCAGACTGAAGGGTCCCAGGTTTGATTCCAGTCAACGGCATGTACCTTGGTTGCGGGCACATCCCTAGTAGGGGTTGGGCAGAGGCAGCTGATCGATGTTTCTCTCTCATCGATGTTTCTAACTCTCTATCCCTCTCCCTTCCTCTCTGTAAAAGATCAATAAAATATATTTGAAAAAAAAAAGATGTCCAAAGAGCATCATTGTCTGCTTTGGTGGTTAGTGCTATTCAACAAATATTTCTGGTTCTCCCTCCCTCTCTTTCTCTTTTTTCAAAATTTATCTTTATTGTTGAAAGTATTACAGATATCCCTCCCCCCCCCCATTGATCCCTTCTAACCCCACCCCCGCCCCACCCCCAGGCCTTCACCACACTATTGTTTGTCTGTGTCCATGGGTCATGCATATATGCACACAAGTTCTTTTAGTCTTCATTGGAGTCAAGTGGTTACATGACTTGTTTTGGCCAATGAAATATGACAGAGGTGAGTGGCTCCTTTAAGAGCCAGTGTTTGACCACACTCCTCCTCTTCTCTGAACATCTGTAATGTTTCAGATAGTGGCAACTCTGCCAGTCTGGGTCTTACTAGTAGAGTGAGAATACCATGGAGCGGAGTCCCTGCTTGATCCTAAATGGATCTATAAGCAGAAAAGAAGCTTTCTGTATTTTATTTTGAGTGAGACTGCGCCTTGGGGTTTATCGGTTTTTGCAGCATGGTCTATCCCAACTTGATTGATACATCTACCTTCTCTGCCCTCCCCTCATCCCAGACCCCCTATCTTCTAATGTTCCTCAAACCCATCTGGTAACTTGGCACATCTCAGGGAACCACACTGAGAGGACTCCCCAAAGCAACCTTGTGAAAGAACCAAGTTAACTCAGGAGAAAGTCTCAGCGATGTTAAAGAAGCCCCCTCTCGCCCTGATCTTAATGCTTACTTACACCGCACTGTACCAAGTGCTTATTTCTAAAAACCAGATTCTGCATGGACGAATCCTTCCTTCATCTTAGGCTCGAGAAATGGCAAACACCCTTCCCCCCCTTTGGTAGCCTGCCACCTGCACAAGGGCACGCTGAATTTAGGCTCCATGACCCACTTTGCCATCTCTCTCTATAACCACACCATCAGGGCATTTGTGAGCAATTCCCAGACATGTCACTTGCTTATCCAAAGGGGAAAATACTCAATATCTCGAGCCCTTCCCATGCTGCAGGGAATTGCACAAGACAGTTGTTAAGGATCCCAACATTATCGTGGCCATCTGGTAACCAGTGGGAGACGAATGAGTGAGGACAGAACATAATGATGGAACATAACCAGCACCAATGGAAGGTGCATGTGTGACCTTTTCAGATGGGGGGCCAATACCCAGATGTATTTCTAATTATGTTCACTTAGTTCCTCGGGCTGGAGGCTTCTTCGAGAACGGAGATGTTTAGCTGCTTTCAAGATGACATCTATTAACAGTTTACATTTCTTAGACTCCTGCCTGGTTTGTGGGTAGCCACTTTGTCAGCTGGCACACTTAAAAGGAAGCATGTTTACATCGAAGGTATGTCCTCCCATGAAAAGAAGTTTGAGATGTTGATATATGTCCCAAGACATGCCAATTTGAGATTTTTACAGCAGACCAAGACATCTCTGCTTTCTATAGAGTTAAACCACAAAAAAATATTTAGTGGAAATATTCAGCAAATATTATCAGAATTCCAGAGCATCTAAGTACTATTTGTAGAAACAGTCTCCAATGTGTCAATTTGTATTATTACACTCTATTTGTCCAAGATGATCAAGATCTGACCAAGATTGTGCAAGGTGAGAGAGAGGGGTATAATTATGAAGCCCCAGGAATTATTTCAGCAGGCTCAGCTCCTAGTACCATCTCCTGTACATAGGAAACACTGCGCAAATACTTGTTGATTCTAAAATTCTATCTCGGTTGTGCTTTGGCTTTCTGCGATGGTGCGAAAGCTGCACTAGTTTCTCTGAGTGTTCTTGAAATGAAATAGAGAAAGTTGAGCCTTTCAGATTGAGTGAGGGAGAAAGACTGGATACGTCAGAGTTAGTGTTACGGCAGATGTTGTCACCTGGACTCTTGGGACCACTTCACTCCCTTCCCATCCCTTCATTCTCCTTTTGGTTTGTTCTGACCATTTTTCATGAGGATGCTATCTCTAACACCTTTCCAATTCTCTGGATGGAATTAGCTTCCTAGCTATCTCCTGTACTTTGAAATGGCTCCTTTTTTCCCTTTCTCCCTTCTTCCCCTTCCCCTTCCCTTCCCCTTTCCCTCCCCTTCCCCTCCCCTCTCCTCCCCTCCCCTCTCCTCCCCTCCCCTCTCCTCTCCCCTCTCCTCTCTTCTCCCCTCCCCTTCCTGCCCCTTCTCTCCCCTCCCCTCCAGCCTTGTTAACACTTGTGATTAACATCCCGACAATGTTACCCTCT
>NW_005871110.1:1846752-1941710 GCF_000147115.1 Myotis lucifugus | reverse complement strand
CATTTTGACCTCTCTCTCTCTCTCTCTCTCTCTCTCTCTCTCTGTATTATATATAAGTTATCTAAATTCTGTTTTCAGGTATATGCTCTTATCCAAACCACCATTGTACCTGGAACAGAATACAGGACCAAATTCCCTTCTCTTTGCCACTTTCCCAGGATTGTTGCAGGTATCACAGAAGGCAGCAAATGAAAAAAAGCTCTCAACCAAAAATATGAAGGGCTGAAGGACAGTTTTCCTGTTTATGAAGCAGAACAAATACTATTGTGATTTCTGGTACTACTAATAAATCAACTACAATGTACAAATGTGTTTCTCGTAACCTATCTCTTTTGTTCCTCACACAACCTATTAGTAACACTACTACCTATTAATATCCCCCAATTTAGAGATGGGAAAACTGAGATTCAGACACCCATGGGACTAGCCCAGGATCTCCAAGAATTAGAAAGTGATGGAGGTGAGACTATACCCCGATCTTTTAACTCTAAGTGTGATGAGCACTAATAATAATAATAATAATAATAATAATAAAGGTTTAACTTATTCACAATGCATCTGGGCTCCTGATCAAGTAAAATATGAGCCTTCTGTTGCATGGAGAACTGTAGAATTCAGCCGGTTATGAGCCAGAATTCTCCTACGCTGTTTAAGTTAGCTTGTTATTATTTTGGAACACTGCAATTCCCATTGTAACGATTTAACATTACTGACACACCTTTCATGCATATCAACTTTCCATTTTCTACCCACGTGACAAGAAAGAAAGCCAACTCCCATTGTGCAAACCTAGAACCCCTGCTTCTCATTAACCTCTTTCCACACTAAGAGGCCAGAGGCACAGTTGGGACCTGGTCTACAGTGGCAGCGCTGAGTGATGCCAAAACATAAATTATGATAATGTTGTTGCTTATGAACAGAACCACCCATTTAGACCAGGATTTTGGCATTGTTCGGACAGAGGCACATTTCCAACCTTACAATTAGATTTCCCCAGAGGCGTTGCCTTCAGTATTTACAAAAACCACAGAAAGCCCAGGAGACCCTCAGGACTCCTGTGAAGGTGAACAAATCATTCTTGGGGAGAGTGAAGAGAAGTTCCAGGGTAAAGGTGAGACCTGGAGGAACCAACCATCCCTCTAGGTCAAAGTTTCACTGAGTGAAGACACCCTGAGTGTCTCCCTTGGAGTCTAAGCAGACATATTTATTTAACGGGAGGAACACTTTTTCCCTCCTCAAGACACAGTGAGGTCACCTTAATATGAAAGGTATATATACCAGAGTATAAAATCATGAGTTTGGGAGAGCTTCCTTGATCTAAAACTCTATGATCCTATAACTCCCTCCTAAGCCTTTGCATTAAATTAACTTCCTCCTGATACAGCTACAAAAATACTGAATTGTCCAACAGCTGTCATATTTTATTTTGCCCGAGTACACTAAGAAACAAAGCCAAACAAATCTTTCAAGAATTCTTATTGAAATGCCTCAGCTACTGCTTTCCTGCTTATGCATTTCAGATACACATAAACAAACTCTCCTGTGTAAAGTTTCCCATGAAACAGAGCGGCCTGCAAATGCTGTGTAGGACATTTTCCCTTTTCCAATTCATCACGGGGCCAGCAGATAAAGTTAAGAGTGAATAAAGAATGGATAAACTGCACGTTTGGTTAGCAAAACACAAACAAAGTGTTCTCGGAACAAAGATTTTCTTTCAACCACGCCCACATAGGAAAGAAATCAAAGTATTACCCTAAGGAATCTTCTCTAACACACTCTAGTCAGTGGTTGCTGGTTGGGTTATGTATACATTACTTGATTTCTGTCAACAGAAAATGATCAGCAATAAATTGCTGGTACCAAAGACTGAAATTTAAAACCACAATTATGATATCCTATTAAAATGTCATCTCATTCTCCCCCTCCATGAGAAAAAAAAAGTGAATATGCCTATTTTTAAATGAAATATTCAAAGGGAATAAGAGAACCAAAATTACTAAACCTCATTTCAACTCCAGTGAAAAGAACTTTGCCTATTAAAACTTAATACCTAAAGTACACGGCTTGTAATGCTCAACCAAAATTACTCTAATCCTGCGCTTATATCATAATTACACGTTTTGTTAACCTCTCTCAATGTCAATTTTTCACCTATTTATATATTTTCAAAGTCCAAAACAGAATTCCACAGAGAAACTATAATTATAATGCGAGGCTCCACCCAAGCTTTTCAAACAGTAACTGTATACCACTGCTTTAATGCTCAGAGTTAGCTGGGGGTAGGGTAGGGGTGGGGGGGGGGGAGAGGGCAAGAGCAGGCATTCATTCTGAATAGCATGTTGCTCAAGTTGTCTTTGTACAAAGAGAGATGCATGAAATAGCAAACACAATGAATTAATGGAGCATTGACTTTCAAATATCCATAATGCTATTTTCTTTAAAAAAAAAAAAAGATAATGGTGGCCAAACGCACAGAAGGCTGAAAACATAAATTCCAGAGGAGAAATGTGCTTTTATCTCCTCCACGACAATTTAGAAATGTAACTTTCTTTTTCATTCTGGGAGGAGGAGGCAAGGCTTGCTTCAGAAACATCACACCATTATGCTTACTGAAAACCACTGTAATCTACTTCTAACATCAGTAAGCTGTAAAAAAAAAATATTTCAAAAAAAAACCCTTCACACCAGGATTTTATAGAGCCTGGTGGAAAAAGTATGCATGTTCCTTCCTGCACCTAATTACCTCAACTGAAAAATCTGCCAAGTATTTTGCCCTTTAGTTCTCTTAATCGTATTAGGGCAAATGCATTTGGATGCCAATAGAAACAAGCATTTAAAGATTTTCACTTAAAAGATTCCAAATATGTATGAAGGCTACTTTTGAGACACAATGTCTCTCGACCTTCAAAGAGAACATACAGTATTCTTTTTAAAAACATTTTTATTGTTGAAAACTGTACATATGTCTCCTCCCTCCCCCCATGACCTCTCCCCGCCTGCTCCCGCCCCCCAGCATTTCCAAGCAAATATGAATTTGTTCATGTTATGAAACTTGATGTCTGGTTTTGAGACAATTTAAGTAAAATAATATCAATATGAGAGGCTCTTGCAATGATTTATGCTTCTTTCTGTTACTTTATTACATTAGACATTCCTTTCTCAAAGCTTTATACTTTTCGCTGTGCTCCTAGCAACCAAAGGCAAAGCATCAACTTTATATACCTGGCACTAGTCCAATTCTTACTGCTATTGACAATGGTAATGAAGTTTCCATTTAATTGCTGCTCTGTTGTGACACTGAATATTTGTCATAATTAGGCATTTCCTATTTTCCATCCATTCATTTTTGATTATTACTGAAAATAATTTTTCTTTATTCCAGAAAACCAAAGTATGAAAATTCTACAGATAAGAGTAGCTACAGCTGTTACTATCATTATCAACATTGTAACATGCAGTAAAAAAAAATAAAAAGAAAAAAGAATATAATTTCTCGGAAGGTAATTTTCCTTTCGGTCTAAGTGCTCTTATTCATCTTACAGTTACTCAATGATTTCCTGTTCTAATTACAGGACATTATACAGAAAGACATTTATAAAAGGAAAATGCATGTGACTCAATAGCTTGAATGGGTTGAAAGTGTTTAAAATTCCAAAGTTGTGTATCAACTTTATCAATTCCCGATTACAACTCTGTGGAAATGTGTAATGCGCCCCACCACATTTGTAAATCTCTCTGAAGGCAGTAAAGTTAGTCCCCAAAGTTAGTACACATCAAAGGGAAAAATACATTTGCAGTGAAACTGATGTTGAGGAGTTGGGGTGGGGGAAGATCAGGGTTTTGGTGTGTTTTTTTTGTCGGTTCCCTCCCCCCCTCATCAAAGCTGTTAAATTGGAGGCATGCCAAGGCAAGGAGTGGAAAATATTAATAATGAAAATAAATTAAATGCCTGATTAAAAGGGAGAGAGAACAAGATTCCATCCGGAATAGAAATGAAAATGCCACAAACTATTTCATAAAAACATACGGTGACGTAAATTACACATCAGTATTGCACTGTTGTGGTTATTTTGAGAAATGGTTTGTACTGTAAGTCAGCTGGTGCTGCCCCACCCTTAATGATTTTGTAATTCTCTACACAGTAAGCAAGGGGGGGGGGCAGCTCTGAGATGGCTAAGACAGAAAACAGACCCAGCCATACAGAACTGGCAATAAAAAGATAATGTACTTTTAACATAACAGAACAAGAAGATTGGCTTTATTAACTAAAAAAAAACTACTTTAAATGGTCCCCAGCTTGCCATTTGTTTTGATAAATGGAAAGACAGATCTTCCCAGGACGGGCAACAAAAACATCACTGGAGAACTTATAAAAAAGAAAATGTGGGAAAATATATCAGTGCATGGTTGCAAACAGAACAAAGAATATTCCAAATGCAAGACCCAGGGTTTTAACCGTGCTGTTTCCAAGAGCAAGCCACTTCAAATAGATGGGCACACAAATATAAAAACATGTATTAATGTTAATATCAGTTTTGCCCTTACTGTTGCTTCCTCACTCAAAAAAGAAAACAGCGCAGCTCAAGAAAAACCAACGCTGCCCTCACTGAGTAACACATGATCCCACTGGGCAGCAAGCCAGCCCCACCTCCCTGAGTTCTAAGGCACACTCAGGAGCCACTCTAGATTTCATCTGGAGAACTTTGCATCTTATTTCCATAGGGCTCGTCTCAGCCAAACTTAAATGGCACACAGAACAGGCATTATGCAATAAGTATATCTGCTGGTGAGACCACAGGGCCCGGCTGACATGTAGGTGAACTGGTGACCACATTGGAGATGTGATTATAAGGGGCCTGACATATCTTAATATGCTTCCCCTTCACAAGGTTAACTGTTAAGCTAGAGTCAGCTATTCATTTTAGTATAAATGAGTTTCAGTATCCGAAAAAGAAAATAAAGCGAGCCCACAAGAACACCAGGAAGCCAGGGTTTAGACAAAACCCCCCGCTCTCAACGCTGTGCCAGGAGTTTTCTCAGACATTAACTTACACATTCATTTATTTACTAGTGACCCAGGTAAGGCTATTATATTGGATTTGAACTTAATTAAACTCAACTTTTCTTGTTTTACAAGGAGCTACTCATACCAGTCCCCTGGTTATCATAAACCAAAGTTGTTCCAAGAGAAGCAAACTTGACCATTATTAGCACAACTGGCCTTAATCGTAATAATAACTCCTGCCATTTTTCCTCTTAGAGCATCCACACGGCCTTTTATTTTCTGAGTTGTGCCTTGTGCCTGCCATCATTGCACTCCCATTACTGCGGCAGCTGCATACACACACCCTTTACATTTGAGAGATCCCCCTGAGCCCCCAAAGTCATGAATAACGGTATTGAAGGTGTGCAGCTGGGCAGATCAATAGCTAAATGATTAACTTCCACCCATCAGCTTCTTAGCGTGTAAGATACAAACGTATTCCTTAACAAAATAACTAATCACTACTGTCATGGATATTATTTCACAACACTGATCAGGCTAAGTAAATCTTATAATTTCCAACATGGTTTATATCAGGAAGAAAAAAAAATGCATGGAGAACTAAACACCAAACAATGTCGGATTGACCGATGCCTACTATTTTGGAGACATTTTACACACACACACACACACACACACACACACACACACACACACACACACTAAAACTGTGTGGCCATTAAAAACAATAAAATTTAAAAAATCAAATAACAATTCAGGTCATGTGAAGATGCTTCTGTCATATTAAGTGGAAAAAAAGGGAAAGTATCAAATAATATATTCTGCCCCATCCATGTCTTTTGTTTAATAGCATTACTGAGACATAATTCACATACCAGACGATTCATCCATTGAAAGTGTACAGGCTTTTAGTATATTCAGAGTTGTACATCTGTCACTACAATTAAATTTAGAACATTTCCATTATCCCATAAAGAAATCCCAAACTCTCCTGCTCCCACACCTCTTGCCCCTCACCAGCTCCTGGAAACCACTGACCTAATTTCTGTCTCTATGGATTTGCCTATTCTGAACATTTAATACAAATGGAATGATACAATCTGTGGTTCTTTGTTACTGGCTTCTTTCATTAAGCATGTTTTCAAGGCCCATATACATTGTAGAGCACATTGGTATTGTATTTTTTGTTGTTGTTGCTGAATAATATTCCATTGTATGGATATGCCACATTTTATTTAACCATTCCACAGGGGATGAAATATTTGGGATGTTTCTACTTTTTGGTTATTATGAATAATAGTGCTATCAGAAAACAACATTTGTGTAAACATGTGTATGGTCATATGTTTTCATTTCCCTTGTGTATATACCTAGGAAAGGAACTGCTGAATCATATGCTAATTCTATGTTCACACTCTGGAGGGACAGCCAGCTGTTTTCCAAAGTGGCTGTGCCATCTCACATTCTCTCCAACAGAATATGAGGTTTCTGATATCTCCACAGCCTCTCCAACACTTGTTATTATTGATCTTCTTGAAAGCCATCCTGGGGATGTGAAGTGGTATCTCATGTTGTCTTCTTTAATATTTAAAAATTGTAACAGTGGGTGCCTCTAGGGTTTGAAATTATCTGTGATTCTTATGTTCTCCTTTGTTTGCCTGCATTTTAACTGTGCAATGTTTTAAAACGTGGGAACATCTGCCAATTTATACTGAATTTCAAGGGAATTCAAATATTCAAAACAGTCTTTAAAAAAAAGAGCAAAGTTGGAAGGCTCACACCTTCTATTTCAAAACTCACTGCAAAGCTACATAAGGATAAAATGTGATGGATTGGAATAGAGAGTCCAGAAATAAACTTTCAAACATGTGATCATTTGATTTTCGACAAGGATGCCAAGAGCATTCAGTGGGGAAAGGAGAGTCTTTTCAACAAATGGTGTGGGGAAAACTAGATATCCATAGGTAAAAAAAATGAAGGTGGACCCTTACCTCACACCATATATAAAAGTAATTCAAAATGGATCAAAGACTCAAATTTAAGAGCTAAACTACAAAACATAGGGGAAAGCTTCATGAACTTGATGTCATACTTTTTTTAAAAAAGCATCACACCATAAATACAGGCAACAGGAATAAAAAAATAGATCAACTGAACTTTATCAAAATTAAAAACCTTTGTGCATCAACAGACACTATCAAGAAAGTGAAAAACAACCCACAAGATAAGAACAAATATTTGTAAACCATATATCTGATAAGGGATTAATATCTAGACTATATAAAGAGCTCTTACAGCAACAAAAGACAATCTAATTTTAAAATAGAAAAGGACTTGAAATGATATTTATCCAAAGAAGTTATACAAATGATACATGGAAAGATGTTCAACTTCATTAGTCTAAAACTACGATGATATACTATTTCATACCCACTAAGATGGCTATTATTTAAAAAAACAAAAATCCCCAAGTGTTGGTGAGTATGGGAGAAATTGGAACTTTGGTGTACTGCTGGTGAGCATACAAAATGGTGTAGTTGTGGTGGAAAACAGTAAGTTCCTTAAAAAGTTATTCATAGAATTACTATTAGACCCAATAATTTCACCTCCAGGTATATACCAAAAGAATTAAAAACAAGGACTCAAACAGAGACTTGTACCTCAATGTTGACAGCAGCATTATTCACAAGAGCCCAAAAGTGGAAACAACTCAGGTGTCCATCATTAGATGAACAGATAAACAAACTGTGGAATATACATAACAATGGAATATGATTCAGCTGTAAAAAAAAGAATGACGTTCTCAGACATGCTACAACATGAGTAAACCGTGAAAACATTATGCTAAGAGAAATAAGCCAGATATAAGAGGATGAATATTGTATGATTTATTTATATGCAGGATCTACAATAGGCAAATTCTTACCGAGAGAAGAATGGAGGTGGCCAAGGGATGGGGTGAGGGGTAGGCAGGGAGTTGGGGACAAGGAATGGAGAGTTATTGCTTAATGAGTACAGAGTTTCTGTTTGGGATGATGAAAATGTTCTGGAAATGGATAGTGGTGATGGTTACACAACATTGTGAATGTATCTAATGCCATTAAATTTTACACTAAAAATGATTAAAATGATAAATGCTGTGGTATGTGTATTTTATAAAATAAAAAAGAAAGGGACATCTGGCAGGGGTTATATTTTCTGTATTGATACACTCAGTTATTTCTTGGGAGGAAAAGACGTATCTCTTCAACCAGCAACGAGAATAAACTCCCAGAGGGCACAGAATCAGTGTCCTAATTTCTTGTTATCCCTCCTACATCTCTGAAGGAGCATTGATAAATGTAATTGCCAAAAGACAGTGTTGCAATAAACACATGAACCTTCTGTTGGAATTAGAGCAGTCATGTCATTAGTTCACCCTAGGCTCTGGACCAACAGATCTTCCTAAAAGGCTAAAGGAATCTGGAGAAAATTATCTCCCAAACAGCAGTGTAGTCATTGGCTGGCAGGCCTTGTAAAATGAAGGGGCATGAGTGTAAGCAGTCATCTCATTTTTGTGACTCTCCTTTTTTAAAATATATATGTTTATTGGTTTCAGAGAGGAAGAGAGAGGGAGAGAGAGAGAGATAGAAACATCAACGATGAAAGAGAATCATTGATTGGCTGACTCCTGCATGCCCTGCACTGGGACTTGAGCCCACAACCGGGCATGTGCCCTGACTGGGAATCGAACCGTGATCTCTTGGTTCATAGGTCCACACTCAACCACTGAGCCACGCTGTATGGGCTCTTTTTTTTTTTAATAATCTGACCACTTGAGGAGTTTGTGAAATACCCTCAAAGTGTTGAGCTAGCTCCAAACAACTGCACTGACCTCCGACAGCTCACATCCTAAGGCAGTGATGGCGAACCTATGACACGCGTTTCAGAGGTGACACGCGAACTCATTTTTGGGTTGATTTTTCTTTGTTAAATGGCATTTAAATATATAAAATAAATATCAAAAATATAAATTTTTGTTTTACTATGGTTGCAAATATCAAAAAATTTCTATATGTGACATAGCACCAGAGTTAAGTTAGGGTTTTTCAAAATGCTGACACACCAAGCTCAAAAGGTTCGCCATCACTGTCCTAAGGTGACAAGAGTTGTATACATTGCACTGTCCTCTTTCGTAGCATCATAGGGCTTCTGGAGCAGCTTACTAAGGGACAGAGGGTAAAGACCTCTATCTTCTATCAGTGGCTCCTCTGAAAGTACTGGTCTTCAAACCAGAGAATCCCTACCCAGAGGGCCCAAGAAGACTATCCTGGAGGAACTGACATGGGAATGGGACAGATCCTCATCATCTATGTTACTCACTCCTCAATTCATCTGGTGGAGGAGCCTGCATTCAACATGGCCAATCTCCTTCTCCACCCATCCCCCACCCCAGTTTTATTAAAACCACCCGAGACTAATCAAAATATTGTTTTCGGAGAAGCCTCCTTCATTGATATATGTCACCTTAACCCACAGGCTTGTGATACTTCCCTTCTTCCACATATTTCTGTTAGAGGAGAAGGTTGGCCATACAAATAGAGTTCTCTGGCTGTGTTAAGTTGCTCTGAATTCAGAAAAGCCAGAGCAATAAAGGTTAATGATGCCGATCCTTTTACATATAGCTGGAATGCTCTGCAAGGCTACCATAAAATAGGGTACATTCTTTTTTTAAAGCTATTTTATCTAACCCAATATACCCAAAGTATTATTTCAACAAATGAGTAATATAAAGAATTACCAGTGAGATATTTTACAATATTTTTTTTCATATTAAGTTTTCAAAATCTGGTATGCATTTCACATTATAGTATATCTTCATTTGGACAAGCCACATATCAAGGACTTAATAGCTACATGCAGCTAGTGGCCATCATCATATTGGATAGATAGCTTTAGGGAGTCCATCAGAAAAGAAACTTGAAGACCAGTGGGTTAGACAAGCTGGGCCTGAAGAGGCGGCTGGTAGGAATGGGCTGTTCGGGGCACTTGGCACAGTCCCCGCAGTGCCTTTCAGTCCTGGACTCCTACCACCTTAAGAGAAGAGGTTCAGAAACACCACTGGGAGAAGAGAACAAAACGGGAGGAAAAGGCACCAGAATGGCTGTTATTTCATTGTGCTGCTAACCAACAGCCCAACAAAGGCCAAACGCAGCGAGCAACCCTGTGTCGTTACTTTTGGAGAGATCCTCGCTCGCCACCTTTGGTTTCTGGTCAATGATAAAAATCAATTCACAGTTAAAAAAACAAAAACACGACCAACTTCAGCTCTAAAACCTGGTCTGAGCCCTCTCCTCTGGGTTATGTCTGATCCCCTACAATAACTGGCGACAAGAACACCTGATACCATTTCCACAAACTGCCCTGGTCTCTGTCACGATGCCAGGAGGACAGCAGTCATGTGGACTGGGTTTTTTCCCTTTCTTCTTTTCTTCTGGTGTGCACAAGACGGAAATTAGTATACCATCTGAAGGAAGGAGATACTTCGAAGACCCACTGGAAACTGAAACCACTATTCAATCTCACGGCAGTGCAGTCATATAAAAACCCTGGCACCTTCTAAGGTGTTCTCACGGGGCATTGTGGAAAAACTTCATTGAAGGCTGATGATATGGATATGCTTTGTTTTACTCGGTTTTGTCCAGTGTTAATAGTGAGTCAGCCGATGTAAGACGGGAGGAAGAACTGGGTTTATTCACTTTTACCGTAATACCTATCATCCGCTGAAAATCATTTCCACCGCAAAAGTCTTCCTTTCCCCAATCTCTAATATACAAACCGACTTTCCTTTTCTCATAAAAGACATAATAAACACATCGCTGGTGACTAATACATTAATGCCAGGGATAATTCTGTGGTTTCACACCACGAGTTACCAGTGCTACCGATCCCCTGTGCTGGGCGTCTCTTCGATATTTCTCTGAGGAGGTTTATGTTCAGCAAGGGGTTGGCCTGTTTTTATAAATAAAGTTTTATTTGCAACTCAGCCATGTCCATTCATTAACACACTGTCTGTGTCTGCTTTGGCACAGTAGTGGCAGAGTTGTGTAGCTGTGACAGAGACCTTCTGGCCCAGAAGTCTGACGAGTTTGCTCTCTGTCTCTGTGGACCCCTGCCCTGGAGAACAGATGATTGCTTCCTGAAAGCTGTTAGTTTGGATCATTGATATCGACTTAACTCCTGAGATGCAGTCACCCAGCTATACCTCACTGAAACGTATTCACCTGAGGCTCCCCTTTCTTGTCTGCGGGTTCTCTGAAGGGCAGGAGCTGGGTAGGTCTCTAGCAGGTTTGAATCCCTAATGCAGTGGATACAAGCGAAGCACATGGTAGGCTTTCCATTAATGCTCATTTCAACTAATATTCAATCCATATTTCAAATGAATGTTCTCTGGTTATTCACTATTTGGTGTTCCCTCCCTCCGGGTCCATTACCTAGTCTCTCTATCTTGCTGTGTGACCCCTAAAAGTTCTATCACGGGGCTCCCTCACACTCTGCCTTTGCTTAGTTCAGCAATGGGAAGATACCAGCAGGAGATCAGGTGGGGGAAACAGAGAAGTTGGGGTGTTTCTTTCCTGCTCCCTCTCAGCTTCATCACCACGGTTCTGGCTGTGGCTGCACCCCTCCACCAGACTGTTCCTCAGGGCTCCAGTCTTCACCAGGTAGCACATTTCCTCCTCATGTTCCTGATATTACTAGATCCTGGGTGCCTCAAGCTCCCTTCTTTTTTTAAAAAAAAATATTTTTTATTGATTTCAGAGAGGAAGAGAGAGATAGAAACATCAATGATGAGAGAGAATCATTGATTGGCTACCTCCTGCATGCCCCCTACTGGGGGTTGAGCCTGCAACTTGGGCACGTGCCCTGACCGGAATTGAACCATGACCTCCTGGTTCACAGGCTGACGCTCAACCACTGAGCCACACCGGCCAGGCTCAACCTCCCTTCTTGGTTCTTGTCACCCTAACCACGCTCTATAAGTCTTCCCTCTGTTAACATCTCTTCAGTTTAACCCTCTGAATGGAAATCTGTTTTTGCCTCAACCTTGACTGATATTTCTCCAGGGCCCCATTTGGCAAGTGGTGACTCAGTAGGATGTCCGCACACTCAGAGGTTAAGTGAAAACCAAGAGAGGGTATGTGTTCTGTGGGCCAGTCACATCAGTACCACTGAGGGGCTTTTTAAAACAAAGGTTCCTGGGCCCCCTTCCTGTCATGCTGAACAAAGACGGCTGAGCTGGGTCTCTGGATTAACGCTTTCCAACAAGTACCCCAGGGACCAATGCACCTATAGAAACAGATGGTGAAATCCAGGTTTTGGGACAGGATGAAAATAAGAAGCAAAACCACTTTGAAGCAACTGCAGAGTGTCTGAAAGGTCCTGAAGTCAGATGTGTCAGCACGAAAGGATTAAGCAAAAAAGGAGGTCAGAGCTACCTACCTACCAGAAAGCCACAGGTGCTATGGAAGCTAAAAACGGGAATTATCCATTTGTCTTGGTAACACAGTTGAGCTTTTTATTGCAAGCTACATATTGAAAAGTCACATATTCCATAGTCTCAGTACCAGCATAGCCGTGAGCATGAGGATACACTGCTTTGAGAGTTTGGAAAGTATGAGCCCTGTAGTTCAAGCATTTGTAGAAGGAGTCAACCAGGTAGCATGTGTGAAAGCGTGTGCTTTCTCATGCAAGCACAAAGCAGGACATGATGTTCACCAGCTACTCACTAGGAGATCAGGTTCCTAATCTGCAAAATGGACATATTCCTGAGAGGATATAGGAGTTAAGAGATGAAAAGTACTGGCACTACTACAGGGCATAGGAAGCACCTGACAGATAGCCACTATTATTACTGCTTTGTAAGTTGTTTCTCAACATATTCCAAACTAGTTCCTGGGGAGAGGAGGGAGTGTGTTACCAAGTGTTATGTGGAAAGAGGGTACCAGAGTATGGAAAACACCAAGTTCAACAAAGTTAAACAGATGGTCTCTTTGGAACCTTCACCATGCAAATGGGCATTTTAATCGATGGGAGGGAATATGCTGCCTTTCCTTGAATTTATGCTACCATGGAACCCCCTCTCACACCTTTCCTCCCCTCTCCAGCCTCCCCTGCTCCTACCTTTTTTTTTTTGTCATTCATGGCTCACCTTAACAGGTTCGTGTTTCTCTGATCACATTTTGGTAACTACTCACTCAAATGTTGATAGAGCAATCCCCTGCTCCCTTCAATTCCCATCCCTGCATGCGCACCCTACTTAGCTAACTGTATAATTACAAATAGGTTATTATGTGTAATATAATCACTGATCTGAATAAACACTTCACAATTTATAAAGCCCCTTCATGTGCTTAGATTCACTGAACCCTTCCAGAATCACCCCTCTTGGAGTCTATGATGAATACCCCTATTTTGTACAGGAGGACATAGAAAGCTCAACAAGGTGAATGACTTGCTCAAGGTCACCAGCTAATGGCAGGGGCACGGGCACGGGCAGGTCACATGGCATTAAACATCA
The DNA here is from genome assembly GCF_000147115.1 of Myotis lucifugus. NCBI lineage: Eukaryota > Metazoa > Chordata > Mammalia > Chiroptera > Vespertilionidae > Myotis > Myotis lucifugus. The sequence continues at coordinate 1,928,148 of NW_005871110.1, read as the reverse complement.
CACTGTCCTCCTTACAGCCCCGCTGCCTTCTGCTTGGCCCCAAGCCTCTGAGAGGGACTCTGGCAGATTCCTGAAAATCTGAGACTCTGCAGTGGACCAGTGGCCTTGAGAATCCTCACGAGTTTATGAACTAATGAGAAGCAAACTATTCACTTCAGGTTGTGCTATTAAAGTATCCCTTCCAGTCTCGTGTCCAAAACAATCCCCCAAATGAAGCTTGATTTTGCCATATTTGGAAGATAACCTCTGAAAAGAGATTTTCATTGTATAAGATATTCTTCAACAGCACACTTCTCCACTTTTAACCCCATAGAAAGTCAAGTGTAGGCTCAGTGAAACCAATAGCATTATTTCTATTACCTCCTCACTTTGGATCCCAGGACAAAGACCCACAACCATCTGACCCTCGCCTCATATATACAGCTCACACAACTGTATCCTAAGCATCATGGAAAAGATAGCAGTAATAGTGTCTTTTAATGGATGGTCAAACACCACTTCCTGAGGACTCGGAGGTGGCCGGTGGCAGGTGGCAGGAGGACAAATATCAGAGAGCCAATGCCCCTCCCCTGGTAGAGGTGGTGGGCATGTGAGAAAATCTATATATATAAAAGCATAAGTGACCTTTACGACTGGACGACCGGCTATGATGTGCACTGACCACCAGGGGGCAGACGCTCAACACAGGAGCTGCCCCCTGGTGGTCAGTGCGCTCCCACAGCCAACCTCCTGCCGTCTTCCCCCCATCCCCCCCCCCCCCCCCCCCCCGGGGCTGGCCTGCCCCAATCACCTCCTATTGGCCCAGATCGCCGGCCAGGCCGAGGGACCCCACCCATGTAGGAATTCATGCACCGGGCCTCTAGTATATAAATAAGTCTTCTGACAAGACTCATAACTGAGGCAGGTCCTTGGTACCAAAGGAGTGCAAAGGAAGACTTCAGGCAGAGAAAGCTCCAGCTGAGTTTCGAAGAGACAGAGACAAGATGTAAGTAGGGAAAAACACCATCACTCACTGAGTCTCTTTTCTGTGTTGGTCATGAGCACATCTCTCTCCTCTGCTAGACAACCCTACAGGAAGTAATTATTATCCCCATTTTCCAGATGAGGAGACTGACACATAAAAAACACTAAGTGACTTGCCAGTGGTCACACTGCTAAGGAGGCTTAGAGAACGGATCTGAGCCCAGTGCCCAGGTCTGCCTGCCACTGTCACCTCAAAAGGAGTGAGACCAAATGAAGGCGAAGGGTAGGTGGGTAGAGGAGGGGGGGGAGAACGGATGGGTGAGGAGAGATTAAACAAAGAACTTATATGCATATAAGTATAACCCATGGACACAGACAATAGGGTGGTGAAGGCCTGGGGGTGGAGGGGGGCAATGGGGAAAAAGGGGGACATCTGTAATATTTTCAACAATAAAGATAAATTAAACTAAATAAATAAATAAAATAATTGTTGATAAATAGGGGGAGGGAGAGAGAGAAAGAGAGAGAGAAAGAGAGAGAGAGAGATGCATCTTCCGTCAGTGAAGACATTGGAATTAAAACTCCATGGCTGGAGTGAAGGCTCTGGGTTCCTGAAGGACGAAGCCCAAGGGATGAAGAATCAGCATGCAGAGCACACTCCGGAGCCCCACACTTTGGGGGTGTTGTACTCCAGCTCTGACAGCGATGTTTTTTTATTTCATTATTAAAATCTGAAAATTTCCGAAACCATAGTCGGTGAAATACAAAGTTTGAACAAAAGGAGGTTTAAAAAATGCAATTTGGATTATGAGCAGGTTCATGTAGAAGAGAAACGGATCCATCAGCTACATCGCCCACAATTTCAGTGCTTCCTTTTTCATTTTTATTTCTGGCACTTGTCTTGCAAATAACCCACATGTTCACCCGAGCAAGCACTTCACGCTCCCGGTATATAAGCACTCGAGATCCCTTTTTAATAATGAAAGTTATTATTAATATATTTTGCCTCGCCTGAAATTTGCTTTTGTTTCTCAGGTGGGATGCGGACAGAGAACATCAAAATAATAGGTGTTATCATTCACCAGGCCAAAATGCAACCAATGCTTTGTAGCTAAATATAATTCGCGAAGCACCATGTAACAGCTCCATTTAGTGACTCGTCACAATCACGAAGATTTCAAGAGAGTCTGAACACCAGCCAAGATGCCACCAAAGTATACTTAATACCAGCAAATATTACATGTTAGAAAAATTCCATGTTTGTCTCCTTCTCCAACTTAAGAAAATCATCCTCCCTAAGACAAAGCCATGGCAATTCTTCCAATCTAAATGGGAGGAGGGAGCGAAGGTCTTGCACTGGGAAACTGAGTTCTGCTCTTGCCTAAAATTAGCATCCAGCTCTCATTTTACTGGCTGTTAAGCTTTCAGGTCCTTACTTTAAGTCCAGCAGGACACTCCAAATACCCGTGCCTTGCTCCAATAACAACTCTTGAAGCTTAGAGGATTTCCAACACCAGTTATTCTAAGGATTTGGTTGGAAGCACACCCACGCAGCATCCAAAGGAACCTCAGTCCATTGTCTTGCGCAGCCAAGAAAGAAGCTGGGATCCATCAGATCCCTTTACCGCCTCCCGTTCCCCCCAATTTAGATGATTTAAAGTCATCCCTATTCTTTCAGGTTAGGGGGCCCATTTCTAGATTAAAAAGCCATATAGCCTACCACTTTGGGTGGTTATTTCTTAGTATCGGTTTGCTTATACTTTGAACTCTGGAAGTCAAGTCTCGTCCTGCCACGCACAATGAGAAGAATCAAAGCCAGGGGCTTCCTTCGCTGCCACTTCCCCGCTGGCATCTCCTCTCTCTTATCGCTAGTGGAGCCGAGCTTCAGCGCTGGGACGAGTGTTCTCATGCACAGGTTGGTGGAGGGGATGCTTCCAATAAACCTTCCCACCACACGTTATCGTGGGTTACAATGTTCTTTCACAAGCATTCATCAATGACTTACTCCTTCATGGGCAAGCATGAAGAGACCAGAAGAGAAAGTAATTCTCTTCTCTTCTTACACATTTCTTTTTTAATTTAAAAACTAAAATAGAAATATATCTTTACTGTAGAAGATACAGTGAAGACTCCCTTGACCTCACAACCTCTGTCCTTTAATGGAACCTTACACTTGTGCTTCAGTAGAGCATTCTAGAAAACCGGGGAGCCTTGGTTTCCAGACATGAAGAGCACCTGGAAGAGAAGGCCCGAGACTTCGTCCAGCAATTTTGCTCAGTTCTGAGGTTTCTGACTCTTTCAAAAATCACAGTGAAATAACAGCCCTCTTAGTTCCTCCAGAGTGTAATTTACTTAGTACACACTCAAAAATAAAAAATAAAAATGGTACATGTAGGTAGGATTTTTTTATTTTTTATTTTTGAGTGTGTACTAAGCTCAGTTTAACCCCGACTCTCTAGCTGTGCTTCTGCGCCTTCCAACACATGGAGAAGTGAGACGACTACAATTTGTTCAAAGTGTGTCATTACATGGATTTAAATAAGATTTCTAAACCTGCAGAAAGAAAAACACTTTAAAATGCCATTTGTTTCCAACAAGACTCTGTAAAGACAGTTGGTGAAACGCTTCAGAAGCTCAGGTTGGTGGAGTCTGAAGTCACCTCCTGTGCCAGGGCACGTCTGACAGGAGATAATGAAGCTCATAACACCCACGTCGGGGGTTTGTTTCTCGCCGGTGCATCCTCGTGGGCCCCACACCATGTAATAGACAGGTGTTAAGAGACGCGCACAGAGAAGTAGACATTGTAGGCTTTGAGGTGATCTTAAACCTGACAAACTTGCTTCATCTCTACAACATTCAAGTACAGCTGACTTGGAGCCATTTTCCTAGACAATCTCACACAAAATACAGTCAAGTTTGCAAAATGCCAAGCGCACTTCCCAATGGTTATTAACACTGTAGTCATCATGAGGTTTGATGCCAAACTACGAAAATTACAAATAAAAACCTCCAGGCTATCTGTCTGAATATTCAGTCATCAAACATTGCCCGGCTAAGATAGAGTACAGCTGCCTTTTATTGAACATACACGATTGACAGGTAAGCGCTAGGCCCTTGATGTGTATTTGATCAGTGCAGTAACCCTGTAAGGGATATGTTTACTGCTTCCATTTAATAGATGAGGAAATTGAGGCGTAGAGAGATTAGCAGCTGGGTCAAGTCACTCTGGAAGCCATAGCCCCTGTCTGATCCCAGAGCCCCTGTCTGATCCCATAACCACTGCTTAATACTTTTGAGAGAAGACTACACCAGGATAAATCTAGGACACCAGGGAGCCGCCACTGAGGCAGCACGAAGGACAGGGCCGTGTGCTGTGGGCTGGGCAGGGGAGATGCCCAAAGGAGCAACCTATTAGCTGAGCGATGACATCTGGGACCCAGGCATCATATAAAACGGAGGACAGAGGTCCCTGTCCCGGGAAGCCATGATCCTCCTCTTTCTGGTTCAGGGTCAGCAAAGAACCAGCCACCTACCTCCTCGGAGGATGCAGGAGGGGCGCGTTCTGGTTTTGCAGTTATAATTCCTTCACTGCTCGCTAAGTGGAGGCAGGTAGTATTTTCTGAGCACAGGACACATTATTATTTTAAGAGAGGCCTTTGGAACCAGGAAGCTGGATGCATTTATGAGATCAGCAGCTATTTTTCCGAGATGGTTATAATACAATTCATTTCATTTGCAACTGGCTTAACGTGAAACATTGTTTAAGAGAGACAAATAAACAACATTTGCTGGGCTTCTCTGCTCCCCACCCCTCGCAGTTGTTCCACAGGAAATTTGTTATTGATTAAAGTACAATTACATTATGGTCGGGGAAAATCAGCTCTGGAATAAATGGTCTTGAGAAGTGTCCTTGATGCCCATGAAGAAGTAGCATTCAGAAGGCGCGGCGCACCAGGCCCTGGCGCTGTCATCTTGGCCAACTTCTCACCTCCCTGGGCTGCAGGCTCCTCTTCTGTAAAATGATGGGGCCGCTGCCTTCTCAGGAAGGTGGGACCAGGGAAAGGCAGCATCTGCCCTCGACCCCTAGCATGACCGCCTCTTTGGGTCCCTTCCTCCACAGGGAAATATTAAGAATTACATTTTACAACCGCATTGCTATAAAGACGCATCTATAAATACTATATATTAAAACATTTTCACCCAACCTGGTTTGGCTCAGTGGATAGAGCATCGACCTGAGACTGAAGGATCCCAGGTTCGATTCCAGTTAAGGGCACACACCCGGGTTGCGGGCTCAATCCCCAGTAAAGTGCATGCAGGAGGCAGCCGATCAATGATTCTCTCTCATCATTGATGTTTCTATCTCTCTCTCCCTCTCCCTTACTTTCTGAAATCAATAAAAATAGGCCCTCGGCCCTGAGCCAGCTATGGCTACCTGAGAAGCTGGCCCTGGAGAAAGGGCAAGCCCCTTGTTTGCTGAGAGCCTGAAGACGGGGAAGCAAGTTGGAGGGGCTGGGCCTGGGCAATGTTGCTCTGCGAACGATGGGTCCTGGGTGAGAGAAGGGTGGAGAGGAGGACCTGCTATGGGTGGCCCGTTGATGAGAATGAGACAGGGAGAGAAGAAGCGACAAGTGGCAACGATGACATTGGAGATGTGTATGACGTGTGGGATATAATCCAACCGCTCTGTCTCTCCCACCGACTCTGAAATTCTTAGTAAGATCTCCCCTGCTCAACCAGGAATGTTGAATTTAAAAAATAAAAACAAAGTCAGGAGATTGTATTCCATGATGCCTAAAGTCTTTCTGTTCCCACTCTCATCTTAGACTTTTCACCACCAGTATTTAAATACTATTCCACCGTGCCAAAAGCTGCTTCCTGTCCCAGAGGAAACACACTCATGTAGGAACTAAGGAAGGACTTTGAGGAACCCGAGCGCTCGCAAAGATGCATCACTGTCCCATGCTGCAGCCGCTTGCAGGCAGCACCTCCCACGAGCAGGCCACGCGTGCTCTGGCCGCGCACCGCGCTGTCCCAAAGGTCTGTGTGTTCCCGTCTTGGACAGCTGCATCCCACACCCAATACCTCTGGCCATGTCTGTTCCGTGGAAATGAATGAATGCTGACAACTGAAAATGAGCATGTGAAGTGCTACATTTTCTCTGTGGGGCACAGAGTTCTTTGTAGTTCGATGTTCATCAATCCTGCACTTTTGACTGTTGGGTCCTGATGCCCCCAAATCACTCTCACTCCTCAGGGGCAGCCAAGTGAACATCCCCAGTGTGGCTGGGCTTCCTCCAGCCAGCAGTCCTGTTTCGGCATCATCACCATTCGCTCCCCAGAGCTTAGGCCTTGTTTGAGTATTTCATTCATTTCCCCCTTCGATGCATACACATACACTAAAAAGCAATTCATCTGTTTTGTTCACTGGTATTATCCAAATTCCAATTATTTGAGCTTTGGCATTGGGTCTCAGTCTCATTATGGAGAACAGGAACATGGGTAATGTAGTCTCCATGTACTTACAAAATATTTAGGTTGACTTTGCAACCTGGCAATCTGTTTTAATACATGTTTTATTTATTTCAGAGAGGAAGGGAGAGGGAGAGAGAGATAGAAACATCAGTGATGAGAGAGAATTATTGATCGGCTGCCTCCTGCACGCCCCACACTGGAGATCGAGCTTGCAGTCGGGCATGTGGCCTGAATGGGAATTGAACTGAGCCACGCCAGTTGGGCCAACTAGCCAATCTCTTTTCTGGAGCTGGGCTGTTCAATACCATAGCTGCTAGCCATGTGCAACTATTTAAAATTACATGAATTACAATCAGTTCAAATAAAAAATTTTCAAATTCAGTTTCTCAGTCACACTATATTTTAAGTGATCCACCTAGCAACATGTGCTGGTGGGCCCTTATTAGGACAGATACAGAACGGGTCCGTCATCACAGCAGGTTCTATTGGAAAGTGTTGCCTGAGGGTGGGACAGTTGCAACTTTTTTCACCACTATGTCCCTTATGCTTGACATGTAGTAAAAGCTCTAATAAATGCTTAAGGAACTAAGATTCTTCATCTCTAAACATGGGAACAAAATGTGTTCCCAAGAAATACTGAATTAGACAAGGAAAAACTAAAAAATACAAAGAAAAGTTATACTGGGAAAATTGTTCCCATAAACAAAAAATAGAATTCTAGTGTTACCACCAAAAAAACTATCCCTAGATGCCTCTCTGTGAAAGCAGGAAGCGAATGAGACTGTGGCTCAACATTTACATCCATGGGTCATTTACAATATTATTAGACAGACAAGGTTACCAAAGCCAATATAATAATAACACGATAGCAATTGTAGTGGCCATAATAACAACAATGATGGGTATATTGATGACAATATGCAATATAGAGCATTTCCCATTTCCATAACTCTTTTATATCTTGTCTATGAATCTCACAAAAATGTTGTGATGTTGGAAATCTTAGGCCCATTTTATTGATGGGGAAAAAAGAGGATCAGAGGAGACTCAGTGACTTGCCTAGGATGACCCAGCTGGTAATAACCGGGCTCAGACTTTCCTACTCCAGATCTTTCTGGTCTATCACAGCCCCTATATTATGCTCTGGGCTATTCCTACTTTCTATCTGTTCCATTAAATGAATTGAGATCCCTTAACAAAAGCAGACCTATACTTCCAGTGCCCCAGAAGGCCAACTAATCGATTGTCCTCCTTAATAATAATTTTTGGCTTCTGCAATATTGAAAGGCTAATCTTTGGTAACCATAGGCTCCAGCAATCATTATTAATTTATCACCCAAGAAACCATTTGTTCTGTGAATTATCAATCTCCAACAGTGGTTCTGAAGCTCAAGCATGATATACTGTGCTCTGGGTTGCACAGCTGCTTTGCATTTTGAATTCTTTATTTATAGAACAAGTCAAATTAATAACTCAAAAATGTTGTTTCAGGCAAAGTAATGGACACACAATAAAACTATTCATTTCCTAAAAGGTCACTCCAGGAGATGCATACATTGTTTAAAAGCCTACCAACAATGCTATTATTCCTTCCAAAACTGAAAATGTATAATAAGCAGTTAGAGCACATATCTGCCCCCGAGACCCCAGGCTAATTTAAAGTACAATCACAAGGCAATCAATCATCCTCCAAAATTACTTCATTTTCCAAACTGTTTACACTTTTTAAGTTACAAATCCACTTTCTGCTATTTCAACTCACGATTTACAACTACAGATTTAGACCAGTTGGCAAGCAGCCAAGCGCTAGTCATGAGGGAACTAATGATATGAACAGATCAGTGTTTTATAAAGGAGAAAAGCGCATGTAAATTTCCAGTGTGTCTGCAAGTAATCAAGGCACTGCTGACTATAAATGAGACCGTCTCAAATTTATTTTAGGAGAAATATCTTAAAGCTGCACTTTCTATCCAGGCCAAAAAAAGCCTTTCGGAGGAACTCTGAGATTACTCAAATTATTGTAAATAAACAGTTATGTGGACAATATGGAAAGAATAGTGAAATAAGCGACTTATTTCAATAAGCGACTCATTTCAACATTCCTGTCCCACATGCCCTTATCGTGATTTCTGGAATGCTAGAGTTAATGGAAAGGGAGACAAAAACATCTCTCTCTCTCTCTCTCTCTCTCTCTCTCTCTCTCTCTCTCTCTCTCTCTTTTAAAATTGCTCTTGTTAACTGTAGCAGCAAATCTTGTTTGTTTTAGTAGCCAAAAATGCTCTGAATTTAAAAAGAAGGCCCTGGGGGGGTACTGTTTTAAATTAAATATGATCTTTATTGTTTCATTACCAGGACATGGCCACATAATCACTTTGTGTTATTTGCACAAATAATGTAGGGTGCTCATTGTCTTGCAGAAATAATTACTCTAGTCTATCATATCCCGCTCGGCATCAACCCCCCCTCACGCCCCTTTGCTGTCACCAGGCATGTGCATTAGCTCGGGAGGCTAAATTTAGCCAAAGTTTCATGTGTTCTTCCATGTTAAAGAGTAGAGCCAAGTAAGCATATTCACATGCGAGGGTGCCTTGGAGAAGCTCAAAACAGACTCTCAGCATATACATTGCAAAAGTCCACTCACCGTGATTGATATTTTAGTTAGAGAATCATTACATGACTAAACTCAATTTTATAATTGGATCAGGCCAGATACAATAAACCAGCACTGACTGCACTGTGAAAGCATCCTACATCTTAAAACTATCTGTAATCATAAATCAACCTAATTATTTGAAATACTGTCATGAAGTGGGGAAAAAAAAGAAATTAAAATAAACTAGCTGCCTGAATATCTCATTTTATTTTCTAAGGACCAAAGCTTTTTACTGGTCTTCAAGCCCAGCCCCGCTGTGGCTGGTAAAACTGTATTCTTTAGATAAAACTGTACACGCAGAAAATCAATAACAAAGATTAAAAGCTTCTCTCCTCCCTGTTTATACACCAGCATCTGGTGTGTGTGTGTGTGTGTGTGTGTGTGTGTGTGTGTGTGCCTGTGTGTTAATTTAACTGTACTCAAAATAATGATCTCGAAGAACCTGGAGAAACACACATAGGCCTATTTTATTAAAACTTCCATTTATCCTTGTTCTTGTTACACTCAAAAAAACCACTAAGAGTGGAATGAATATTTCCAGTTCTGAGTAATTTCATAACAAGCTCCCTGGCGCTTCTGATATCACCATTATGACATCATCAGGATAAATGCTCATTGGCTGCAACAGCCTTTCAGATTAACCCTTTCAAAGATGCCCCAGCCTATCATTGGTTAGTTCTCTAATGCGGGTCTTCTATTTTCACCTGTGAGAGAGAATGGTGAAGAACAACCCCCACCCCAATACACACACACACACACACACACACAGGCATAGCACGGAGCTGGAAAAAAGGCAGGGGCTGTGGGTCTGCCACTGGAAGGATGGTGTAAATACAGTCCCCAAAGGGCTACTGTGAGAGGTTCTGGCAGGTGGAGAAGGGAATAGTTAGGGGCTCTCTCAGAGTGGGGTTGTTTTTCCTAATTATAGTGTGAGAACTGGAAATAGAATTCTGGGTATAGGAACATGTTCTACACACAAAGTACAAGTCTGCCCAAGATTGGCTATATCTAAATTTTCCCAGCTTCTCTTGAAACTTAATAACGTACTTTTTATTTTATATTGGCTGCAGCAATGCCAAGCATTGAGGGATTTTCCAATATACATGATATACTAATTCAACTAAAAATGTTCTTTATAATTTAACCAATCATACTCCAAAAATGTTCTTTACAATTTAACCTAGCAAAATCTCAGCATTTGCTCTGACCTTTGACCCCACAAGTCTCACTTCTAGTATTTTATCCTAAGGAAACAATTGAGATAGAAACAATGATATAACTCCAAGGATGTTCCTGGGAGCACTGTTTATCACAGTCAAAAGGAGAAGAGCCAGATAAATTATGGCACTTCCGTATAATAAAATATAGGGGAGTCCATTTACTAAAAATGATACTGAAGATGACTATCTGTTATGTATAAAAGAGCACATTAGTCCAAAAAGTCTGATATAAAACTGAAGATATTGTATAAATAAAATACCCTCACATATAAGGAGACAAAAAGACAGGAGTAATTAAGACAATAAATACTAACAGCAGTTAGCTTAGCATGATGTATTATGGGAAATTTAAATGTTTTCTTCCCATTTTAATTTTTTGTACTGTCTTAACATGATAGGCATGCATAACTTGCAATATAAGAAAATAAGCACAATTAAAAGAGATGAAGGCAAAATGTGGACACAGAGAAAGAACACGACTCCATGTAAATTCTCCAGTGTTGGATGGCCCAGATATTTAATCAGACCTTTTTGAAATCATAAACCTAACTTTTATGTTTTTTTGAAACTCTGGTATATCCCCCTTGACAAACCTAGTAAGATGTTGACAATTCAATAAATCTATTTAGTTAATAATAGTGATAAAACAGCTGCACCAAACTAAGGGGGAAAATTGGACTTAGGTTTACATACCACTGACATATTTTTTTTTTGCTGCTGGTATCTTCATGCAAAATATTATTTTTAACATCTTGCATTAGTGTGTACATTTGTTAATAACTGATAAAGCAATACCGATACATTATTAATCACATCCACAGCCTACATTAGAGTTCACTCTCTGTGTTGTAGTTCTGGGTTTTGCCAAATGCCTAATGTCATATACCCACCATGACAGTATCATCTAGAATACTTTTGCAGGCTATCTATGCTTAATTTGAGATCGCAAATTCCCTTCTAAAAACACATGTTGACTTCACATAATAAAATGGACACAAACATAACAACCCTCAGCACAGTCCAAGGTACAAAGAAAGCTACATAGTCTCAGCAAAATTAAACAATCTTTTCTTTTTTTTTTTTTTGGTGCCAGTTCGAAGGTTGGCTGTGAAAAGAGATAAAACTTGGGGATCAGCTAGTCCTTTTCTCTGAAACATGAGGAGGAGGTGGGGGAGGAAGGCCCACTTAAATTTCCTCCTTCCCCAGCCCTCAATTCAGAATTACTCTTCAATTACAAGACAGAATGTCAAGATATAATAAACTGAACTGAAAAAGGGAAAAGAAAACACGCTCTTTTTATTTTTTCTACAAATGAGGTTCAGAGCTTTTGCCCATTAAAGCACACCAAATATGTTTCTCTCAAAAATTCCAGCCAGAAGGCAAGATGCCAAACACACTTAACAGATAAATCACTGTTCCAAGGTCTCTGTTACTCTCCCTCCCTTGCTTTTTTCTTCTTTCTTTCTTTTGCTACACACACACACACACACACACACACACACACACACACACTTTAAAGCAAACTGAACACCCCTCCCCCTCTTCTCAATCTACTCCCAGAAAAATAAACCAAAGGAAACAATTACTTTGTTGAATAATGCATTGTTTAGGGGAAAAGTCACATTAAAATAAGTTCTACCTTCTTCATCAGAGATTAGCATTTCGTATCTTGGGATCAAGCCATTGTCCTGCACACTATGTATAACTTAACTGTAGTTAATTTATCACTCAGGTCACTGTAAACTAGGAGGGGGTTTGTAAACAAAAATGAATCACAGGTTTCATTTTTTGTATCCTTTTCAAACTGGAAGACCTAACAGTTTCCTGTTCCAACACACAAAATAATATCGCTTCTATCAACCCCCTCAGCACTCTTGCCAGCAGTTTCCATTTAATTAAACTGACAGCAAAACAGGGCCTTTCACTAATGGGATCCAGACCATTTTTCCTTCAATGTAAATTCTCAGGCATGAAATTACATCTGAAACAGACACAATAATCCTCCTATATCTTCAACATACATTTCATCTACGATAACAATTCCTTTGTCTATATTACAGTGTGTTTTAAATTTCAGTCAACCTTGTTTTAACTGGAATTCTCAAGCATTGTGCAATTGGAGTTCACCTTAGCATTCCCACAATGCCCTGGCTATATCTAGCCATAGATGATGGCTAAAGGTCAGATGCCAAAGGCTAAAGTCCACAGCAGGGAGGAACACTTATAAAATGAATGAGTTATGTTTCTGGTTGCACCCTTGTTCTTAAAGTCAATTTATTTAAGTAAGAGCTTTTTCATCAATTGCTGACTGTAAGCAAATAAAAGCTATCGGCATTTATAAGTATTGTCTGAGCCTCATGTTACAAGTCAGGGTTTCAAGTATTTCAATGTAAGGAATCAAGGCAGAATATATAGATTAAGTGCAGCTTGGAGAGGTGATCATATTAACACAATTAGTGGACGGGCTAACTTTTTTCCTGCTTCGATGTTAGTCACTTTTCTGATAATGGCAAGCCATAATATATGCTTAAAACTTGACTCCAATTCTTTAAGTGTAATTACAAAAAAAAGTCTCCTTATTGGATGCATCCATTGAAGAAAGGGAGTCTTGTCAGATAATTTAGCATGGAAATCAAAACTTTAGGACAAAAAAAATCCAAAGAATCATAAGACTTTTTCTAAACAAAATTAAAACATCTAGTAAATTGATGGGGAAAATGTTGGTTTTTTTCCCAATTGTGAGACAATAAAATAAAACATGATGATTCTCATGTGAAAATTGGTTGGGTCAAATGTCATTAAAAAACTGAATTTATTTCACACTCAGGGCAAGTGTAGAGATCAGCAATGCGAGGTATATGAAAATATAAATAATTTGAAAAGTGATTAAGGATAAATTCAGTCCTCTTCAACATCATGATGAAATGGCAGGTCCCATGGTATGGTTTGTCAAGCTATCAAGAAAAGACCAATTTCAATAAAGGAAGAAAGTTTTGCTGTAGATTATTGCCCTGACACCCCCCCCCCCCCCCCCAACACACGCACACACCAGAAAAAGAAATAATGGTTTGCAGGCAGACAATATTTTAGGTTCAGTTCTAGCTCCATATTCAAAAGGTTCCTGTCCTATTTGACCATCCCATAAAACTGGCAACTCTTGATCTTTGGTGAATCAAAAAAGAACCCTAAGAGCTTAATAAAACAAGGAAACGGCTAGAAAATAAGCATTTTAGGACTTGCTAAAAATCATATCTTCCAATATAAAAAATAATGCCATTGTTCTTTTGGAAAATACCAAGCAAAGCACTTTATTTTGGGGGAGGAGGGGTTGCAGAGCAGTGAAGAAACTGTCTTCAGAATATCCTGACAGTCTCTTTGAAAATGAAACATTTCATTTATACAGCAGAAGACAGTTGTGGCAAGATTAGAAATCATTTCAAATCTCCCAGGCAATCAAAATACAGTCTTTTCATGCGGATGGAAGGTCTCTTGTTTTACAGAAAATGCTAAATAAACAATTCTATGGGCAGAAATGTGAAAGCAATTTATTATTGTTCTATTCACTTTGGTTAAAATTTTAGAAACCACATGAAGCCTATAAATAGAAGCTTTTCTTTGTCTTTGGGATGTTGAAAGCAGTTTCTCTTAGGTCCAAGGCGAAGAGGCAGGAAATTATTGCTTTTTCTCCGCCGAGGAGTAACACACCAATACAGACAATGCCTAAAAAATGGATTCTTTAAAAACACTGTATATATGGGGAGAACTGCAAACCTGTCCACATTTTCTGAAAAATCAAGGGCATTGTGTTATAAATGAACTATACTGTGGGGTTTTCTTTTTTATTTTAGCCATGGGCAGCTTAATTACTTATGACAATACTTTATATTAGATGACCAAAAAGAGTATAGAATTGTACCAGTAATAGTCCATAGAAACAGGATACCTTGGAAGGGTTCACTAGACTTTGGAAAAGAAATACAAATTCTGTAGTGATTGTTGTAGGGTTGGGAGAACCTAAGTAACAGTTGGCCAAATTCAGATCCATAAACACTTAGTTAAATTTGGAAATAGTGTGCTTAACCAGAAAGAAGACATTATGCAAAATGATTATTTCTGGGTCAGTGTTTTTTAAACTGAGTTTTGCAGCCCATCAGTAGGATTACAAAACTTATTAGGTGGGCTGCAACCAATATTTTAAAAAAGTGAAATAGAATATGAAAGAAAATCCTAGAGTGCATCATTCATAGGAGAAGTCCTATTAGGTAAAACAACCGGTTCAAATAAATAAATTTATATATTTACTAGTATATATGTACATTTACACACTTATATACATGTATAATATAAATATTTGTGTGTGTATACTGGCTCACCATGTTAAATTTTCTATGATTATTATTACTGAACATTAGATTAGGTGTATTTGCGTACCTACAAATTCTTTCCTAGGTAATTTTCATGAAATGGGCCATCCCTAACATGGCCATGCAATAAGCAAATTGATATGTTCAAGAATCTTTTTAAAAAGCTAAAGTCTATATGCATAATCCAAGGACACAGACAATAGTGTGGTGAAGACCTGGGGGTGGGGGTGTGAGGTAGAGCAGGCCAATAGAGAAAAAAAGGGGACATATGTAATACGTTCAACAACAAAGATAAATTTTATTTTAAAGCTCAAGTCTAATAGAGCCTGAGCATAATAGGCTCTTATGTATTTACTAAACTAATGAGTGAATAAATATAAGAATATATAAACAGGTGGTTATCTACATGAATACAAGCATATCTAAACCAAAAGATTACATGAATTACTCTATGGGCCTGGGTAGCTCCCCTTTAATACATGGAGCTATACTTCCAACACCTTGTCAAATGAAATATCAGCATCATTCTTCTGTTGTCAATGGCACAGATAGTAAGAGAGACATTAACACAGGCCACAAAGGAATCTGTGAAGGCCTTGTCTACATTCTACCGAAACATCGACTTGGAAGGGGAAAAACTGAGTTCAATGTTCAGGCAGTTTGTCTGCACAATATAAATCATCTAGCTGAAAGATGAACATTTATCTATCAACCAGCTCTGTTTATCATTGTACAAGAAAACACATGGATGAAAGAAAAGGCCTTTTTTTGCATTACGATACGTGACGCAGTATATATGAACCATCATCTACCTAGGTCCACTGTGTAATCTCACACCACTTATAGACCCTTTATTTATGTACAAAGAATTGTGGTTGTGGCAGAAGGGAAAGCAAGGTAGACACACGATTCACTAATGGCCAATGGATCCATCAAAACTTTGCTAACTCTGAACTAGCAGCTCTGGATGATACAAACAGCCACCAGTAAGACAACTTCTTTTTGTAAGACACTTGGAGTCAAGTTAGGAAGATATACCTTAAAAAGAAATTTAAGTAGGAATCTGATCACATGTAAGCAATAATCATGGTTGTGTTTATTTGATGGTGGCTTGTTTTAATCAACTACTTGAGTCAAGACAGGATATTTCTCAAACATGCTGATGACACTGCTGGAAGATATGATGCAAATGTTTAAGAGTCAAGATGAAAAACCTCTTAAAAGGCTGAAAATTGGCTGGAAGCAAATAATGCTAAATGTAATAAGGGAAAATTCAGTCTTAAACTTAGTTAAAAACTATTGTATAAGAACAGGAGGGTGATGGCCCATCTTACCAACATTTCATATAAAAAAGATCCATTTTTCTTAGTGAATGAAAATTTCTAAATGAGTCAAAATAAAGTGCCTCATAATACTGCAGACAGTATTTTCAAATGGACATTTATTCACTAATTGAAGCACACCAACAAAAGAGGAGTATAAAGAATACTCCTGGCTGTGGTGGCTCAGTGGCTGAGCGTCAACCTATGAACCAGGAGGTCATGGTTCGATTCCCGGTCAGGGCATATGCCAGGGTTGCAAACTCGATTCCCAGTGTCAGCCAATCAATGATTTTCTCTCATCATTGATGTTTCTATCTCTCTCTTCCACTCCCTTCCTCTCTGTAAAAAATCAATAAAATATAAAGAAAAACATTAAAAAAGAATACTTTAGGTTGATAGCCCCAGGGATGTTTAACCTAGAAATAAAATGATGTTAGAATGACCAAGATTTCAGGAACTCTTGAGAAAGCAACATGAAAACTACCTTTAAAGTATCTGAAAAGATCTTTATGAGGGAGAAGAGTTTATATCCTTCTCTTGTGGGTTTTCTTAAGGATCCTGGTCCCAACGGGTCAATGTAACAGAGCCATAGCATTGGGTCCAATATAAAAAACAAAGAACTTCCTAAAATTCAGAGACTGTCAACAACAACAACACATCCATGGCTAAGAAAAAAAAAATCCATGACTATGTTAGGTAAGTAAACTCACTATCACTGGAAGAAAATGAAAGGATTACGGTCATGGTTGCGTTTCCTTACGATTCTAAAAATCTTGGACCAGGGAAGGATTCACAGCTGGGAACCCAGGGAGCAGTATGGCTTCTCGGGGAAGAAGGGCTAGAACTGGACTTTTTACAATAATTTCTCAAATGCATTCCTTGCCCCTACCTCCTCCATTTTTTTAATTTTCTGAACTCTGTATGGACCTAAAAATTATGTCTATATTTGGAATGAAATTGTTTCTTGTTCTCCAAAAGCTGTTGAAAATCAATGATGCATCTTTACAACCACTGGCATCTTAGGATCAAGAAAACATAGTAAATTGGAATGAAACTGTTAACAGTGGTAGCCTCTGGGTAGTGGGACTAGGAATGATTTTTAGTTTTTCTTTTTGCATGTCTTTACTTCCTTGTAATAAAAAAAGATATTACATTGGTAATGGGGAAACACATTTTAGAAGGATGATTTAGAATTAGATTAGATTTTTATCTAGAAAAGTCCCACTGGTGAAAAATGAAAGTGGTGTTTAAATTATGACATTTCAATGTTTCCCGGAGAATATACATAGTTTTCATTGAGCCAAAGCATTTACTTTCGTAGACCGTGAAGAACAACCCATGGCCTCAAATCTAATTTCAACATCAATGACTGAAAAGTTGCCTTTATGTTACACTCCTCAAATATACCCACATGTTAACATTTTAGTGGGCAATGCTCTACTGACATTCTTTTATTTACTAAAGTAGTTAATCTAAGTTGTAAAACTAGAGCCCTCAGGGACTCAAAAAAAAAGCCATTTTTGTTTTAAATAAGGAAAAAAATGCAACCCGTTAACATTTTTTTATTTGTCTGCACTGGCCTATGTGCACAAAAGGGGTTCACTTCAGGCAGGCATGTATTTTGACTATCCTGTAGCAATAATTACTAAATACTAACTCATTTACCAGACAAAACAATTGTACTGTCCTTACTTAATTTTCAGTGGAGGGTGAAGATGTATTATTAGATCCCACTCTCTGGGTTCAGAAACTAACTGGATTTAAAAAATAATTGTCCGTTTCTCTTCTTTAATATAATGTTAAAACCAGTATACATTTAAAATCCTCCTCCCTACATCTCACGCGGTGAATATTCGCTATGATCTTTAAAGAAGGATGTTCAAAGGAGGTTTAAGTTTGAAATATATAACTGAATATACAATGTTCTTTCAATAAAGGCTGGGCAAGGGTCATAAAACTATAAAAAAATACTCTGCCCCTTTGGACTATAACAGCTAATCATTAGCCATCCATTCGTAATGTTTACCTTTGAGTGTGTTATTTTCACGTTTTTCTTCATGGGGACTAACCATTAGTATCCCCCTAAGACTAACAAAAGTACATCCAATGCCTGCTGGCAAATGATTTCTGACCCTACAGCATTTGCTGGTAGAAAAAGTTAAAGTATATCTAGGCTTATATTTCTATTATTGTTGGGTATTAGCAGCAGCATACATTTTTCTTCCCAAGAACTTTACTACTCTAACGGGCTTCACATATGATGGTAAAGAAGGCACTCCAAATTCACACAGATGACTTACATGTTTGTGAATCAAATTTAGTAAAATACAAAAGTTTAAACCGTGTAACTATCTCAGAATTTTTTTTAACCAAATGTACATACTTGAAATTCATTCTCCGTTCAACCCCTCCTCTCTCACCTCCCCCCAAAACAAGGCTACCCCAAAGCACCATTAACTCCCAAATTAGTATTCTTCTGCATTTTAAAAAGGGAACTTGTTTGCATTTAAACATGGCTATGTAAACAAGGTGTTTGGGGGAGATTTTTCTTCTCAGAGTATTCAAGAGCTGGAGTGAAGCTATTTAAAGAATGGAGTATTCAATTCCTTAGGCCAGATGCTAGTATAAATATGAAACTATGTTCACACTGCAGATGAAACTATTTTTAGTTGGTGCATTTTGAAGAGCACTATTCAGTTAAGCATTGTAGGGTGGGCTTCCAGTAAGCTACGAACAGAATCTTGAAGGATTTTTGCCCCTGTGCTATCGCACTGGACTGCAGGGAGCTAGTACACACCACTGTGGCCTTACCAGGTGAAATACCAAAAGATTTTCATGCAGGTTAGTGAATAGCCACTTCCAAAGCCCCTCTCTGCAGTGCTCCCTGCCTCCTCCCCCACATCCCTGGATCCTCCCTTGGGAGATTCAAGATCCCCCAGTATCTGGGGTTAACTCCTGGCCACACCAGGAGTCCCTGGTTGCTGCTCCAGCCCTAAGGTGTGTGTCTATTCTGACTAGTGCCTGCCGGTGCCTTATAGTTGTTACTGTGCTGATTGTCACCCTTGACTCTATCCGATTATCCAGTAAGTTGCACTTTGCATTTGATTCCGGAGTTCAAAATCAAGAAAGGTGCAAATCTAAAAGGGACTTGAGAACCACAAAAATGTGTGAAAAGCAAAATCATTCTGGGGCAGATCCCGGCCATGTTTTTCACACCCGGCACATCTGTCCCTTCCTGAAAGCTCCGCTTACTGAGCGTTGCTAATGACATCCATGTAGGTGTGCTGGCTGCATAGGTCCTTTCTTTCCCAGTGCCTTACACCTACTAGATACAATCGTAGTAAATGCACACGGAAGAAGCTCTAGGAACACATCATCAAGAATGATCAAAGTCTCCCGCAACCAAGATGTAGGCACAGAAATCAAGAGTGCAGCTAAGAGGCAGCAAGCAATTTTCAACACCCAACACTTGGCGTGCATCGTTTTCCGTGGAACCTCCTGTGGGATTGACGGACTTTACAAAGAATCGTCTTGCTCGTCAATAAAAAGATTCTCTGGTTCTGCTGGGCAGTGACGCAGGCCTATAGAGCAGCTGTCAGGCTGGAACCTTCAGCTAAGACACTGCTGTGATGTCACCAGGCTGTGGTCCTGGACTCGGTCTAGCTCTCACGGTCCCTCTGTGGCTGTGAGCAAAGCCAAGAGACAGGTGTGGGTAGGTACCCCTTTCAATGTCTCTGCCATTAGCAGACCAACAAGCATTGAGGTAGAGAAACAAAGTCTAGGCCTAGAATGACGGATGCTTGACTTCTTAGAATCTGAACCAGGAGATAAACAGCCAAACTGGAGACAAAGAGCCGCTAGGCCCAGGACCTTTTCCTTGCTGTCTTTTTCCATTTATACAAAACTCATTCAAAGGAAAGGGACCAGAAATGAAAGCACGAAGAGAGGGACCGCAGGAAATATGTTATTGCTTTTTAAGTATGTATTCTGCTTGCTAAAAGATTCATGCATTATTTAAACCAAGAACCTAACCTCCTCTGGACAGTCCGTTTACTCCCATTGGCCCACATGGAAAAGAATTGCACATTTTTTGATAAAACACTAGTTGCTGTCTCCCTCCCACCCCACCAATAAAATAAAAAAAATCTAACTGTGGTGCTGAGAACACAGCTCTAAATAGTTCTCAAGGTTCTACTAACATTAGAAACCACTCCAGCTTCTCTTGTGGTTTACTATGATATCACCGAATCCCTGCCATGTACTTATAACCTTGTAAGTCCTAATTACCAATCATTTACTCTAAGACCATAAATGCTTTTTGGCGACGTAAATGGACAACTGCTACTATTGGTAGATGGATTAAGAAACTGCTTGGACAGTAAAATTTATTTTCCTCCAAACTTCGGAGTTCATTTGTCAAATATTTTATGCTGCTATTCTCTTAATGACTCATTTACCTTTAGTCATATTTGTATTCAGAGCCGTGGTGTTTCTAGGCAATGGTGCAAGACTCTGCTGAGTTGTTCTTTTCTTTCACAGCATGAAAGAGCTCAGCACAGTCAAATTGAGGATGGTCTTCAGGACACTGATGGTATCAGATTGCTGGCAAACACAGGCAGACATATTTTCTCAAGCCACAAGTCATGTTCTGAGTATCATGGTGCCCGTAGAGTCATTAACAAGCTTCCTAACTTAAATGATTAGGAGAGTGGAATGGACGATGAGCCTGTTTCTAGTGCTGCTTCAACTTTTATCAATTATGCAACACAACGCAGAGGCGAGCCTTCACCTTTGTTTTGTGTGTGCTGCTGAAATATACTCCCTTTTAAAGCATATGTGTTTCCTTTTTCACTAGTTTGAACCCAACGCTTTGTTAGGCAAGGGACTTGTTCTTATCCAGACAATCTGAAGGATTCAACCTCAGCAAATCAACTTGGCGAGGCAAATTTCTAAAGAAGCCAGTTTTACCCAGGACTCAGTTTTGCAAGGTTACACAATTACTCTTTGGGGCCATTTGGTAGCAATAACACCCTTTTCCTTACCCGATACAGATCCATGTTCATTCAAAAACTGCCCAGAGTTGAGATTCTTAAGTCCACATCCCCATTCATAAGAGTCCAGGCATCTCAAAGGTAAGAGTCATGTCTTCATTCTACTGTCCCTACAGCATCTATTGGTGCTCAATTAACACTGTAACAGACACACACAAAGGGCAGGTGCCCGGTGGCTATTTTCAGACTTCACATCTGTGTGGCAGTTACACTTCTAAGCCTATAGATTAATTCAGTGCAACTGGTTCCAACCCTTCGTAGCCTGCTGTTGACATGAGGCTTGCCACAGCCCAAGCAGCTCTCATTGCTATCAATAACCCAGGCTGGGCCATTGCCCAAGAGAAAAGCCTCAAAGGAAATGACTTAAGTGTGGGTACACTAGTGGTACCCAAGTCAATTTTAGGTGGTACATGGATAAACATTTTTATTTTATTTTAAGAATTATGTCTTTAACTTCACTGTTATTTATAGCAAGTGATATGTTTTTCATTTACAGTCATGATATAAAATTTCCTATTACACAAAATTGTTTAAGTGAAAAAGCAGTTAATTTTTAAAAAATTAAGTAAATAATAAAATAGGGAGGTATTGATATGACAAAAATTGTAATGTTGGTTTGTAAATGACGAAAGCCTAGGATATTCTAATTTAAGGCCTAAGACTTTAATAATGCAACCATTTTTCAAATGCTGTATTGTGCCAGACACTGTCTTAAGCACCTGGAATTCAATATGTTATTAAATCCTACAACATTTCCCTGTTAGGTAGGAATTACTTAGATTTTTAAAAATTGGGGATCCAGGGTTCAAGTCCAGGTCTGCCAAATTTCTACCATTACATTAGGCCGCCTCCAGGTATAAGATTTAAAGCCCAATCATCCATCCAACATACTATTGAGCACCTACCACATGCCAGACAGTATCTTAGATTAAAGATTGGGATGGACCCTCCTTCCCTTCCCTGTAAGTAGTTTAGTCTAGAAAATGGCAGAGGGGGCCTTGATCAGAATAAAAAAGAAAAGGCTTCTTATCTTGGGCTTCAACTCATGCTCCCAGGAAACAGAGGGAATTTAGGTCCATAAACAATATGCAGAGCTCCCGAAGTAAAAACAAAAGTCATTATCTTATAAATATTTAGAATATTGAGCATGAGATTGATTCACATAATAAACAAACTGCTGTTAGGAGCGGCTATTGGGTCGATCTGACAAAAAGGCTTTCAAAAGAATCCGTAGGCAGGCCACATATCCCGAAAACATGATATATAAAAATTAAGCCACGTGAAATGTATTTACATTACATTATCTACTTCACCAAAAGGAGTTTTCAGAGGGCTTTCCCCTATTGCATAACTCTTTCAAGCACTCTAATCAGAAAGTAACTTATAAACATATCAGGAATCCACAGCGTATCCAGATTATCCAGACAACAGAAAATAAGAATTACCAATTGTCCATCCCTGATATCAAAATTTCTAATTTGAAAATATAAAAGAAAAATACATGAGATGAGAGAGACATGCTATCCCTTCCCACATAAGCTGGAAAACCATAAATCCTTATGTGGGAGAGTAGGATCGCACCAACCTTGTGGGTGGGCACACAGCATCCTCAGGTTTCTTCTTCAAAGCACGGCGATTCTGTACTCTTTCCAAGAATTCAATCAGGAGGATGCCCATGAGCGTCCTCCAATGTCCTTCCAACTTTGTGGATGTAAACACATTCTGGGTATGTAAACACATTCTGGGTAGGGAGTCCGCAGTGTCCTTTAGACTGTTCAAGTCATCTATGCCATCCCCCAGCCCCCAGGAGAATCCCATGTCTTCCCACCCCACCTTCGTCACATGTGCATGGACGACAGTGAACATTCAAACAATATGCTTGGCAAAAATACCCACGGGGTGGCTTTTTCGGGAGAAGGGTAACTGATAATCAGGCATAAAAAGTATTTCATAACCGTTTTATCATCATAGACCCCTTTCAGAATCAGATGAATGCTATGAATGTTTTCCCAAGAAAATGTGTATTTAAATACAGAATTCTGCAAGAAGATTTAGGGGGGTTAGGCATCCCATAAGAACTTACCCATCAGTTCTTAGTTAAGAACCCATGACTCAGATGATTGCCCAGCAGAGCATTCAGGCCCTTGACCTATAGCCCAAGTTACAGTTTTATTTTTGGGGGGAGGGTAGGGAAGGGTGTAGGGTAGGGGGGTGAAAGTTTATAATTATCAGTACACCTCCTGCTAAATCCTGAACCTGCCATCTACAGTAGAGATTCTACACCATCCCTATCTTCACTCCCAGAACAGTTTCAACAAAAGTTTTTATTTAGCCAGAAAGCTCTGCCCAGGGCGAAGTCTCTGATTTTGTGAAATCCACCACTAACATTGTCTTCAGCAGAAATCGTTTTGTATGAATTGATTTTATTAACCACACTAGCCCCATTTGTAACCACGAATAACGTAACTAGGCAGAAAGTTGACATTTTCATGGATAAGTTCTATCATTTGCAATCTAAAATTGCTAATTTTTTTCTTAGTTTATAGGTAATAGAAGCTAAGAATATGATATGAAAACACTGGCTTTGTTGAATTAAGTACATCCAATGAGAGGATAAAGATGTAACATTTCGAGTTTCAACTGATATCCTTTTATCACCAGAACATGCATTGATAGGCATGAAAAGTCTTCATAGTTATGAAACTTTATAAATCCAAGTAAATCAAGAAAGAACCTTAAGCTTAATTATTTTCCCTTCAACATCTCAGAACACTTTCTGGGTCGAATGTGGTAAAGTTTTGGCAAAATATTGGGAGTTTTAATGAGGAGTATATAATATACATATTTCCTCTGCTTACCAGACAACCTTGATATGAAGGAGACAATGAAAGTTCAGCACTTAACATCAAGCACAGGATTTCTGTCTGGAAAGCCAAGTTTGAACTAAGTACAAGTTCCTAGTGGGATGAATAGACCCTTCAGAAAGATCTAAGCCAGAGAGATCACAAGATTCTTTATTTTCTCATGGTAGAGTAATATGGTAGGCCAGAGAGCTCATTTGGGATGGTAATCTCCTCATTTATTCAATAATCATATACATGAGACTACTACCAAAGAAACAGGGGTCATAATCCCTGCTCTTTAAGCATTTCCAAGTTGGTTCACATGCAAGACATGCACTTAAGGACCTTCTTCTATGCACCTTGTGCACTTTGCTTATATTTTCATCCATGTACTGGCTAAACTCTATCTTATAACTTGTGTCTGTCTGCCCTGCCACATTATGTGTTCCTGAGGGCAATACTGTGTCTCTTTCATCTTCATCTTCCTTCCATAGCAAGTATAGTGCTAGCCTTCTTCAGCACTCAGTACATACAACAATGATTCTACTTCAAAATAAAAGGGTTGGCGAAACATTGCAGCTATCCAAATCTCTCTAGATCAGCACTATCCAGTATAAGTATAATGTGAATCACATCTATAATTTACATTTTTCTAGTAGCCACATATGTAAATGAAAAGGTAAATTTAATTGCAATAAAATATTTTGTTTAACACAACATATCCAAAATATTTATCCTATTATTTCAACATGGGACCAAAATAAAATCATTAATGAGATATATATTCTTTTTATGCTAAATTTTAAAAATCCAATGTGTATTTTATACTTGTAGTGTATCCAATTTGCATGCTAAATATTCAACAGTTAATGTGATATATAGTCCTACCAAAACAATAAAGTTATGCTTAACAAAAAATATTTTATACTGCTACAGTTTTTAATTTTAAATTGAAAGTATTTAAAATTAAAAACTCAATTTCTCTATTGAAGCAGCCACATTTCAAGTGCTCAATAGCTATATGTGGTTAGTGGCTACCATACAGAACAGCACAGTTCTAGGTTACTTAACAGTAGCAAAAAAAAAATCAAGTTGCAAAATAATATACATAGTAAGGTCCTATTTTTTAAGCAAAACAATTTACACACACAGATAACTGGAGGAATAACCACCAAATGTTACCATTGTGTTAATTCTGGGAAAAGAAAGTGGAATTAGAAAGGAGGTAATGAAGGTTTAAATTCTGAATGGTTTAAATTTTTACGTGTATTGCATAAAAAGTAAAATCAAGGAGAAAAAAACAGATTGAAGATCTGTCTTTTCTTTAAATAGCAGCAAAGTTACACTCTGAGAGTGGCAGGGACACTTTAGATTCCTTTGGGTAAAGGCCACCAGAAATGTGAAGGAACTAGAAGTCTAAGTCTGCTGTATTAAGGCATGTGGGGCTGAGGCTGTTGATGTTTGACCTAGAGAATGGAAAATGGGGGTGGAGGGGGCGGGAGGCAGAGGCAGCTCTTTCCAAATATTTGAAACGCTCTCAAGAAGAAGAAAAACGTGATTTGCTCTCTGTTGTTACGAGAACAGAACTAGTAACAATGGTATATACCATTTAGTATAATTTATACTATAAGCCATACATTTCAAATT
Organism: Myotis lucifugus; assembly: GCF_000147115.1. Classification (NCBI taxonomy): domain Eukaryota; kingdom Metazoa; phylum Chordata; class Mammalia; order Chiroptera; family Vespertilionidae; genus Myotis; species Myotis lucifugus. The sequence continues at coordinate 1,902,611 of NW_005871110.1, read as the reverse complement.
TAATTCATCAAAGGTTGTCATTTCTAACAGAGACGGGTCAAAGGTGAAATGGAACTGCCTTGCAAAGTAATGAGCCCCCAATCACTGAAAATATAACCAAGTCAAATAGTCAAGATTTCTGCAGAGGACATTTAAGTTAGTACTACGTGCAGGAAAGATGTTATAACTAGAATTTTGTAACTGGATTTATCGACCCGGAGACTTTATTATTCTATGGCATTTATCATTATCTTAAGGACATGTTCAACCAACATCCAATTTTCCTCGCCCTCTAAGAGTGCTTTAGGATTATATATCCTCCTTGATCCTGGAATTAATCACCTTGTTGACTAATGAAGTATGAGTAGAAGCGATGCATGTTACTTCATGTCACTGTCGAGTGCAAACATTTAGGATTTAACTCTCCACCTCTTTTCCCCCCTTCCTTTGAGCACAGAAGCACGCGCTGATATGGAGGTCCAATGTGAAGTCTCCCAGAGGGAAAGTTTGTTCTGCAGAATCCCACACACCACAATGTACTGTGCATAAACAAGAAATAAATCTTTCTTGTGTTAAGCCACTGTGATATTGGTGATGTTTCTTACTGCAACATAATGCACGCTATCCTGATGTACATTGGGAATTCTTGCTGGTGACCTCCAAGAGAAAATGACACACAAAACCATGACCAAAGCAGTGGTTTGGTTTCTTCTGGGCTAAGTAAGCACCTCAAGACAAACGGGATTTCCAGTTTGGACCATTCCCAAAGCACACAAGCATCACACACCTACCTATACACATCCAATAAACGGCAAGCACAGCCAGTTCACAGCCACAGGAAAGTCGGATGAGGCCAGTAATTCACATATCTCACTTGTGATATCCCAAAGTACATTTGAATTCCTGACACCAAGTTGTCTAACCAACTAGAATCACCTGTTAATTATGATTGAGCAGGGATCAGAGGAAGTACAAGCAGATGGTTTGCAGGACAATACACACAGGTAAATTCTAGCACAGAGAATTAGATTTTAAAACATGACATTAAATGCTCTTCACAATAAATAACCCTGAGGCTTCTCGGACCCCTAGAAAACGAGGATCACGGCTTATTTAACCCTGAGTTAATTTCAGTGCCTTGTAATGGACACTCAAATGTTTGTAAATAAACCTGAAGTCACATACTATTGTTATTTATATCTTGGTATCCTTTTAGATTGAAATTGTCCACTTTTTTTTTTTGGTGGGGGGGAAGCATTTTGTCATGTTCACTTTTCTAAAGGAAAGAGGCAAGAAGATGAATGTTTTTATTTTTATTTATTGATTAATTTTAGGGAGAAAGAGGAAGGGTGGGGGGAGAGAGAGGTAGAGAGAGAGAGAGAGAGAGAAAAAGAGAGAGAGAGAGATTTGTTGTTCCACTAATTTATGTATTCATTGGTTGATTCTTGTATGTGCTCTGACTGGAGTTCGAACCCACAACCTTGGTGTATCAGGATGGTGCTCTAACCAACTGAGCTACAGGGCCAGGGCAGAAACTAATGTTCCTGATGAAATGCTGCTGCTGGGCGCTTGGTGCTCTCCCACTCAGGATCTAATCTCATCTTCCCCAGTCCCATGAAACAGGTATTGTTAACTGTGTTTCACAAATAAGCCATCAAAGCAGAATTACAATTTTTAAAGTCATACAGCTTATGGAGCAAGGGTTGGAATCCAGGTCTGTCTTAGTGTAAAGTCCACGCTACAAAGGTTTAATACAGGTCCAAAGAAGCCACCCTAAAATGGCAGCTTTTACATTTGCTCCTTCTTCTAAATCTTTAGTTGAAAACATTAATATGAAATAATGGTAACTAAATGAGCATTCGCAGTTAAAAAAACACACACAAAACCCACACCGAAGCTGCACATGTATAAAGCCTATATTTACACACAGCCGTCACGTGATGGGTAATTAGCCAGGTAACTATAGGTTTTTCTCTGCTAGAAAAGTATACGTTTCATCATGCTTTGAAATCTGCCTTATTATCAGCATGGCTATGAAAACAATGATTTATTTCTTATTGAGTGAAGAGGCCAGGCATGAAGCATTGTTTCTGTAGAGCCTAATAGAATACTTTCTTTGTGAACCAAAGAAGTAGAATGGGTGGCTGGAAGGTGGAGAATACCCTCCACCATGATCAGCAAGTAGCCATTTTATGGGAGGTGAGGACTAACACAGTGCAAATGCCTAGAATATCAAGTATTAGATGTCCTGCTAAAACCATCTCCTTAATAACCTGTCACCAGAGAGAGAGGGAGAGAGAGAGAGAGAGAGAGAGAGAGATTACAAACAATCTGATAAGGAAAAAGATAAGGCAGAGCAAGTCCAGTTGGGATTGGTTTACTGCCCTGAACATTTTTGTTCCTGCTATAATCCTGAAATATGAAAAAGTCTCCCCTGAGGAAGAGAGGCATTAAAAAGTGCCAATTTAAATATGAAAAATGTCCACACACAGCAACCCCCTCACCAACAGCAACAATCCTCAGGCTATCGGGCTAACCTCAAGCATGTTCCAAATCTCTCTCCATGCGTTTCCCAGAATAAGTCCATAGATGGCTGACAATGAACTAAGCCAAGCATAGTCAGAAACTAAATACTGCGAGCACGTTGCTTCTCCCACCAGCTACCAAAGAGACAGACCCTCCATTAGAAAGGGGTCCTAGGACGCGCTGGCAAAAAAAACCCACAAGTCAACCATTAAGGACATAGGAGTCCCCAGTAGACTCAGAAAAGAGAGCTCCGGAGATTTCTGAGGAGGCTGATCATAAAAGTCTCATGTTTGCTTAACCTATTAGGTATAGCTTTGAAGTTAGAGTGCCTACACAATAGAGTTAAGACTGTTACTGGGAAGATAAGACAAACACATAAAAAAAAGATACCGCGTTATATTGCTTCTTATAGAGGAAGGTGTCAATAAGGTGGTAGAGACACAGTGTGATAAGAGCTCCACACACAGGGAAAATCCTATGAGCTGAATGGCTAACAAGGGTTTCAGGGGCTTCAACTGAGTTTTAAATAAAAGAGAGAAATTCTACAGGTAAGAATCCTGGAGAAGATATTCCAGGAATGACTCACGGTATGAGCCACTCAAAACATTGAGAGTCTAGGGGGCAGGTATGTGGTTAAAGAGAAAGAAGACCAAGCAGTTAGACTAGTTAGGCTAAAGCAGAAGGTGTACATAGGGGGCAGGAGATGAGGTAGAGAGATAGGCTGTCTTAACATTCTGTGTGCACTTTGAGCTGGCGATTCCTGGATATGTGCAGAGCTGCAAGGATTTCAAAACAGAAGCAACTGAAATGTCCAACAACAGAAACACCTCTATAATGAAACATTATTCAGGCAACACAAAACAGTGTAGAATATTTTGCAAGATGGGGGCATTGTCACATACATTCATATAAATTTAAATTGGGGTGGGGGGGCAAACATTAGGTTTCATTTTTCATGGGGGAAAAGAGCATGCATGTAAATTCCTACTATACACACATTCATACACATTGGCATATAGACATACAAAAATGCTAACAGCCGTTACTGCTGGGTGGGAGGGAAGTAAACAACTTTCTTGCCTCTTGTTCATCTGTATTGCCTATATTTTGTAATACGAACGTGGATAACATTGGTAAGACAAAACATACAACAACAACGAAAGTTATTTAATAGAAAAGAAAAGAAATGGAGGCCGGGACTGAACAGTTCACTGGATGCTTGCCGACATCTATATTTTATCCAGGAGGCATGACGTTAGTGAAGACAGGGTTGAGGGCTGGGGGCGATAGGCCGAAAGTCAATCTTTAAAGAAGGCGTTAGGAATGATTGCAGACTGAGAAAGCAAGTGGAGAGGTCCGAAGGAAGAGAGTTCAAGGCAAGGCATGACTCTGGAATTATAGGGAAAAAGAAGCGACACCACTTCATCCCAGCACCATAAACGGAAAGCACACGGGGCAAGGCAGCAAGAAACACCCCAAATCAGCAGCACTGTTTGCTCAGCCCCCTACTGTGCATGAAGCACTTCTGAAAGCGTTCGAAAACTCACAGTTATTCCAGCCTGTCCTAAATAAATATGTTTATTAAAATGGGGTAAAAGTCCAAACCTCAGCTTTCCTCTGCAGTGACCTGTACAAACTACAGACTTCAAACACATAATATTAGAGGAGAGAAGGAAAGTGCATCGTTGACATTAAGGAATATTAATGTTTTGCAATAAAACCTCACATTTAAAGTACTCTAAAAGATAAATGAGCTGTTTGGAAGAATCAGTGTCAATACTAAAGAGAATTAAGCCTAAATGCCCAAATCAAATAACTGCTCACAAAACCCTCTGGAAAAGCCAAATCGATTCACATGTAGGGCATCTATGCTTTGTGATCCAAGGTAATGCTATCATGATAACAGCTGTAACTGCCTACTGTCGGTAATCATGCAGTTGCTAAAGAGATGAGAAGTGGAAAGCAAACAAAAACATTTTGGAATTGCAATAAAAGGAAAAAAAGCATTATGCACCTCCAACTGGAAGGGGAACTGTTCAGTCAAACCTCATTTTAAAGCAATTTGAGGCACAGTCAATGTTGTAGTTTTCAAGAGATATTTAATAGACCATTGTGGACCGACTGGGTTTGCTCCTCACAGTAGACCAAATGCAAATGGAATTATTGCTCCAAGTTTTGCCAATCTGTCCATGATACCAGTAGTTTATTATGACCTTGTAAGAATCCAAGGTTGCTTAAAAGACTTTTTCCAGAAGACCTCAGGCATGTAAACAGAAACTAAGGTTATATCATACATAGCGTAAGACTCAGACTACAGTTGACTTTTTGCCATTTTTGGTTATCTTCTGATCAGATGGTGACCACCACAGATAGTTCATTGTGAAGTTAACATTTCTCAATACTGAAGCTAAAACAGAAATGTGGCTTGGTTGCCTTCTCCATCATGGTCTTTTTATCACAGGTATGGACATATGACCAAGACAAAACACCAGCAAAAAAAACATTTTAAAAAAGCAAAAACAGCTTCATTTCTAGGATGAGGATAATAAATTAAACTAACACATTTAATAATTTAGAGAAGACTTGTTGGTTTTTATCATATTTGATCAGAGCAGCTTAAACAAGCTAGACACCAGGTTCGTATTCTACTGTGGACATTTATTGCTGCAAAAACCAATTTGGGAAAACCCTACAGTATACAACTACAGGAATTACAGAAGCTCAAAAGGCACGTCGCTTATATTGAGCCACAGTGGCTCCTGCCATATAAGTTGACAATGATATTCATTAGTTAATAGTCTACATTTAACACTACTGTTAAAAACACACACACAAACAGCCCTAGCCAGTTTGGCTCAGTGGATAGAGCATCCGCCTGCAGACTGAAGGGTCCCAGGTTCGATTCCAGTCAAGGGCACATGCCCAGGTTATGGGCTCCATCCCTGGTGGGGGGCATGCAGGAGGCAGCCGATCAATGATTCTCTCTCATCATTGATGCATCTCTCTCTCTCTTTCTCCCTCTCCCTTTCTCTCTGAAATCAATAAAAGTTTATTTTAAAAACACACACAAACAAAACACACACACACACACACAAACAGGTAACTAAACTTCAGAAGGTGTAGTGGCTCAATAACCTTTTTCTCTGAGGAGGAGGAAAAGCCCATAAAGCTGGAAGGAGTTTTGCCATGTCCTACCTGGAGGTTGCCAAGCCTGGTGGATGGCCTCTTCACTGGAAGCCGGTTCTAGGGTTCTGAGCAAAGATGAGCTTGTACAATGTAAATGGGTAAACTGGTTTAAAAGAACAGGCAAAGTGTGTCCAGAGATGGATAATCAGGGTAGTAAGGAATTCTGAAACCACATTCTGGGGAAGAATTTAAAAATTAGTCAAACAACAAGGAAAGTGGAGGGGGATGAGGAGAACGGAACATCAACTTTACCAATGTCCAGCCTGACAATTCTATGAAAAGCTCCAAAAAAGCACGAGTTTTGCCCTAACTGGTTTGGCTCAGTGGATAGAGCATCGGCCTGTGGACTGAAGGGTCCCAGGGTCGATTCCGGTCAAAGGCACATGCCTGGGTTGTGGGCTCGATCCCCAGTAGGGGCCATGCAGGAGGCAACCAATCAATGATTCTCCCTCATCATTGATGTTTCTCTCTCTCTTTCCCTCTCCCTTCCTCTCTGAAATCAATAAAAATATATTTAAATTTTTAAAAAAGTACGCGTTTCTTCTCTTGTTCACACATTGCATTCAAGAGACAAATACTGGCAACCTGGATAATCAAAATAGCTCTGAAAATTCCAATTTCACTTCTTTTTTAAAAAAATATATTTGTATTGACTTCAGAGAGGAAGGAGAGAGAGATAGAAATGTCAATGATGAGAATCATTGATCAGCTGTCTCCTGCACGCCCCCTACTGGGGATCGAGCCCTTGACCAAAATCGAACCTGGGACCCTTCAGTCCACAGGCCAACATTCTATTCACTAAGCCAAACCAGCGAGGGCACTTTTTTCCACTTCTGCCCTGACATCTCCAATTCTAAAAGTAAGAAGAAATTCTTAAATGCTACAAACTTCTTTTCAGTTGACTATCCATCATCGAAAGAACGTATCAATCTAGAGTTCTAAAAAAAAATTCCTCACTCTAGAAAACACTAGAAGACCCAGAAGTCAATAGAAATTCCAAATGAAAGGGCCTCAACTTAGAATGAGGCCTTCATGAGTGATGGCCGTGTAAATAACTAGACAGCAATATTGATGACCAGCTGTTAAATGGCTCACACACTGTTAGATTTTACCAAGACTTTCCTTCCAGCGGCGATAGCCAAGATGGCTCAGTGCAGACAACAGACGTGGTTGTTATTTTTTAAAGACATTCTTTTTCACACAATCATTCTACCATTATTGCAGGACAATGTTCAATGCTTTGATTATATGTCCAAGCTAAATTTTGACTTTGAAATGAAATGGTATAACCTCCCTTATGTGTTCCCAGGTTCTTGAAAAACAACCTGTCACTAAGTTGTTCCAAGCTTTGAATGTCTTGGATGCAGACGCTGGAAGTGTGAGCTTGCTCCTGTCAGAGGTCCTCTGGGCCATCACTCCACAATGGCATGAAGCAACCACTTGAAGCAAGAGCCATGCTGGCCCTTGAACAGCATGCTTCTCCGGTGTTAATTATGCTATGATTCGATTCCTTAAAGCATGCATGGTTCACACAACAATACTGTCAGAGAACCTTGTGAGAAAATCCTTTGGAAAGTATCTTTACAAGTTTCTGGTAAGCCCCATATGTAATTGATTTCTATTTTGAACTCGAGGATACTATAAAGGCCAAATCTGTTTCAGTAAAGAGGCCCTTCTTGTAGGGATTCCTCATAATAGTCATGAATAGAATAATTCAACAATTTTGTCTTTGAAGAAACCTCCCTAGTTTCTATCTTAAGGAAAAGAGTATAACTAGCCCAGCAATGGAAGTCAAAGTATAAGCAACGGATACCCTCACAAGACTGTTTAATATACATACAAAATTTACATCTAGGAAGGAAGAAAAGAAAGAAAGAATTGTCCCAGTAAGAAGCCTAACAAGTTCACTAGCTGTCTTAGGCGAAAATCCTTATTATGACAAACTGCCTGCTTCATACGTATACTGTTGTCTTCAACACAGAGTGAGAATCCTTCCCATAGCCATATCCCAGGAAGCAAGTTGATATATCAAACTCAAAAGTAATCTTAAATAACCACTTGAATACAAGGCCTCCAGAATTTCTAAGCAAAGATTATAGTTAATTTCTAACTATGAGTACCTGAGAAGTAACTTATACTACTGGCCACCTATGATCCCCTTATTTTGACAGAATTTTCTAGAGGAGAAAACTTATTTAATTAAGATGTAAATATGCAGGATGTCCCCCAAAATGTACACACACACTTTGAATAATTATAAAGGCAATGTTTATAAAAATACATTTTATTTTCAAAATTGAGCTATCAGTTGTTACAGTGTGTACACATTTTTGGGGACACCATGTATATCTATATGTAAAGAAATATATAAAGCACATTTGTATATATTTTATATGTTATATATTATAAAATACTAGAGGTCTGATGCATGAAATTCACGCATGAGTAGGCCTTCCTTCCCCCAGCTGCCAGCACTGGCTTCCCTCCAACACCCGGTACCCGGGCTTCCCTCGCAGCCCCAGCTTCGTCCGGAAGGACGCTCGGTCCACTTAGCATATTACGCTTTTATTATTATAGATATGTAACTAAAAGTAAGGATCTGAAGAATTTTAATAACAGCCTTCTATTGAGGCACATAGTAATGAGAGTAAACCCTGCCCTAAATCACTAAGGAAATTCAAAAGGGACCGATAAGCTAACACTGTACTATGTAATAATAATATGATGATAATATCATCTTAGACTTCAGTATTAAATGCTCTCGTATATACCAATTTTTTCTCAGTTGATCTCAAAAATTTAATAAAACAAAGCCAGGCACACACTATTCTCCATTTTACACACAGGGAACCTGAACGTGTAAACATTCAATGACTTCTCCAGTGAGTGACAGATCTACAGGTAGAGCCAAGATCCTCCTGACATCCCATCCATTGCTCTTCCAACATTACCATGTTGTCCATTCCCCAAAGTCCAGTAAAAGTCTCAGCAACAGAAGGGACAGGGGAAGCCACTGTTTCTCAATTTGATGGGACTTTAGAAACAGAAATTGAATCGAGGAAACTCCCATCATTAACTTCAGCTATACCCACACCCACACCTTTTGGTCTCTTTTCTCAATTTCAGCTTAGACTCCTCTATCTTTTCTTTCTTTTTCTAAAGACACATTTGGAGATGAAGCCATTCATAACTGCCCATCCACAGACAGTTTGTGGCAGTATAATTGACAATGAGTCTGCTGCAAAAAAATGAAAATGTTGTTTTAATAACCTTGGCCTAAAATACATTCTGTTGTATGCCTCAAAGGGTTTCAATAAAAAGTCAACCTGTAGAGACATATTTTCTTGGCTTAAACAACAATCCAAAGCATATAAATGTAGTCCAACTATAATGACATATTTATAGGCCAATAAAGCTTACACTGCAGCTTTCATACTTCACTTAAAGGAACTCTGTAAGAAGCAGTGTTATATAAAATAATTTGATTTTTTTTTTACAAACTATTGCCCAAGGAATAAAAAAAAAGCAAGTTTGCTACATTTAACTGATAGTGTTTATATTCCTTAAATGCTAAAAACTTTATAAAATGAAATAATTCATTTGGTTAGTTCCAACTGCCATACCAAATATGGGTATCAAGTCCACTTTATTACAAAAGCTAAGCACTGTAATTCTAAAGACAAAAATAAATAACGAGAGGCTTGTGTAGTGAATGATTTAATCAACCCGATTCTTCTGGAAAAACAGGTTCCTGTGTTCGTTATGCTTATGAATAATACATTCCTTAACCCTTCTATTTTAACAGAGGGTTGTGTTTTTTTTTTCTATAAACTTCGGTATGAAACGTCTGAAAGAAGGTAAAACATCTCATTGAGTAAAGTCACAATTTGAATTGGTTTCATATTGAACTTTCTTTCTTTGAAAAGGACAAAGAGGAGGAAGGGGACGGTGTATTTTAACACATCTCAGAAGGGTTAGATGATTAGTTTTCCCACTATCTAGATCTGTAGTTTTAGTCACCAGTCTTTTAGAATCTTAAATGAAAACTCCAGAGAGTTTTAAAAAGCAAATATGACATCTGCAAATATTGTCCTTGAAAGGGAAGGGGATAAAAAAAATGAGAGTTGTGATTTGAATCAGAGCAGTTATTGGAAGCTGCCATTTGGGGCAGAGTTTCTCTTTGTGGAGCATTAATTTGTTGGCAGACACACATTTATGAGAACATTCTTGTGTGTGTGTGTTTTTTTACTATTCAGAGAGAGACAGGAAGTGACACAAACTGAGATTAAAGGGAATTTATTCTACCTAAACACCAAGCAGGAAGAGTTCTTTAATTAGCTTTTATATGGTAAAATCCCTGCTTTAAGAGTCAACCTAATTATTTTGTTTTTATTGATGTTTTAACATGATGAAATAACTCAGCTGAAAAATAACATAATGCAGTTTTATTTTATCCATAGAAAGGGGAGATCTTTCCATTCTGTGCTTACTTCCACCAGAAAAAAAAAAGAGGGGGGTCTTAAGTAATCTCAGAGTTCATCTTCTTTCTTTGGTAAGAACAATGAGGAGTTGGAAGGGTTCTACAGAAGGAAAAACCCAATAAGTGTGTGAACTTCCATTAACAATGTGGTATTGGAAGTGGTTTTAGTGTGGCCAAGAGAAGGGAGATAAGAAAACCACTGTGTAGAAAGAAAAGTACAGACAACAAATATTTTGATGTTGCAGACAGAGAGAGGAAGAGGTTGGAGAGAAAGTTGCTGGGACAGGAATGCGTACAGCAAATGACACCCCCTGTCTCCCCAATATAAATCCTAACAATGTAGACTTGTAAACCTTAGATCAAGCAGATAATGGAAACTCATTACATTAAGGAAAGTTTTTGTTTCTCTTTCCACATTATTACAACACAGTGTGCATTCCAATTACAAAAGCTATTTGTCTCAAATTCCCCACAGTTCATACCAACTGAGTAGAATTTCAAGGCCCAAATTCTATCCTTAAAGGGGTATTTTACATTAAATAAAGAAAAAGTACATGATGTTTCTTGCTCAGCAGAGAAGAGCCTCCACTCAAATCTCCTGTTGATTATTTTCTCTTCCTCAGCACTAATAGTAGAATTGTTTCCCAAATGAGACACCCCACTCTGGCAAAAAAGAAAGAAAATTAGAATTCCCTAAAATGCCCTTTCTCAGCAAATACTCCATAGCCTTGCCTCAGTTCTACTGAAAGAAGAATCTGGGGAAGCAGACTCAGCAATCAGTATTATTTTTAAAATTCCCCTGGTGTGTCTAATGAACAACTAGATTTAAAAACCACTAAGTACTTTGAATATTCACTTGAAACCAATTATTTCTGAAATCAATTGTTCAAAGTGTAGAATATGGACATTTTTTTAGAATTCAAAATATTAAAACCTGTAAATCTCTTGATGGAATTAAGAGATTTGGTTTCTTTCCATGTTCATTAATAAATGATCAATGCTAAAACACAAAACAATAAAAATATATTTTAAAAACAATAATAAAAAATAAAGATCATCCTCAAAAAATAATGGGAGATATCTGTAATACTATCAACAGTAAAAAAAAATATATTAAAAAATAAAGCTCATCCTCTAAAATAAAATAAAACACAAAATAACCTTGCTATAAATACTCTTGTTTATATGTGTGACATCAAGCTTAACCATCTACACATCCTTTTGTCCCCTGTGGGTTTCCTGTTTAGTTTTTTATTAGTAACAGTATATTCCTTAACTAAAGAAAAAAAATTTCAAACAAAAGAAAGCTTTTAATGGTAAGGAAAACAAGACAATAGCAATACTTAGATCAAACATTAGGAAAGTGACAAAACAGATGTATTATTCAGCACTGTCACATGTCAGAAGACTTGTCTGTGTGTTCACAGAATTGAAGGGTGTAACTGCATATACCATAGGGGAAGATTTCCTTAAAAAATAGTTCTTTGGACTTTAAAAGGAAAACCATTAGATTAATAATTTTCTCTAACTGTGCACATGACAATCAGGCTGCCATGTCCAAAATATTACTGTCTGACATCTACCAAAAGGTGCCAGGAAACTGTTGATCATTAAACTCAAATTGCAAGAAAATATTAATGCTATTCCCAAAGCACAGTACAGCTCATCACAAACCAGAATCACATGAAAAATAGTCACTGGTTTTATTCAGTCTCTTTACGCTAATTAAGATAGTCTATGTTTGTTGAAATAGTTAAATACTAGGTTAAAAAAAAACAGGAAGTTGTCATATTAAGGCATAAAATAGGGCTATGAAAATCAGCATTGTGTTAGAATGAAAGAAAAAGATGCCTTAAGATGTTAAAAGTAAAGTTCCTCTTTGCCTAAAGAGGAAATAACTACTCTAAATCAGAGGTCAACTTGGGTCTTGAGCAATGCTAGAAGAGTAAGTCAGTGAATGCCACAGGGAGATAAAAACAAAAGAAAAAATAAAACCCACCAGGGGTACAAAAAAGTCAGTAGAGGAGAAAAGTGTTAAAAAAAAAAAAAGCAAGCAACAGAATTCATTGTGGAGCTCCTCCTACACCAATCTCTGTGCTTGACCTTTTGTATCTTACATCTCAGAGTGACTCTATAAAGTTCCAATATTTTTCAGACGGAGAAACTGAGGCTTAGAGGTAAATTATTTGCCCAAGGCCACACAGCTAAGTAGGCAGCACAGTCAGGGTTCAAACACTACTTACAATAACTACTCCAAATTCCACTTCTCCTTTGAACTCAAAGAGGAAGAGAGAAAGGAAGGAAAGAAAAAAAAATGTAGGTGAGGGTGATGACTAAATGCTAAAAAGCTCAGGAAAACCGATGTTGACCAGCCCTGCTTTGACCTTGCTCTCCTGCTCCACATTAGGCAACTCATCTCGTCCTCATTCTGCTGCCCATCCAATGTAAAACATGAAATTCCAACATGGCGTTCATTGATGTCATGCTCTCTACTAGAGCAAATATCCAAACGCATCACTAATTCAGTTTTAGGTGGCTAAGTAAGTCTTATACCTTGACCCCAACTGGAAGCTGCTTAAGGCCATGTGTTATAGCAGCCAGTTCCTGGCTCAGGGGTTCACACATTAAAGGTCCTGTGATCTAACAGATAATGCGCTAGTAGTTGTCCATCTATATTCTCAGGCCCCGGCCCCTTCAAAGTTAAAGAAATTATATATAATTAGAGATTATATATATTATATATATATATATATATATATATATATATATATATATATATATATAAAGAAATTAAATATATAAATAAATATATTTATATAATCAGGACATATATATATATTATATTTATACAGTATTTATATGTGTATATATCAGCAAATATATATCAGGGTTTCCAGGAAAATCTACAACCAAAAAAGGTTACTGTATACGCCCACACATTGGATTTAGAAATACGAAGTGTATTTACCAAGGTCAGCCTTTTCCTTGAGGACGTCTTTGAAGTTGAGTCCACTGTTGAGGGTTGACTGCCTGTACTTCAGCAGAGCTTCCTTCTGTCCGTTCCTTCCCAAGGCCTCTGTTTTCAGGGACCCAGCGTGGAGGCCACATCTCCACTTGGAGAAATCAGAATGTACCCACTTGACCAGGTCTTCAAGCTTCACAATCACTTTTTCAGAAACAGCAATGACTTCATCCTACAATAGGTGGTTGGGGAAAGAACAAAAACCATTATTTGTGGTTCTGGGGTAAATGATAAATTTTCAACAAAGCCCATCTGAAAAACTATTTGAGCAGCTTAACCTTATGCCAGCTGACAATGTGCTTTTCGGTGACAGAGAATCTTCAATAACTCACTTCATTTCAGTGTTTTTTCACTGCTGGTTGTCTAGTTGAGGAATAATTTATAAGATATATTTGTTATATGATTAGAAAGTACAAAACTTGGGCAGTAATTCTAACAGCCATTTTTTAATGCTAGTTGCCAAAACTCACTCTGCCTATCTAACCACTTGGGTGAAAGCTAATTTTTAAGTGCAATTAATTGCAAAAGTAAAAAAGTGAGAACTAGATGACTAATGGTTAGCCTGTCTCTATATAAATAGTCTAAGTAAATCTGGGATTCTTGGAACTCTGACTCACCCTAAAATTCCTATGTTTATGGTACATTTTCCCTTGGCTTATACACAAATATTGAATTTAACTTTTGTCCTAAAAATTAAATAAAACTGTGATGTAATCCCAAAAGAAATACTTCATAAATGTTATGTGCTTCCCACTGAAAGAAACTTACACATACTCATGTTTCTTAAAAACTTTGTAAGTTGAGAAATGTACTGATTTTTTTTCTTTTAATACATATGGGGTAAGAGGCGAGAGGGCGAGTGAGGAGAAAGCCTTTGAATCTAAGAAAAGTAGTTGAAACTTAAGTTTCTCCTATGGATCATAAATTTGAATTTTAAGCATCTCTAATTGCTTCCAGGAAACAACCAACTTTTCTGACTCAGAATTAATCCAGCGAGATATTTAATAGATGTCCATACATGGAGCAGAGGAGGGCCTCTCTTACTCAAAGATTCTTTGGAAAAGGCTTAAGATCATCTCACTGGGTTTTAAGTTAAATTATTTGAAACCTTTGACATTTCAACTTGAACTGACTTCTTTCATTTCTTTTAGTTCACATTTCTGAAAAAAAGCTTAGCTGTGAAAACCCCCAAGCTTACAAAATCTGAGAAATATTTTTGACAAACAACAACAGGAAGATGTCTCTAAGCTATTAAACAAAAGGAATTCACAAGTGATTTTGACTAATTTTGCTGTTAAACATGACTCTTTCCTCCTTCACACACACACACACACACACACACACACACACACACACACCACAGCATTGCACACGCTACTCCAAAGCAAACAAAAAAGGGTTTATTAAGATAAGTCTCACACAATAAAAAAACAACAACCCTGGGTTTACTTTTTAAAAATATTTTAAGGTGGGATCTAAAATTACACTTTTGCTCCTCCAGTTCCAAGCTGCTTCTGAGAAGAAAGTTTGTTAGGCAGTAGCAAAATAACAAATACTCTATCAAAAATGAAAAGTAAAACTTTCGTAATGGAATCTTTTCTCTTATCACGATTAACTATGAACTTCCACTAAATGGGAGACAAAGTGGAAACTATTTTGACCCTCTGCTCAAGAAAAAAATATTTCAATGCTTTACGTAAACAATGGGGCATATTACAAAGTACCATTTCAACGGATGATTTCACTCTGATTCACTACACTATCCGCTTGCAATAAAAGATCTGTAGTTGTCACGCATTTTATAGCTATTACATGGTTATTATTAAATGTCAGACTGAAAATTCAGCCTGGGTTATTGTTTCAAAACATATGGGAACGGCTTCTGGACAGGGCACACCAGAAATCTCGTTTAGAATAGACTGGAAAATAATTATCATGCTATATAAGTCTCAACATTAGCCAAGATGGAATTTGACAACAATTTTACCAAATATGGTTCCCTAGAAGAGACAAGTTTGGAGATGAGTGTTATTTTCAAATAGCTCTCACTCTGATCAAATGATTATCATTTCAATTACCAGTTGCTTCAGATCATTTCCAAGAAATGGCATGACTAGCTCTGGCTGGCTTCCAATACCCGCCAAACAAATAGTTTATTAACCAAGAGAAAATACAGTCCTAATGATGTCATTGATGAATAAACCCATCTTTCCAGATTCAGACCAGAGATTCTGCCCACCCTCCTTTTCTCTTTGAAAAGGACCTTCTGACTATATACACAATACACAAAAACAAACGCAGGAATTCACATAAACCTGCCTAAGCCATAAACCCAAATTTGGCTTAATTGTGAAACCACCAGTATGTTTTACTGGATTCACAGAGAAACTGGCCCTGCAACATTGTCAAATGCCAGGATTTAGAAGGAAATCTGATAAGCAGAGGAGGGGAAACAACAAACCAACCCAAAAAACAAAACAGCCAATATATATATAGAAAATGTCTCAGGAAACATTACTTTGTACACACAATGGCAGAATTTACTATTCTGAACAAGTGCTGACTAAAGTTCCTAATACTCACCATTTTTGGGCAAGTCTCTATGTCTAAGAAAAGAATTTCAATAAGCTCGTCTCATAATTCCATTAGCTGTCTGCAAACTGAGAATTAGCATTGGATAAATATTGCTGATTTACTCTTAATACAACACAAAAGGAACACAAAGAAATACTTTGTTCTTCTATTAGTGTACCTTGGCTTTTCAATTAACCTGGCTCCTAATCAATATTTATGTAGGCTGTGTTGAGACACTTTCTAAATCCATACTCCCTTTCATTAATGTTTTAAACTGCCTATTTCTGTAATTTGGATTTTGTTTCCACCACTGTGTAAAAACAGCTTATTCAATCATGGAATCCTTTAAGTCAGGGGAGATCAGCTAGTCAAGAGGTCATAAATCAGCCAACCCATGTGTACGGCTGGCCTCTCCAAGGGTTCTAAACACTGATAAATTATACAAAAGTATCCAGACTTCCAGCTTCTCTTGTAAAACAAAATGAAATGAAAGTATATCTGTCAAGAACAACAAAAACAAAAAGCCCACCATCACCAACAAAACACCACTGAATGTGAGCAGCAGTTGCCTTCCTTTAGACAGGATTCGAGATCTCTCATTACCACTGTCCCCACAACTCGGTATTGCCTTACGTTCCGTCCACATTTCCCTTACCTGCCTCGTCCCTTGGGCAGGCACCCAGTGTTGGAACTGGCATACTCGGATTTAGTCCACTTCCCTCATTTTATTAATGGGGACAATAAGGTTCAGGGACATGTCCTAGTGGCAAGTTCTGCTAGAACTTGGACAAGAATCCGGGTTTCCTATCTGCCTGGGTTCAAATCCCAACTCTGCAATTTACTCACTATGGAACACTGGACAACACATATATTTCAAATGTTTATAAAAGGATAATAATAATCCACCTCTCATGATAATTGTGAGGATTAAATGGGCTAACGTAAATGAAGTGGTATGTCAGCTGTCGTTATCATCACTCCTTTGCGTTCCATTTTCCAAAGCGTGCCATGCAGAAATGAGTTTGGATGGTTCATGGGTAAATTTATTTTTTTAAATGTAAGTTACACATTGCTTATTTTTTGTGTGGCTACTTTCCATTTACAGGAAAATGAAACTGGTTTCTCATTTACAGGAGCTATAGAAAGTTTCCTCTTGAAATAGATATGTTTTTAAAAATTGACCAATCTGAACAAAACCATTAAGTTAACATGGGGACATGTGGGTATGGCCAAAAAAAAAAGCCAAGATGCTATGAAAATGACTGAGATGTATTAGATCCGTGGTTCCAAAGTGTGGTCCAGGGACCCTGGGGAATCCCTGAGACTATTTCAGGTGGTCCATGGAGTCAAAACAATGATCATAATAATACTCAGACATTATTTGCTTTTTTCTTTCTTAGTCTTTCAAGTCGGGGTTTTCCAGATACTACATGACATATGTTATGGCAACCCAGAAAATGATCTAACATATTAACTATCAATAGAGATAACCCACAAGATATGAGAATCCAACTGTCTCTATTCTAGATAATGGATTGACAAAAATGTAAAACAATACCACTGTTTTTACTAATTTTTTATTTCCAAAAATGTGGTTCAATTTCATAAAAATGTTTTACATTTACATAATGGGTTTGTTTTTCCAGTTTAGTTTTATTTTTAAAATTCACTTGCAGTAAAATATCTTTTAAAAAATTTATTGTTGACAGTATTACAGATGTCCCCCATTTTCTCTCCTTTTGCCCCCCTCCACCCAGCCCATGCCCCACCCCAGCCCTTCCCCACACTATTGTCTGTGTCCATGGGTATATATGCATCTATGTTCTTTGATTAAATATCCCTTTTATGGTGTGCAGTTCTATGTGCTTAAACACATGGCAAGCACTGATCTGTTCTTGCTATAGTTTGCTATAGTTTTCTCTTTTCCAAAATGTCATATAAATTGAATCCTACAGTGTAAAATCTTTTGAAACTGCTTCTTTCACTCAGCATAACAACCTTTGAGATCAATCCATGTTGCTACATGTATCAATAGCTTGTTCCTTTTTATTGCTGAGTAGTATACCATAGTATGGATGTGTCGCAAAGTTGGTTTATACATTCATCCATTGAAGAACACTGAGTTGTTTCCAGTTTGGGAGATTACAAACAGAGCTGTTATAAACATTCACATACAGGATTTTCTGTGCGTATACGTTTTCCATTCTCCACAGTAAATACCTAGGAGAGGGATCGCTGAGTCATATGGTAAGTGAATACTTAATTATGTAAAAACTGCCCAACTGCTTTCCAGAGTAGCTGTACCATTTCGCATTCCCACCTGCAATTTATGAGAGTTCCAGTTGTTTCTCATCTTCACTAACACTTAGTGTATCACTGTTAATTAATTTATTATTGCCATTCTAATATGTATTTAGTAGTTTCTCAGCATGTTTTAAATTTTCATTTCCCTAATGACTAGTGAAGTTGAACATCCTTTCAGGTACTAATTTACCATATGTATACCCTTTTTGGTTAACTGTGTGTTTAAGTTTCTGCCCATTTTTAAAATTAGGTTGTTTGTTTCCTTACCATTGAGTTTTGAGAGTTCTTGTACTTTCTGGATACAAGTCTTTCATCATATATGTGGTTTGAAAATATCTTCTTCCAATTTGTAGACTTGTGTTTTCATTCTTTTTAGTGTCTTCCACAAAGAAAAAGTTTTAAATTTGATCAAGTCCATTGGTCAGTCTTTCTTCTATGGATTGTGGTTTTGCTGTTATGTCTATGAGCTCTTTGCCTAATATCAGGTCATGAAGAATTTCTTCTATGTTTTCTTCCAAAAGTTTCATAGTTCCACATTTAAAAGTATAATCCATTTTGACTTAATTTGGTATAAGGTGTGAGGGTCAGCTTGACATTCCTTTTTTTTTGCATATGGATGTTATATTATTTTTAAATGAATTAATAAATATTTTAATTTATTTCTCATTTTAATTCTAACATATTAAATATCAATAGAGTAACCCACAAGCTCCTCAATAATTTTAGTGTGAAGGATCTTGAGTCCAAAAACTTTGAGAACCACTGTACTATATCATTAAACCAAGGCCTTTTCTTTTCTTTTATTGTTTTTGTTGTTGTTTGTTTGTTTGTTTTGTTTTTGTTAATCCTCACCTGAGGATATTTTTCCATTAGAGAATGGAAGGGAGGGGGAGATACAGAGAGAGAAACACCCATGTGAGACATATCCATTGGTTACCTCCCATAGCGCCCTGACCGACTAGGGCCCAAGGCCGTTTCTTATTCATTTTCCTTGACCTCTTAGTAGCATTTGGTAATGAACAGCTCTACCCTGAAATGAAACTCTTCCTCTTATTAAGAACTGTGAAGAGTCTGAGATTTTACTCTACTTTCAAACTTACCAGTTGCCACAGTTTCATGGACAGTGGCAAAGGACACAGGACTCTTCGTCATGGACAGAGGATCGTTTACAGAAAATAGCTGTAGTCAAAGTATCAGCTTTTGTGTTGGTTCCTTAACACCCACTTCTCAAAAGGAGATGGAAAGAGGGCTAGATAATACCTGTGTATACAGTAGGGGGCATTATAGGAGAAGGACCCTGAATGTAGGGAACCCAAATCTTTAACACTCGTCAGTAAGCATGCCTACCCTTTGTTCCTGAGGAAGACACTCGCTCTATCTTCCGGGCTGTTTGTTCACTAAACAAATAAACATCCTTCAAAAACAGTCCAGAGCAAAGGCAGTCAGTGGCTCTGCTCACAACATGTGCAGATATTAAAGAGATCCTTGGAGAAGAACACCTACCCAACAGCTACCACTGCCGTATTTCTTTGCTTTGTTCAATTTCCCTTCCTCCTTATTCAATCTCCCTACCGGAAAAATGTAGGAAATATATATACTTAGATGCAGTCTGGGTCCAGGTCTTCTTTCTCTGCAAAACATTCTTTGAAGAAATAATTTTCCCTGGGAATTCTAATGTTCACCTGTGAGCCCATGGCTACATTCTACAGTTTAGTTCCCAAAATTCCTTTAGACTCCAGTCCCCTGTTGCCAATTTGGATGTCTCAGAGTCAGCTCAAGCTCAATGGAATTGCACAGCCCATTTGGCTTATGTGTAAGAAAACATCTTAGTTGACACAGGGGAATTTAACACTCCCCAACTGTGGCTAACTTTTCCCTAATATCTATTCTTCCTTTCTTCTTGATAACAAACTGCTAAATTGCTGGGTACAGAATAAAGGCACCATTTCCTTGCATCCACGTGACCAAGTTCAAATCACTAGGATATGAGTAGTAGTAATGTGTGAAACTTCAGGCCATGCCTTCCCTATAACACCATGTAGTTACACAATCACAGATCATTGCTGAGGAGACCAATACTCAGATGTGTGAATAGAGTCCAAATGACAATAAACACATAAGTCTAATATTAGAGGGGTTATGGGGGCGGGGACGAAAACAGGAAAACACAGCATATTCACCTCAATTTTCCCTGGATTTTAAAAATGTTCTTTGTAGTAGTTAAAATGTGATAAATGTTGGGAACACAAAACACATCAATTGGGGATGTTAGCTACATAAATTGTAAAACCAAAATAATAGTCCAATTGGTTCCATAAGATTCTGAAATTTTTATCCAGATAGAGGCTACAGATGAAAAAAAAATTAAGTGTCAACTTTTAGAAAGACCACTGGCAACCATATCAGCTAGTGCCCTAACCAAAGGACTCAGGCAAGGGGAAGAAAATGCCACCATTGGTCCTGGCTGGTTTGGCCACCCCCTTACTTTCAAGCCTCCCTCAGATACCTGTTCTTCAAGGCACCTTTTCGTGTGCCCAATCACTGTTCCTGTTCCACATTAGTGTGTTCTGCTAACAGGATAGCTACAGAGTGAGTAAAAAGGTTTCACTCTATAGGCACTTGGCTGCCTATCAGAGGTCCAAAAAAGTCAGGCAAAACAGATGGTAATGTGGATCCTCAAGATGAAGCTTTAACTGGTCACTGGCGAAATGAGAAAAAATGAAGACAATGCAGCGAGCATTTCATGAAACGAAATTTGCTAGATTTCAAGGATTATCCTTGTATCAGTTGGGATCCCAATAGGAAATAAATGGAATGATCATCCAAGAAGGGTTTACAAAGGGAGTAATGACAAAGGTGTTGGTGGGAGGTAAAACAACCATACGAGACAGATAGTATAGCTAACAGCAGATCAGCTACCACCACTCCTGAGCCAAAGGGTCAAAAGTGAGAGGGGGTGGTTACCAGGATCAGAATAGGTCCTTCTACTAGTGGCAGTGACTCTTCCTTAAAGGGACACCATCAGCCTGGAGGAACATCACAGGAAAGAACAGGGAATAAATACCTGCCTTCACTCTCCTCCCTCTCATCTCTATGGCTGAACCCCACTGGAAGCCACAGGGCCCAGGTGTTCTGTTAATGGTGCCTACACAGGTCAGCCTTCCAGGGCAGAGCAGAGAGAAGGGAGCCACACTGTCTGGAGGGGCCCTCTGCACCCTCTTTCCATTTAAGACTTTACTCTCCTCCTTTTATCTGGGGGTTATCATTTTTTCCCTCTGAAATGAGGATGGCAATAGATGTTAGTAGTTGTTGTTTTTCTAATATCCTTACCAGGCAAAATAAAATGATACCAACACTAAGTTGGTCCCCGACCTGGGAATTGCTGTTCTTATTGTCTGTGACATAATGTTAAATCTTTGCTAGGCATCAGTATTTGATGCTGAATTGCACAATTCTGCCTTCTATAGTAAATACCTGAATTACAGAGACTTTTTAGAGGCAAGTAGCTTTAACTTCTACTTCTCTTATATTTCCCAGAGAGCCATGGGCCATGCTGAGCCTAAAGCATGCAACAAATAACTTATTTTAATTGTACACGGTCTCTGGATGTTTCATGCTGGGAGAAAATAAGGGATACTGAGAAAGCACTGGCTTCTGAGTCTGATGGGTCCAGGCTCAAATGCAGCTCTACCATGTTTAATGCCCTTGTGACATCATCTTGCCAAAGTCTCATCTTAAACAAAGTGGGAAGTAGTATAAAAGAACCCATTCTCATAGGGTAGTTCAGATGTTGAAGCTGTAAGAGTACACTTGTCAGCACAGAGTAGGCATCCAAGAAACAATGGCTATAATGGCTGTTACTAATGTTATGTAATATCACTTGAGCTGAAAATCAAGGAATAAGAGTGAGTGGTATTCTGATGACACCTATGAGTAACTGTGAATTCCTACCTCTTCCTTTTAAAAAAAATGCTTGATTTTAGAGAGAGGGAGAGAGAGAGAGAGAGAGAGAGAGAGAGAGAGAGAGAGAAACATCAACCTGTTGCTTCCTGCATGCACCCGGACAGGGGATCGAATCTGCAACCTAGGTATGTGCCCTGACCAGGAATTGAACCCACCACCTTTTATTTTTTTATTTTTTTAAAATATATTTTATTGTTTTTTTACAGAGAGGAAGGGAGAGGGATAGAGAGTTAGAAACATCAATGAGAGAGAAACATCGATCAGCTGCCTCCTGCACACCCCCTACTGGGGATATGCCCGCAACCAAGGTACATGCCCTTGACCGGAATCGAACCTGGGACCCTTCAGTCCGCAGGCCGACGCTCGATCCACTGAGCCAAACCGGTTAGGGCGAACCCACCACCTTTTAATGTATGGGACAATGTTCCAACCAACTGAGCCACACCAGCCAGGGCAACCTACCTCTTTTCTGTCTGGGAACAATAATATCCCTATAGCTCCTGCTGGGTACCACGAAAGGAAAGTTGTGCCAAAAGCAATCAAGAATGTCTGGGTTTCTGAGTCATTCTTCTCAGCTCTCAAGAATACAGTGGCAGAAACTCTGAGATGCTTTAATTTACTCAGACACTAATCTATGAATTTAACAGACATTACTTTACCTAATCCCTACAAGGACTCGCTGAGTGTTCTTAGGCCCATTTTAGAGAGGAGAAAACTGAAGTGGAACCAGGAGCCAGCTTTGGTTGCATCATTATCTTTCTGGGAAATTGGTCTCTTAAGCCCTTTCAGTAGTAACACTTGACCCCACTGCCACCCAGGGACACAGAACATTCCCCTAATTCCCTCCCATTTCCTGGGATGCATGGGATTTAAAGTCATTTTTGCAATAAAAGGAGTTTTAATTTTTTAGCTTGCATTGTGTTTTTGTCCCAAAGTAAAGACTACAAAAATCAGCATTCATGAGCCAGTTAAAAATGTGAAGAATTTTCTGTTGTCTGAGTGATGAAGATATCCTCTCAAGTATGCACTGAGGTTTAATTTGACTCCCTTAACATGATCAAATGGATTTACCATGGAGGCTCATTAGCGTATTGGGTTCCAATTTCCCAAGCCAGCCCCTTCTCTTCCAACCTTTTTTCCCCACCCCCACCAGCCATTTGGGTGAAGCTTGTGACTCAGTGGATTTTGGAAATCCATCCTGGCACGAGTAGAGGGAGTAAGCAAACGGAAGACTGCTCTGAGGCGCGATTTGTCAAATGTAATGCAATCATCCTTCTTGGTATCGCCAAAGGCATTTGCGTATCAAACAAGTAATTCAAAAATCCTAAATATTTTATGTTCCTAAATACATTTTTAATACACGCTAATCTAAAACCTGTTAGGCTGCAGCCTGCTCCCCTGACCAGAAGCCCATCTCTAAAGAAAGCACCAGAGCCCTAGCAGGTCTGGCTCAGTGGATAGAGCGTTGGCTTGCTGACTGAAGGGTCCCAGGTTTGAATCTGGCCAAGGGCTCGATCCCTAGTAGGGGGCGTGCAGGAGGCAGCCAATCAGTGATTCTCTCTTATCATTGATGTTTCTATCTCTATCTCCCTCTCCCTTCCTTTCTGAAATCAATAAAAATATTTATTAAAAAAAAAGGAAAGAAAGCACCAGAAACAGCTTCTCATTAATTCCCAGTTCCATTTCTTTCCTTTTGGGTTTACCATGCATGTAGCAGAAAAGCTCCCTAAAATTAAAACCAATATACACAGAAAGCGAAAAAATACATCTCAGAGTCCTAGATATTTTCTCTCTAGATAGGCAAGCATTTGCTATGTATAGAGCTGCCTTAAGTCAATGGTTGAACCTGCCCATCTTCCTTTGACCCAGTGAACACGGTGTTAACTCCACAATCTGTTTTTTTAACTACTTTTAGGTTGCCATAATAAAAACCCATACACTTAGCTCCGGCTATTAAAACCTAAGCAAAAAACGATTAATGAGATCCATTCTAGTGTTTAAGCTCAGAGTTATCGATAAGAACACTCTATAAAAGCAAAAACAGTAACCCAAAGTCCCAAAGTCAACCACCACCCAACCCAGATATTCTAATATGCTGACACCCAACCATTACTTTTACATGCCCTGACCTTTTTTAAAGTAGTTTTACAAATATATGGCACTCTGTCCAGATATGCAGTCCAGCAGGGCCCACATTCCACAAAGACCCTAAAAGGAGGAAGAAAACTTTTGCTCAGTTGGTATATGAAAATTATGGTGGAAGCCCTCTGAATTCTTCAAGGTTATTGGTGATTTGGCATGGCATCTTGATCTATCGCTGTCATTAATAGAAGGACAATATTCACAGAAAATCACTGAAAGTCTCATGCCTATTGAGAACACTTTAAAGTAGAAACCAAGTAAATCTCGTTTTGTGTAGCCTCTATTTAAACATAAACATATGATTTAGACATGCTCTTTCTTGTTAAACATTTTTTTTGCTCTGTTCGCTTAGCACAGTTCACATTATTATCCTCACATGTACAATGGCAGAGGAATAATTTGAGACACACAGCTTTATTTAATAATGTAATTATCCTATATTGGATTACTTAAAGGGGCTTTGTATTTTTAAGTTCTAGTTTTCCTACACTGGTGATATGCTCTGTCACGGTAAATGATTCAGGCTTCAATCAAAAGCCCTAAACTCAATTTAGAAAAATACTGAGTATTTATGAATAAGTCAGGATTAATGCAAGAGCCAATTTGCAACCACAGTTGGTGACCTTTCTATTCCTACTCAAAGACTGTGGTGTGGAGGCCAACACAGAGGACAGACCCAAGATTCCAACTCTTTTGCCACCTCAGGGAGGTTGCATAAACCAGAGCACAAAGCCTAAGCTTCCCTCAAGGTAAGCTTTTTAAAGGCAGGGCTGAAACTTGCATTGCCTTTCATGCCTACCCACGACCAGAGATCGAACCCACAACCTTAGCATATGAGAAAACGCTTTAACCAACTGAGCAACCTGGCCAGGGCTGCTACCTGGCATTCTAAAAAAATATTGCAGGAGAAAATATAAAAGGTGTTACCTCTGCCACTTTTAAGGGAGTAGTCATAAGCTGAGCTTCATCCAATGTTGTTGTCAAGAGGGATTTTGTTCTAGCTATTCCCTAATCAGTGGTCGGCAAACTGCGGCTCACGAGCCACATGCGGCTCTTTGGCCCCTTGAGTGTGGCTCTTCCTAAGCCTTAGGAGTACCCTAATTAAGTTAATAACAATGTACCTACCTATATAGTTTAAGTTTAAAAAATTTGGCTCTCAAAAGAAATTTCAATCGTTGCACTGTTGATATTTGGCTCTGTTGACTAATGAGTTTGCCGACCACTGCCCTAACTCAACTCTATCTGATCCAACTGACTCTGCTCTGTGCCAGGACCACCCATGGAGAGATAAGAATGAGTAAGATACTGGTACTGCCCTTCAGAAACACACAGGGTCCAGGGTCTCCTGTTCCTTGCCTAGATTATGAAGGTAAGTCTCATTCTAGACCTTTGTCAGAAAATCCATTCACTCTTTCTTTCTCAATGTTCTGAGCATCTACTCTGAGCTGGGCCAGGCACGAAGAACAGCTGGGGAAGAAGCCCCTGACTCATGCGCACCAGTAAACAATACACAATAGCCCTCAGCTAAGTGTGATTTATATAATGAAGAATACGTGTCATAAGTGATTTCATTCATTCAAAAACTATTTATTGAGCACTACATATATATCAGGCATTGGGGTTGTAGTCAGGAATAAAACAGACAAATTCCTACTTTCCTGGAGCCTACAGTCATGATATGTGTGTGTCTGTTTTAGGGGAGATGGCAGAAGAGCCAGATAACAAAGTCTGAAGGAAAAAATTAGAAGAGGCAATAAAGGTAGGCAAGGGGTGAACCTGGGGATTGTTTTAAATCCGGCAGTCAGAGAAGGTCTCTCTGCTGAGACCCTAAGGGCAGGAGCTGGCAAGGTTAAGACCAGAGAGGGAAGAAGAGAGGTGGGGGAAGAACACAGGACATTGCATGCAGAGGGAATGGAGTATACAAAGGCACTAGAGGAAACCAGTGCATTGTCCAAGTCAAGATCAAAAGAAAAACACACACAACTTGCCCGATGCATAGGTCTTGTAGCTGATGCATGCCTCTAAATTTGAATCCAGACTCCTATTCTGCAAATTTGTACTAGGGTCACTCCATAAATCAATTTCCATGATTAAAAATTAGCCAGAATCTACTTAATGCCATCTTCTTCTCAGACCTTTAATGTCTACATATGACTGTCTTGAGCACTTTGTTGAAAACCAATTTGCATCCTCCCTGAAAGAGAAATAGTTGAGTTTCCTAATGAAACAGCTAATTTCCACAGAATTTAAAGGCTGGCCAATGGGCCAGCTATTCCCTGACATATGCACAAGGTTGAAGGGTGGCTAGGGAAATATCATCTCCTGTTGATGCATTCATTAGAAACGCAAACTGGGACATCAATCCCTTTCATTTAGATGTGTAGGTCTTCTTTACTTGGATATATGGGAACTTGATATTATTTAATAAAATGAGCATACTTTTCAGGTTGGGAGAGGCAAAATAACATAGAATCTTACTAAATAAGGCTAACTTTATGTTTTATCTCCTTTAAGCAACTAGAGGGAGAGGGGCTACTCTTATTCATCTTTTTATCACTCCCATAGTTCCTTGTATATACTAATAAATATTGGTTGACTTGAACTGGAAGTTTATAGTCAAAAGTCCTATATTTAGAAATAGAAATGTTATGATTTTCAAGAGCCCCAAGCCTCATCTCTCTTTTCCTACCTTTTCAATACACATCTTACCCTTGACATAGCTGACCACTTAGAACTCTGTTGCCTATAAGCACAATCTATAGGTTTTGTAGACACACATCCTCCAATCCTCATGGCCAAGATCCAGGTAAAGGTTTATTTTTGCTTAAAAATCAAGGGGCACGGGGGAGGGGGTGCACACAAGCAGAAAACAGCCTTTAAAAATTAAGACCAAAAAATATTGAGGCAACTAAAATATCTCAATATTCTGACATGCTGAGAATGTTTTCACTCCATTGCTTCAAGGGGTCATTTAAGGAATCTGGGGGTCAGGAGTGATTTGCACACCTGCTTAGCTGTCTATTGAATTACTGATCTGGTAACATCAAAAATGTGGAGTGAGAAACAGGACCTATACAGTAAAGAAAAAAAGCAAAACAAAACAAAACAGAGCCTGTTGATAATTTTTAAAAGACACTGCCATTTACGTGATTCATACAATTTGCATTAGGAAAAACATCTTTAGCCTTTTTACTAGAATCTTCTTTATGCTTGCCCAGATAGTTGGGGTGCATACTCACAACCCATTACATTGCTGATGAACACACATTCAGCAGCCAGGAGCACAGAACACAATTAGACTATTATGGAGAATATTCACAAGAAACAGGACAGAACAGGTTATTTCACTTAAGATCTACAGAATTCAATTATTTTCTATATTTATAACCCATATACACCAGAATTGAGAATAATTTGGCAAAGAGACTGAGTATTACAGCAGTATTTTCATCTGAATTCTAGTAATCTGATATACACTGTGGGATTAACCCAAAGCAAAAGGATTTAATGGCCCAGCAGGCAGTCTATTTTGAGATCCTTCTTCTAAGATCCCCCCAGCCATTTTGGCTGGGACCCTTCCATTTACATCCTTTTGCTGATGCATTTTGCTTTTGTGAAAGATCCCGATGTTATACATCTTAAAGGAGCTGGTCTCGAATACACTCCCTGCCTCCACCACCAACAGAAGAGGAGAAGAAGGAGATGACAAGGGGGTGAAACAAATTCTCAAGTTAGGAGTGTTCTGAAGAAGAGGAAATAGG
Organism: Myotis lucifugus; assembly: GCF_000147115.1. Lineage (NCBI taxonomy): Eukaryota > Metazoa > Chordata > Mammalia > Chiroptera > Vespertilionidae > Myotis > Myotis lucifugus. The sequence goes on along the minus strand of NW_005871110.1, from coordinate 1,874,674 downwards.
ATAGGCTTTGAAAAAGTGAAGAGAAAATGAGGGCGTTTAAAGTAAGTGTGTACAATCAGCTCAACAACAGGTTTCCTGGAAGTTGCATCATGAGAGGGGAGGGACCTGGGGAGCACCGGGTTGAAGTTCTTTGGCATACTGATATCAAACATCTGAAATGCAGATTTTTGTCTCCCGACTCCATCCTTCTCCCATCTCATCTTATTTTGTTGTGGCTGATGCAAGAGATGCCCCCTAAAGTTCCTTTAAGATCTAAATGGAACCGAACACAATGGGTTTGAGGGTGACCCCTTCACAGTGACTGGAAACCTCCAACATAAATCAAAAACTTTCCGGAGAACCAGGAAGCTTAACTTCACATAAATGAATAGTTTAGTTAGTTATTGTTTTTCAAATAATAGTTAGTAGTCCAATGACTCAATAAATTACTTATTATGCACTATAAAAGTCTAAGACCATGAGAGGCTTCAATGCGCCAATAAAGTTAGGATTAGGGCCGGTAACTAGCATCAGCTAAAGACCTGGGGTAAACCAGGCTGTGGTTTGGTGCTCTATGCTCATGTAAATCTCACTTGATATTCACAGTCCAGCAAGCTTAACCCATTTCACAGATAAGAAGACTGAGACTCCAGAGAAACGAAGTTGACCAGTATGATGTAGAGCTACTAACCGGTGGAGTAAATATTCACACTTGGTTCTATCAAGCTTTAAGACTAAGAGTTTATATTCTAATTAGAAAGAGAAAAGACACGTGGAATTATTAATCAGCACTACCTTCCGATTCGAGCCCAATCTTCTAAACCTGACCTGCTGGATTCCTTGAGGTCTGGCCTCAGTCTTATTTTCCACTAGACCCCTGCCCTCTTGCTGAATGCAGTCCACATCTCCAGTATTATGTCCTTCCTATTTGCCTATGGCTTCTTCTGCGTAGGATTTCCCCCTCTCTCACCATCATTACTCAAAAATCTCCACCCATGGAAGTCCTAGTTCAGGGGTGGGCAAACTTTTCGTGAGTGCATGCCAAAACTAGCAAAATCTCTGACTCAAAATTCTTCTGCGTGCCAACCCTAATTTTTTGAGAACATGTTACGCCTACTTGATATCTCTTAAGGTGTACATATGTGAAGAACCTTGAAGAAATAATAAAATTCATTTGAGCGACAAAAACACCGTATACGATGATGAAAGATACATTTATTTTTTAATGTATACATGTACACTGATAGTCCGACAGAAAACTTTATGATTCTGTTTGATATTATCAGTGGGACTTTTGCTGCTGCATCACTGATGACAGAGATTTTACATCAGGTTTATATTTCATGACCTTCAGAGATATGCATGAGCTACTACTTTCATCCGTCAGGCTACTCCTATTATGAGACTTAACAAAATTCATCACTGAGAACAAAGATTCACAAGTGTATGTGGATGAAACCAAAACACTGGTCGGATCTAGGAAGGCAGGGAGAGTTAAGGCAGAGGCATAGAAATTGCTCTTCCCCTCTCTCGTCAATCCATGTCTATGGTCTTTAAGATAACTTATTATGTAAAATTATTTATTTATCTAAGATGCACCTACACTGAATTTATCTGAAAAATAAAAAAGTCGATATTAAGAAAAAAATTGTAAATGGAAGATTATAAGAGAGGGTTTCGCGTGCCAGCAAAAGTTACTGGCATGCCATGTTTGGCACGCGTGCCAGGGGTTGCCCACCCCTGTCCTAGTTGGTTTCAAAGGCCTGTTTACAAGCTCCTCTCCTCCGGGACACCTTCAGCATGGCTACAAGCCACCTTCCTACTCACATACTTCTTTCCACATCTCAATCTCTGGACTCTCCTCCCTGAGGCCCACCTGAGGGCCCTAGAACAGAAACCAGCTTTCCTTGCACATCCTTTCTTTCTGTCCCTCCAAACTCTGGAACTCGCACTAGACAGAATTGTGAAGAGCTTCATCTGCCCGGCTGCCCCTTCTCCTTTCTTTGCTGCCCCTTCAGGACCAACAGGCTCCTGTTGCTCTATTTACAGAAAATGAGCCAGATAATAAGAAAATTTTAAAACTGTAATAATCCAAAGCTTTGCTCTCAAAACTGTAAGGTAGCCTGTGGGCCACAGCTAGACTGAAGACGTTTTGTTTGACCGACCAAGTGGTGTGTTGTTGTTTATCTAACTGGATTGAATTATCAACTAAATTCACACAAAAATATGGATTTCTGGCATTTCTCTGGAAAAATGGAAAGATTTGGCAATTCTGGATGACATTCCTGACCATATTATCTCATAGTATTAGTGCTATGAGAAATAAATAAAAGATCACATATGAAGCTATTTTTAGACCAGAGGTCAGGCAATCATTTTCTGTGAAGAGCCAAAATGTTAGGCTCTGTGTGTCTGCTGCTACTATAATGTGAAGGTGGTCAGAGACAAATTGTGAACAACTGGGCCTGGCTGTGTGCTAATAAAACTTTATTTACAAAACAGGCAGCAGGCCAGATTTGGCCTAAAGGCCTTGCTGACCTCTATTTTCTACCATCTCCTTAGCCAGACAATGTAAATCAGCTCTGAAGATGCTATCTAGGTGTCTCAATGACATCTAGGTACAACCAGTGGGCGCCAGAAGGCATCTGTGATCTGTTTACTGAATTCACCAAGATTAGGCTCAGCCCAGAAATCATGCTGAAGGGAGACGGCTCCCACTTCCACATCTCGCCAAAGGACCTCTTCCCAATCTTCACCAGAATGTCTTTAGACCTAAGTTCAAACATTGTTTCTTCTAGAATGCCTCCACAGACCTTCCCAACGAGATCAGACACCCCATCCTAGGTCTCTGTATTTTCTCTTCATCACAATGACCGCATCACAAAAATCAACCATTTATTTGTGATAGTTTGATTAATCATGTGTGTGCTCCCCACCCAAAGGCAGCTCCATGAAGGCAGGATCCGACAGGTTTCCCACCTCTGTCTCTCCAGGGCCAGTGCTGGCCTGCACACAGAAGGTGCTCAGGAAGGACTGGGCCTGAGAACCCTCTCTTGAAAAATGTGCAAGAGGCACCATGTGCCTGCTGCGGGAGTCATGGGATTCAAAGAGCCCCTTCAAACATTTCATTACACAAGTGCACAGAATTATTACTGATTTATCTGTGTATCAGTCAACTGCCAATGTGACCGCAAGTTCCTAGAGAGCAGGATAGAGGCTTTTAAGAACTAGATGCTGAATAAATAAATAAAGAACTAAAAGAAGCCTGAAGGTGCTGGGTTCTAGTTCTAATCGTCACTCACTAGCTCTGAGCACATGTCCAACATTAGTCTCTGTGTCTATTAAATAAAGGGGAGGGACCCATTCTCTTCCATCTCTCTGATCTTATAAATCATGAGAGTCTATTAAGATGCCCAAGGCAAATTAGACAAGAGCATTTTTCTCAGACCACCGTGGCAAGTCTTCTTGATCATCTTTATTAACAATCTTTGGCCATTCATGCCTAAAAACAAATGTACCTGTGCAGATGGCAGAGCCAGAGGCACCAACTGCACCCATGAATACGCCGACTTTCAAGCCAGGATATCTCAGAGAATGCTAGCAGTAACCTTCCCTGCCTTGGTGCATGGCAGTGGTCTTCATTCTCCAACGCAAATTTCCAACCAGAACAGAGCCAGCCCAAGTTGGATAGTCAGAGAAGAAAAACAACTAAACTGGGCCTGGCATTGAGGAAAGCCTGAGGACAAGATAAAGAGTGACGAGATGTTTATTCTCTGGTACAAGATCTGACTCGTTTCCTTTTTTTCAATGGTACTCTGAGCTGAGCTCACACTAGATGATGGCAAGCAAAGCTCAGACCAAAGAGAAGAGAGTATTATGTCAAAATGATTTCTATCTCCAGTGCTCCACTGGGGGGTTGGGACAGGTCTAGTGACAAATAACTGGATGGTAATTTGGACTGTTATCTCTGTAGCATACAAGCCTTCCCTTATAGGGGCTAAAACAACAAAAAATCCAACCAACACCCCTCCCCCCCCACACGCACACTATATGTATACACATATACCCACTGTAACATATATCTACATATACTTATTTAAAAACATATTCCTCCCTTAAAAAATATACAGAATTAGCAAGTTTAAATTATTCGCACTTAGTTCTTCTTTGTCTCCAGTTATACAGTGTTCTTTTGTGCTGGTAAAACAACATGTGCTTTAATTAGCAAATATCTGTAAATAATTTACTTGCTTTTCAAATACAACAGAACAATGGGGTCAATTTTCACATACATCTACCCAGCATGCACCCTGGGTCTTAAGCCAGACTCTCCCATTGTTCAATAACTATATCAAGCTGTCCAAGTCTTCCTGGCCTCCTTGGTGGAGTGGACGGGTGGGGGTAGGGGGCTGGAAACCCAAGTTCCAGTAGCAACATCCTATTTTGAAAGACCCCAGAAGACAAGCTAAAACAAACTCTTATGATCTCTAACCCTGGAGCCTTCTGCAAGGAATGTGGAAGCGTGCCAAGAGCAAAGGGCACTGGAGTAATGTCTGTGGGATATAGGCACTCTGAGGCCCCCCCACAATGCCCCTCACCCTGGACAGTGTGAGCCCCAAAACACAAGGTGTAATGTATGAGGCCTATGACTCACACAGAACCTCGTCTAGACTTTGCAGGGTTAAAACTGGGCGCTGCAGTGCAAAGAAAGATGTTAAATCAAATGAGAATGACTGCTCCAGGACTGGAGGCACTATTATTTTGAATAAGATTGAAAAGGCCAGAAAAAGCAATTCAAAAACATTTCAATTATGTATTTCCCAGAACTACATCTTTGAGCAACTAATGCAAATGTTACCACCACAATAAAACTTCTTCCCACATAAAAGCATATAAAACAGGTTGAACAGCATATACTTTATATATCATATGCATATTTTTGACTATTAATAAAAAATTCAAAATCTATGTATGCTTTACTCTCCTAAGCAATACAATAATTATGATTAAGGGACAGGCAGCACAAAAAGAGCCAATTTATCTTACTCGTGCTCAGGAATACTATTGTGTAACTAAGCAACTAAAGACAAAATATGGTCTAATTAATTCACTCCTATGCTTATTTAAAAGACACAATTAGAACATTTTTATTTTCCAGCCTGCACAGTAGTTCAACATGCTTGAGGGTGTAGAAAGCAAAGCCTATTATTCTCAAAGACAAGAGTTTAATGTTTAGTGCCACTGATCGGGCTGGAACTCAACTGTGGGGAGGAGGGGGTGTGTTTCCCAGCTGGGCTGTACTTGGAGTCATGAGAGCGGAAAAAGGTAGGGGGAAAGATGTTTGTGGGGCCACTAGATTGACGAGCAACACGTTGCCTCTACCCCCTGTTTTTCTCACTATGGCACATGGGTGGAGATGGGACTGTGAGCTTGATGGTCACTTGGGCAAGGACACACAGCACTGTAGGACTATTTATGCAGCCAAAAAGATTCTACAGAAAATTCATGTAATTAAACCACCCATCCTCGCCTGGGTGGTAAATGTCAAATCTCCATCTTTAACGCTGCTAACAGTGCATCTGATTTTAAAAGCAGAATTAATTTACGCAAGTATGTGCTGGGAGATTGATGCCATTAGCATGATTCTAAAGAACCATTTCAATAATAATCATCATCTGCACATTTGAAATGTGTTGTCAATACAGACATTCACAGTCCAGGATGTGAGCCATGCTCTCTGAAGGCTAAGACCCTGGTTCTAATCTCTAGCAAGATGGAGAAGAACACAGTGTGGCTGCAAAAAGCAATCCTTGTGCGAGGGAGTTATATATGGAAACAGAGTTTTCAAGAAATGCTGGATCCATGACCACATTTATGAGAGGCGATTGAATCCTTAAACCAACAATCGATAAATTTGTTTTAAATTCCCTTAAAAGCCAAGCCAACGGGTAATCACTAGCTACAATAATATTCTGAGTAGAAGATGGCAAATATCCAACTACCCTGGCTATAAAAAAAAATGACAAGCAAATGCATTTGATTCGAGCAATTATATTCTGGATATTGGTTGAAACTAGACTTTGATAAATGAGCTTGAGTCATGTATCACTAGATGCCACTATGAACAATGGTATGCTTTATTAATAATTAATAACGAAGTATTTACATGTATGGACTCATGTACTTCATAAAAATAACATTTCCTTAGTATGTGCCTGACATTCTAAATGTCAAGAGAGATTATTGCTTACAATTTTGTCTCACTATCAAACAGTTTAAGGCCATCAGTCTGAAGAACATGCTGGCTCATAGGAACTGCCAACCAACACTCAGGTGAGGAGTGGCTCTTCTTCCCGAAAGTCTAGTCTTTTTATAGATTGCCAGCCCAAAGCCCTGACATTTTAGGGGCTGATGGCTGGCGATTGGAAAAGCACTCAGAGAGAGAGAGAGAGAGAGAGAGAGAGAGAGAGAGAGAGAGAGATGCTGGCTCTAGCCTGATCATTCAGTCCCAAATATTTACTAATTTCTCTGGTAGGCTTCTGAAAAACAACAACCACCTTCTCACTTTTTTTTCACATCCCATGATGCAAAATGACTATGGATTTTAGAAGAGAAAGAAAAAAGGAAAGTGTGAGATGGGGTGCTGGAGCTGGCCCACATATGAATGACTGATCATAGACCCCCTGCCAGAAAAAAAATTGGACCAAACTTAAAGAAAGCAGGCTGTGGGAAAGAAGGCATTTTAATTATTTTGTTAGTCATTCAATAAATACTCAGTGAGTAGCACTGAATACTGTGGAGGGACCAAGAAGTTAAAAAGGTACAACCCTCTGCTTCTGAGAACAGCACTATAGGGAAGGCAAAGGGAAAGAACACAGACAAGCATTTATGCAATGCACAGTCCATGGGAGGTTAAAAGCCACAGTGGAACTGTAAGCTCCCTGAGGGCATGGGTTTCTGTCTGTCTTGATCACTGCTGTATCCCAAGGGCCTAGAACAGGCTCTGGCACAAACTAGGTGCTCTATAAATATGCATGGAATGAATGAGACTTCACAGATGAAGATATCGCTTCCTAGTTTCCGGAAAGACCTTGAAAGGCTACAAATAGTGACTTTAGTTAATCTCCCACTTTAACTAGGGAACACAAAGAGTCTGACAGTTTTTCTGTGACCACTATCATCCATGGGGCTAGGCTATGAGCTCTTTGAGGGCTGGGGACATTCTCCTTTATCTCTATATCCTGTAGTCCTGCACATACTAGGTCTTCAACCACACCTGAGGAGCTAAATACATTATTTTTCCAAAAACATGCAGATAGTGAGTCTTCCTTTGGATGCATACTGGTTGTATTATCAGCATAATTCACCGACGTGTGATACAGCATCTTATATTGTTTTTACATTTTAAAAAACTCATCTCTCTATCAAGATTGATGAACATATTTTGTTTTGCATCTGTCTCTGTACTTGGAGAGCACTGAGCATTCAACAAGTAGTTTATTAACTCAAGATAGATGATACCAACATTGGCTAGAGGTAGGATCTTCATCATACAAAATATAACTTCTTACTAGCCTACTGACTCTCATATGTTAACATCCTAGACCCAATGTTGAAATACAGTTTTGTATTTGTAAATGTTTTTGACATAGTAATGTTAAATTATTTCTTAAATTACTGGATCTTGCTTCAAACTCAAGTAGGAAAGAGAAATAGGTACACAGTCACATTCCTTATTTTGGATGAACCCCGTAGGTCAGCAAACTTTTTCTGTAAGGGACCAAATAGTAAATATTTTCCACTGTGTGGGCCATATGGTCACTGTCACAACTACTCAACTCTGACTCTGTAGTCTGAGAGCAGCTATAAACAATACATAAACAAATGAGTCTGACTATGTTCCAATAAAACTTTATTTACAAAAACAGAGAGTAGACCAGATTTGACCCTCAGGCATTATTAGTCTGCTAATGCGTGTCACTATCCAATAAATTCTCTCCATATAACTCATTAGTTCTCACCCTAGTACTAAAGACTCTGCCTGTCAGAGAGTAAATATATTCCTTCTCTTAAAATCACTACTGAAAGTAAATAATAACTATTATAGCTCCATCTATAATTTGCTGAGCTATCCTATAGAAGTACTATCTTTATTATTTCTAACTAGAGGCCCAGTGCATAAAAATTTGTGCACTGGGTGTGAGGGGTGGTGCCTTAGCTTGGCCTGTGTCCTCTTGCAGCCTGGGACCCCTTGGGGGATGTCCACCTGCTGACTTAGGCCTGCTCCCTGGGGGATAAGGCCTAAGCTGGCAGCATCCTTCTGGCAGCCTGGGAGCCCTTGGGGGGTGTCCAACTGCGGCTTAGGGCCTAAGCCATTGTCGGACATCCTTAGCACTGTGAAGGCTGGGGAGGAGGCTGGAGAGGCTTCCGCCACCACTGCTGCACTTGCAGTCATCAGCCCAGCTTGTGGCTGAGTGGAGCTCCCTCTGTGGGAGTGCTCTGACCACCAGGGGGCAGCTCCTGCATTGAGCGTCTGCCCCCTGGTGGTCAGTGTGTGTCATAGCCACCAGTCGTTCTGCCTTAGGGTCAATTTACATATTGCCCTTTTATTATATAGGATTCTTTCAGCAAAGCAGAGATCATGGAATTCATTTTCAAGAAGAAGAAACTGAGGCTCAAATTAAAGAAAATGTCCAAGGCTAATGAGGTCACTGAAGAGGCTCAGAAATTTCTAAAAACTCAGTCACATGGATACAGACCAGAGACTGAATAACCATTCACACTTAGAGCAAGGCCAATCCAGCACCTCCTAGATTTCAGAATGTGTCTGCCTAACCCCAGTTGTGATACAATCAGTCAATATTTTTTAAAATCCTGCCTATCCAGTTGTCAGCATTCATCAATACTAAAATGTAAATCCTTATGGAGCCTTTTATTTTGGTAACACAACTAAACCCACCATATAGGTGAAAGCCAACCTGATTTGGGGGGATCTGAATTAGCTACATATTCTAGCAAACTAACCTTGATGCCATTCTTTCAGAGAAAAGTTTTCTTTAGGAGGGTCTGTGGTAGTGATTTCAAACTTCAATGATAACAATAACACTAATGTTAATGAAAATAATAATGACATTATTGAAAAATCTACTATGTGCCAACCTCCATTGTAAGCACTTTACATGTATTAACTTGTTTAAATCTTTCAAATAATCCTAAGAAGTAGGTACTATATTCCCATTTTATAGAAGAGAAAACTGAGGCACAGGAAGTTTAAAATTTGCCCAAGATCACACAGCTAGAGTGAAACTGTTTAAAAAGCAGAATCCTGGACCCCAATTCCAGAGATTCTAATTGAGTAAATTTATTTTTTTTAATTTTTAAATTTAGTTGGAGAGAGAGAGAGGAAGGGGGGGGAGAGAGAGAGAGAGAGAGAGAGAGAGAGACAGACAGACAGACATCAATTTGTCCTACTTATTTATGGATCCATTGGTTGATCCTTGTATGTACCCTGATGGGGGATCAAACCCACAACCTTGGCATATGGGGATGATGCTCTAACCAACTGAATTACTCAGCCAGGGCTTTGAGTTAATTTCAATAGCTGGCTCCAGAGTATGCATTTTAAACTGTTTTTAACCCATGGTGAGGCTGAGAATCAAACCACTTTTAGAAATCCTGCCTGTGTGCCAGAATCTATAATGCCCAGATGTGCTTGATCTTGACTCCCGGACATCATTAGTTTACTCATGTACACTCACTGTTGCAGATTACCAGAAACGTTGCAGAATTCAGCCATGGACTGTCAGGCTGAAATCCATGCTTGCACATCCACCTATTTTAAGAGGGTATATTGCCAATAGATCAAGCACTTGGCAATTTGAAAATGAATGTAATCAGAAGTTATACCCAGTAACAGAACCAATTACCCGCCTACTTTGCCATTTTCCTCCTCTAAAGAGCTACTGGCTGAATGTGGCAATTGTGGGTAATTACTGAAGACACTTCACTCTTGCATATGGCTTTGCTATTCACTTTCATGATCATTTAAAACATGATTAGGCCCAGGAAACTCCACATAGACATAAATATTATTATGTTTATTGTTTATAAATTAAGAATATCTAGAATAAAGGTCACCATAATCATAACTCTTTTCTATTTATTTAAGGAATTTACAGTGTATATAGTACTTTTGCCAATACGACGCCTCTTCATACTCACAACAATCCAGTCAACCTGATTATTGCTCCCATTTTGTTGCTGAAAAAACTGAGGTTCAGAGTGTTTATGATTATTCAATAATCATATAAATAGTAAGTTGCAGAATCAAGATGTGACTCTTTCTGGAAGTAAAAGAAGGCAGCAATGTATATAAGCACGCAACTCATTATCATAATTATTAAAACCAATAATAAAGTATTAATGGTTATTAATAGTGTTATTAAAATGTAACTGTTCTTGTTATAGACCACTGGCTAGAATTAGCTGAACTTTATAGATTAAAAATGGTTCTGCCACCTAAACATCTGGTGACCTTTGGCAAAGCTGATTAACCAGTCATAGTTCAAAATGTTTAAGAAATTGTTCACATTAGTACGCACTTCTAGAACATAATCTGATGTACTCAAGCTCTGGTTTCAGTGGAAAAATAAACCAGCCCTAAAGCTTTAAAAGGCCTAGTTTCTAGCCCGGCAACCTTTGACAAACCATATGAACTCCGCAAGCTTTTGTCTACATCTGTAAAATGGGCAAACACAATCCTGCCTATCCAGCCTCATACAACTATTACAAAGGTCAGTAAGAAAATAGCCGTCAGAAAAGCCCTTTGCCGATCATAGCAAAGCACACAGGGATGCTATTTGTCATCTCTGCACAATGACAATTTTCCTGCTTTTAGAACTGACGTATTTACACTTCAAGAAATCATAAAAAGACAGACTGGTTCTCGTAAGCCAAAAAAGCATACTGAGTCCTGGCTGTCCTTTCGAAATGGATGCTGATGTCAGCTCAATCAGGAAATTATTAACCTCCATTTGGTTACTTAAAATAAACTGTACTGGCTGATTAAATGTGCTGAACATTCTCTCCAAGTAACAATGCACATCACCAAGAAACCTTTCTCTTTCAGTTATACATTGCAAATGGCAAATGCATCATTCAAAACTATTCAAAATCCATAATAAAAATCATTTCACTGTATATAAACAAGTTAATGGAGTAAGTGAAAACAAAGCAAATTTCTTAATGAGAGGGCCCTGTTGCCCCCTCTAGGTGCCAGCAGTAAGTGCTGGTTTCTGTAGGCTCTCCTCCAGAGGCGGCTGCTGCTGCTATTCTGCTAATGAATGACTAACTTAGGCCAGGGGGAAAATGACATCACCCGGGTGGAAAACCGATCTGCATTGGGAAACTTTCTACCTGCTTTACATTTGTCATAATTATTTTGCACAATGCAGCCTGCATTTGCATAATTTTGAGGCGTGTCATTATCTCAATTGAAAATTGTTTTAATATGGCTGAATAATTCACAATGACATCAGCCCAAGTCCTAATGAAATATACAAGTATAATCATACAGCTAATTACCAGCCGTGTTAGCATTAAAAAACAAATCATGCATAATATTAGACGATGTATATGCAGCTGAGGATTATAAATAGAGCCATCTCCCTCCCCAAATCCCCTAGAGTTTACTTTTAAATGGCAAGATTAATTTTCTCAGGTATGGCTTATATAGCAGTAACAAAATACACAGATCATTACAATGGTTCACTTTCATTTTCCCATAATGAACATTTTTTTTTAAAACCTTGTATTTAAAAATACATCTATTCAATATCAGCAGTTCTAACAGATGCAACCTTCCACTAAAATTATTGGCTTTTATTCTTAAATCAGAATTCACTATTTAATTACACCAACAGAAATTAAAACCGGGCCAAGTGGGGTCTTTAAAATTTTTTCCAATTTCAATTCAAAAATAAAAAAAAAAGTGACCACAAAATATCCCATAAAACACTGAATAATTTCCTTCTGGGTTTAGTCAGAAGTCTATTAGGCACCAGCTCTTTTCTGGATATTTAATCCTTCCCTTTTCCAGATCACAGGCCATGTTGAAGTAATAAATTTGAAAAGCAAATAAGAAATCAGGAGGGGGGGGCGGGGGAGGAGGAAGACAGCTGCGCAGGAAAGTTGGGTCGGGGGAGGGGTCGAGCTAGACCTCGGGAGGGGGAAAGAGCTCAACCTGTTGGTAGGTTGCAGGATTTTTCACAGCATTTGCAAACAACACCTTTATAAAACTGCAGGCAGACGTCGGGAAACGTGAACATTTAAAACCCCTAAGCTGGCCCTGGAGGGCGGGGGGGGGGGGGGACAGGGGGAGGTGTTCTGAGAGAGAGGCGGGCTTATTCCGAAGAGGCAGATCTCGGAGGGCGAACGTTCTTGAGGAACTCCGGTAATTAACCGGCAATGCCCACTGATGGGTAATTCGATCCTGGGGAGAGGGAGTGGACTGGCGATGCCAAAAGTACCATCCACTCCATCCGACCACGGAATTCTGGAAGGACTGGCAGGCAGCTCCCAGCTCCGGGCGGAGTTACACGGGGAACCATTCATTTAACAAAAAGATCCTTACACCTACCTCGAAAGCTCGAGAGCCTGGCACAGAGCTAGCTGGCCTCAAAAGTCTCAGTTTGATTACCCTGCTCTCGCCTGGGCAACACAAAGCCTTGCCAGGCGGCGCTGCGCCCCTCCTCCCCGCCGCACCGTGGGCACACACTCCCCAAAATAGTTCCCCCGGTAGGTACCAGGGCGCGGAGGTCGGTCAGCTGACAAGGGGAGCTCGCAGAACTGCGGGCACAGAGCAAAGGACAGAGCCGGAGGGAGGCGACCGCCCCGGCGCCCGGTGACAGCGGGCTCACCTCGGCGTTCTCCCGGGAGCGCGGCGAGCGCCCCCGCGGCCGCCCAGAAACGTGCCGGGGAGGCTCGGCCCTCCGCACCCTCCCCGGGAGCGCCGTCTGGGCACCGAGGACGCCGAGCCCACGGGGCCAGTGGGCGAGTACACACCCCTCTGCCCTGCCCTTCCCGGTCCCCGTCCCACACATCCCCACAGATTGCGCTGGAAGACGTCCACTTGGCGTGGAGTAATTGGAAACCAGAACATCAAATGGCTTGACCGAGGGGGAGGGGGTGGGGGCGAGAGATAGTTGTTAATGCTTAACGTGTTTGTGCCGGTTACACGACCGCTTTGAAATCCGCCCGGGCAGATCTGCAAGTTATTTGAATGTATTATTCCAGTACCTGTCATTTATCACTTTATTCAACACGTCTTTGCCAACTCAATAGCTTTTGATCTCACTCTGCCTCCATTTCGTAATTTCCGCCCTCTTAAACATATCAAATACTTACTTACAAAAAAAAAAAAAAAAAAAAACCTGAACAATATCGAAACCCACCGAAAGAAACCCACCCAGCCCCGACCGAGCCAGACGCGAAGGTACGTTTTCAAAAGGCAAAAAAAAAAAAAAAAATTATATATATATATATAAAAAGCTTGTGATGTTCAGGGAGCAGTAGCAGGAAAGCGAACGAACACACACACACACACACACACACACACACACACACACACATCCTTGAACAAAACCCTTCTCGAACAAGTTATCTGATCTTGACTAAAATCAGCAGTTGGATCCTCTTTGTAAAGCTGACAGCCAAACTCTGACAATGGCAAAATACTCGAGCCCCAGCTAGTGGCGCTACCCCTTTAAAAAAGGAGTCGATCCTGCTCGCCTGCAGAAGTGAATACAGTATTTTCAAGCTTGCCCTGTAATAAGCATTACGAGGGGGAAATAATAAAGAAAGAAGAGAGGGAGATATAAGTTTACCACCTCGCCATGGTCGCTATTTCTGCCCTGGGGAGTATCTTCTGGGAGGAAATAAAGTTTAGAGCTGGATAAAAGTTGCCGGCTGGTCCTCTCTTCCCACAACAGCTGGAGCTCCGCTATGCAAATCGGATCCTTTGGCGTACATCTTACAAAGAAAAAGTCGCCAAGGGACAAAATTCTTGGTTTGCCTTCAAGGTGGAATTGAAAAGCCTTGTAGAAAATGTAAGGTCCGTGCAAGCCACACGGTGAGCCGACCCACTGCAGGGGGAAAAAAAAAAAAGCACCAAATAAATAATGTAGCCATCAGAGCACAAACATCTATTTCCAGACACATTTACACACAGACATCCACACTCTTAATACAGAAGAGCCATCAGATATAAAGCTGGGTGTAAAAATAATAGAGCCCACAAATTTTCTGCTTCCCTTAAAAAAAAATTTTTTTAAAAACCTCCGGGTCCCCCCACCGCCACCTCTCCCTACCTCTCCATCGGAGGCGGTAAAATTACATTATGTATGTATGATCAGTGCAGGGATTTTTTTAAACAATAAAAATGATTTGGGGGGATGCAGAGGGTAAAAGTTTGGTGAAAAGTTTGTGGGGGGTGTGGGTGGGTGTAGAGGTGTGGGTGAGCTGGGGGGCTGGGGGGTTCCGGGGGGTGCCGGGATCGGAGGAGCGGAGGAGAGCGAAATACCTGGAGTGAGTTGGGCTCCATCTCGACGTTCTGAATTGATTGAACTCAACATTCTCTCCAAACTTGTTGGCTTGAATGGATTGCATCAGGTCCTGGCAGGGAAAAACATTCTCTGTCTTCAGCCGGCGTAATGTCTCAATATAAAACTGAGTTCTTGCCTCCCCTTCGGCACCAAAATGATTGAAAATATGTCCTAATATTTCTCTGACGACTCAATTTTAAGCTCCTGTCAGAACTGTGTAGGATTCCCTCCAAATGTACGTTGATCAAATTCATAACCGGGAGAAAGGCTCCGTCCGATCTCGGCGGGAAGCGGATGGATCAAGGCAAAAAACATATAGGAAGGTCTGTAAAAATAAAATCCACCCCAAAACTGTGTGAAGATGAGATCTCCCTCTGCCCCATCTCCCTTGTCTATGGGTGTCGGCTGATGAGATTTTTGGAGGAGACGAGAGTTGACGAGCTCCGCTGTGCATCTGACAGGACCTGCTTGTATATGTCTAATATAAAGAACATTTCCTGCAGAGATTCCGGGGCGCTGCTCCTCTTTCTAATGCTCCTTAGCAGATTTGCTGTTATTAGACATGTAGATTTGTTTGATAGTTAAATTACGCTTCCTCACTGCCATGTTTTCGAGAACTAATCTGTTAAATTATCTTTTGATGCCTATTTACATGGAAGGGGAAAGTGGGTTATCGATTATATAAACATATAAATATTAATGCATTTGTTCGCTTCGCAAAAAAAAAAAAAAACTCAGCATAAAATAAATAAATAAAAAGACCAGAAAGACAAGTGAGCAATGCACACACATCTCAGGATTTTGCCAACAATATTGAACGGACAGAGACTGCATTTAGGGACTGGAACAATAAACGATGCATGATAAATCAATAAATGCGAGCAGCGAGTCTGCTCGGAATATGAATTCAGGCTCCCGGTTCTGCATGTGCATTCTTTAATTTTGAAGTATATACACTAGTACGTGTTTACAATGCTGATGGACGCCAAGGGCGCTCTCAAATGATAATGTGTTTATATAACCCAGCGCTACAGGAATAATATACCGACTCCTACCCCACCCCCACTCCCTCCCCCGCCAAAAGAGGGAGGGGGAGCTTCCTCAATAATAGTTTGAAACTGAAAAAAAAAAAATCCATTTGCCAACTAGTTAAATACCACCAGAAATTAAGCTGTTGAAAACCGGGGGCATGAACCGTAAGACAATAAAGGCTTTAAATGTGTATATTTATTGTTCTGGAGCCCTGGAGAATTGCGAGGTTTGCATGCACGGCTATTATGCAAACACAGAGAAACTTAAGAGCGACAGAACAAGGAACAGGCAGAGACTGCAAAGCCCTCGCTCGCTCGCTCCGACCCAGCTGCCGGTCCTCCGCCAGCCTAGATTGCATTTTCGCAGTGTTGATGTAAAATGGTGTACTCGCTTCCCCCGCGCTCCCCCACCCGCTCCCCCGCTCTCCTCCCACTCCTTCCAGCACCCCCCACCCCCGATGATTTTATTATATTGGCACCAATCTTTCCAAAGTGGGTCTGGCGTGCTAAAAAAGTAAACATGTACTATATGGGGAATAAGGTCTGTATAGTATGACAGTTGAAACTTGATCTGTGATAAAATTACAGGATGTTGAAATTACTAGTAAGCTATTTTTAACGCTTTCGCAACGTTTCACCTCTAGTCACAGCATCTAGTTGAAACAGGATTACTTTAATGAAAATTATATTCACATGGCTGAAGTTAATGCACCCGGCAGAGCACAAATATTCAGTTGACTTGAGGTGGAAAGACCCTCTGTGTGTATTTTTATGCCTTTTCATAACGTCTGCGTCCGCTGCAGTAAGAATTAGGGCACTTAACATTATCTAAACCACATTTTTGATTCAGAACATGGGGAAGTAATAAAAGGCAAGATCTATCTCGTTCCTATACACACAGAGATAAACGGAAGAAAATGGCAGATCCTCCAATTACAATAAGTAATAAAAGCCCATGCCAAACAGCCGGATTCTGAAAGATGTCGAAAACTATTTTAATAATTTAAAGTAATATCACAACTCTGCATCATGAAGGAGGACAATATAACAATTCACAGTCTCCCAGCTTTTCCATTAGCCAAATTATGACTTGCACATCACTCTTTAATTATCTTCCTTGAAATTTCATCTGATCTTTCTATTTTATAAACATGGGTTATAAAGAGAAATTACAGCTCTCCCGCTCTGCTCTCTCTCTTTTTAACTTTATGATGCATACTGCAGACATTTGATTAGAATAACCCATTTTGTTCATTTTTTTAACATATGAATGGACTTGACTGAGGGGCATTTTACATATTTTTTTTAAATACATGAGAGATGCCTAAGGCTTCAGTTAGTCTGTCGTGTTAGCATAAATACATATATTCAGTTCAAGTAATCCTATATTAAAAAACTTGAGTTGCAGTATTTTGACAAGATCATATATAAGATCGACTCTGAGTCAGTTTCCTGTATGACCAATGCAGCAGCATTTGTGCAGGAAACCTCAACAGAATGCCTGAGGGTATCCCTCAATTGTATATTAAATCTCTCAAAAAATACACAGCTCTTTACAGCATCTAAGCAACTTCTACTGTTTGTGGTGCTATAAGTCTTTAAGCATCTGTAAGGGACTTTATCTAATTAGCAACCCTGTTTCTATGTCTGCTCAAGGTAGGCGCTGAACTAGGCTGCATGCTGCGTAATCTCTCTTCTCGCAAACTCCCGATAAGGTTTTTGTGATGTTAACAATTGCAGGGATCTAGGTCTGAATATGTTTGAAATCTGCAGTCTTGCAATCAGATGAATGGTAAATTTCAAAATTGAATCACAGGGGTGTCTCCCCTCTCTTTTTACAGCACCATCACCACCATCCCCATGAACATAATAAAATGTAATAAATCAAACCTCGGGTCCAATACTGTGAATGGCTTTTAAAATCATAGATCACCGTGGTGTGCGTTTACAAAAAAAAACTCACCAAAAAGCCCCCTTTTATTTTACCCCTTTAGTATGATGCTTGATAGGCACCTGTAAATTATCTGTGTAGCAAATATCCATACAAAGAAACTTTCAATTAAGATAAGGAGATTGTACTGAAACAGTTCTTTGAAGTAATGTAGTTAATAGCCTGTTTGATTTCTGCTTGTGAGAGAGTAATAACGTGGATTCAAGGCTCCATCAATCACAGAGCAGATGTAAGTCTTGAGACACCGACACCCAGGGGAATAGAGGCAAACTCCTGCCGTGCAGGGTCCCTGGGCTAATGTAAAGTAAATACTCATAAACAGATTGAATGTTGTAAGGAGACAATCCATTCAGGACAGTTATAATCATGAAAGCAACTGCTCTATTTATCTATAAAAAAAAAAAAAGCTTGAGGCTGGGACTCACTGTGTATAAAAGAGTGGTGGTGGGGGGAGCAGTGTATGTTTATATGATCCACTATTTCTGGGCTCTTATATTGAAACACAGGAACCTATACCTACATATATATATTCCTGCTGCTTAGCTAGCCAAAAACCCCACTCTTTTCAGCTATGTGGTTTTTAAAAGATAAAAAAATTAAAAATCAGTCTCACCCCTCTAGGGGCCAAGGGAACGGTGGACTCATTATTCAGTGTCCATGAATCGTTTCATAAAGGATCAGGAGGATTAAGTTAGTTGCAAAAACCAGCAGTGACATAATTAGGCAGCTTGGACTATAATAAACAGGACCATAAAAAAAAAAAAAAGTACAGTTTGAAGAAAGAAGGCGACCATTTCCAAAATCCAAACCTCTCTGCGAACCTCTGGGCCTCCCCCTCCCCCAAATTGCAAAAGACAACTGAAGCATTTTTGACCTTGGCTACAATAATACTTCATGTTTTAGCACTTTAGTCAGCATTTTATCTACTAATTGCTACACACTACCGCATGTGGCTCGAATCTGCCACTGCAGCGCTCTGTCATTGGTGAGCGAATTGCTTGATAAAGACTGGGAATTCAACCTGGCTGTTTCCTTTTTTGCTCCCCCTCGTTCACCCCTCCCCCCCTTTTTTTTCTTTCTTCTTCCAGCTACAAGCCTCTAATTTTTCCAGAAAATACCGCATGGATCAGAACAGGGCAGGTGAATGATTCCCTTATCTCCTTCCACTGGTTAAACTCGGATCACTTTGGCGACCCCGAGGCAAAGGAGGGCGGGGAGGAATGAGAGAGGGGCGAAGCGGGGGAGGATGGGGGGGGCGGGCGGGCGGGAGAGGATTCTGGCCTGCTGGTGGATCTGATGCTAGGTGATTCTGCACGTTGGTCCCTTGGCTAGCCTATCGCGTGTTGGAAGGCCGTGGGACTCCGCAATGCCCACCTGGGGACCTCGAGTTAGGAGCTCTCTCTCGTTCTGCTCGGTCAAGAAATGGGGTTCGAGTAGGGTAGCCCCAGAAGCTGAGACTGATTCGTGGATTGAAAAGCCAGCCCTTTCTGAGGGTCAGCCACCGCCTAGTCTCCTCCCCCTGGCAAGCCTGGCGCCATAGTGAGGGGGTGGGTAGCGTTATTCATAAGGCGGCCTCCAGCAGAGCAGGCTTGCCAAGTCTTAGTGCAACAAGTCTATTGGTTTGAAGGATAAACCGGGTTATACGGGTCACTGCTTTTCAGGAGACCTCTAGTGGTCAAAGGTTGAGCTACATCTTAAATTTGGGGCTCCTATTTGTCTCATCTCTAGGCTATCCTGGGGGTTAGGTCTCCAACTCAGGGCCAGGCAGTAAAGGCCGGTAGCTTGGGACAGATTTCTCATGGACTTGAGGCCAGAACCAGGAGAGAAGCAGGGAACTCAGAGAAATGGATCCCCTGAGGGGTCATGTGATGCCCTTTGTGGGCACCGGAGGCCCCAAGTTCCTCTGCCCTTAGAGATGGAGACTTCCTATCTTATCTTGATTTTCCTCCCAGGTCTGAGATTAATCAAGTATTCTCAGGGGAGTTGGATTAAATCTTCCCAAGCCATTTCCAGTTACAATAGCAATGCTGAGTCTATTTATTTATTTTTCTAATTTGTTTGTAAATTAAAGCCAAGTCCCACTCCCTCGCCCTAATCACAAATAACACCCAAACACCCTTTAATTTAACAATTCATTACCTTCAAGTGCCCTTGACATTTATGGGTTATTTAGTTTAGGAATAACTAAGCTTTTCTCCTTTTTTCTACTTTTTAAAAATTGCATGCACTGCAATGGTGTAGATGTGACTTGACTAAATTGTGACCTTGTCCCTATATGCAGAATGCCATGGCATCCCACGTCAGGTGGGGAGGTGCTGGGGGAAAGGGTGGTGGTGACCTAAGCCCTTCTTGTTCTTCAGACTCATTTGTGACCCATACATTAATAAAGAATTTGATCAAATTGACCCCCAGCTGGGGGATTGCTGTGAATAGCTATCTTAGATCATTTCTAAAACAGGGGTCCCAGCCATCTGAGGTTATGAAAACATCTTGCCATACCTGATTTTTAGAAAAGAAGACAAGAAATGTACAGACATAAAGTCTTGGCTCCACTGGGGGACTCATATACTGCCCACTAAAACTTTCTCTGTGCAGTTTCAAATGGACATTAATGATGCCTTGTGTTTGGTGATTTATATCTTAAATTACTTGACGAGCATTAAGTAACTCATTACTTAGAAGCAGAGTGGGTAGGGTAGGTAAATCACTAGACCAAAAGTCAAGGGGACCATTCTTCACTGATTTTCTATGTCTCCTTGTCCATGGCTATAATTACCTGCAGGACTCAAACCCTAATTCTGGCTTTGTTGAAATTTCTCAGATAATTGTGGCAAAATTATCCAGACTGGTCATCTGTGTACCAGTAGTGGCAGCCCCCCTTCCGCCCCGCCCCCCCCCCCCGCCCCCACCCCCTGTGCTAGGTCATCAACCAAAACCATGGAAGCGCCAGCAAGTCCCTAGGCTGCTTCCACCTACATTTTGCCATGACACAGACTGATAATTTTATGACTTGTTATTACAGGTTGAAATATGTAGATGCAGTAATTCACTGAGGGTGTAAAGAGATTTGAGTACTTCAGAGGAAAAATACTACCAAGAAGAATAGTGAGGTTGTTTTCTGTTCTCATCTTCAATAAGCTTTAGCCAAAATGAAATTGGGCAAGCTTTTCACAAAGAGGGTAGGTGACCAGATAGCCTCACTCAGGGCTTACACAATGCCTTTCTCAGACGGTGCTAAAACCAGCTCTTATGGCCTTACCAGCAATTTTGCAAGCTGGCTATTAAACACATCCATTATTAAACATTAAATTATATAAAGTTGCAATTAAATGAATTAAAAACATATTCAAAACATATCACTTTCTAATTATTTTACTATATCTGTACTTTTGAGGTTATGTTGACCTTTTGTATTTTTATGATTGCAGCACAATATAACGTGTGCTATTCCACATCTCTTCCCAACCAATGTCCATTGGCATTACATTGGTAGCTTGAAATTTGCTGTGGTGGGAGTGTTTAGACCCTGGAACTCAGCAAACATTACAAATCAGTGCTTGATTTATTGTATTGTTGATTGCTTAGACTTAAGAAAGTGATGGAGAAAATGTTAATATTGTAAATTGTGATGGTTAATTTTATGTGTCAGCTTGACTGGCCCCGTGTGTGGGCCTCATCCAATCAGTTGAAGGCCTGAATAAAACAAAAGTCTGAGTAAGAGGAAACTCCTGCCTGACTAATTGATCGGGGACATGGACTTTTTATTCTGGCCTTTGAAATCATGCTCAAACATTGGCTTTTTAAAAAATATGTTTTTATTGATTTTAGAGAGAGAGAGGAAGAGAGCGATAGAAACATGGATGAGAGAGAAACATCAATCGACTGCCTCCTGTATGTCCCTACTGGTGATCAGATCGAGCCCACAACCCAGGCATGTGCCCTGACCGGGAATCGAACTGGTGACCTCCTGGTGAATGGGACAACGCTCATCCAACTGAGTCATACCAGCCAGGTTCAAACATTGGCTCTCTATGGTTTCAAGCCGGCCAGCTTTTAGACTAGAACTTACAACATAGGCTCTCCTGGTTCTTAGGCCTTTGGACTCAGACTGGAAATACGCATCAGCTCTGCTGGGTCTCCTGGGAACCAACTACATATGTTGGGACATCTTAGACTTCATAAATCATGGGAGCCTGTTGGTTCTGTGTCTTTGGCGAGCCCTGACGAATATATACGTTAAACTTAAATTGTGCCAAGTCTGTAGTCAATTATATTGTGAATAGTACAAAACATTGAGAAAATATTTGAAAGTTATTATCTGATTCAGCAAAGAGGTAGCTCATGTCATTGACAAAGGAGGTGATGTTCTGGGATACGTCTTTGTCTTTTCACTTTCATCTTACTCCTTAATATAAATGAAAATAACAACTAACATTCAAGATGGAACTACACTCATTTGTAAATTGCAATTATAGTTTAGCTATAGATACAAGAGTTCAGAAAATAGTTAAGAAAACCACTCAATGAAAACAGATTGGCTATATTAAATTTACAGTGAAGAATGTTGCATATTATATTATTTTGTACATTTGTTTGCACTTCCTGTGTATTAGCAAAGTATATAATGAACTTACATACCACACATATATATGTATACAGACATATATACACATCTAGACCTATACAAACAAATAATTACATAGTTTTTTTGTGGGGGGTGGGAACTAGTTAAATATTTAGAAGCACACCTCTGTCTAAAGGTAGCCTGAGTCCAACATGCAACCCAAATTTCTCTAGAGCTGGAGTGGCATACTATATAGCCTACCACTCATTTTTGTGCAACCCATGAGTTAAGAATGTGTTTTACATTTTAAATGGTTGAATAAAGTCACTAGAAGAATAATATTTTCTGTGGAATCTCAGAGGGAGGTGGAGGAGGATAGGTGGGTGGGTGGAAGGAGATCAATGAAAAAACTTGTATGCATATATGCAGCGGTTCTCAACCTGTGGGTCGCGACCCCTTTGGCGGTCGAAAGACCCTTTCACAAGGGTCGCCTAAGACCATCCTGCATATCAGATATTTACATTACGTTTCATAACAGTAGCAACATTACAGTTATGAAGTAGCAACGAAAATAATTTTATGGTTGGGTCACAACATGAGGAACTATATTTAAAGGGCCAGAAGGTTGAGAACCACTGCATATATGCCTAACCCATGGACACAGACAATAAGGTGGTGAATGCCTGGGGCGGGGCAGGCTAGAAGGGGTCAATGAGGAATAAAAGGGGGACATATGTAGTAATTTCAATAATAAAGATTTAATTTAAAATATTTTGAGATATATAAAAATTATATGAAATTCAAATTTCAGTGTCCATAATAAATTTTATTGGACTTCACCTAGGCTCATTCACTTATGTATTGTCTATGGCTAAAATGGCAGAGCTGAGTAGTTCTGACAGAGACCCTAAAAGCCTAAAATATTTACTATTTTGCCTTTTGCAGTAGAAATTTGGAGTAAGAAGTTGCCTGTTCTTGAATATGTAGGTACACTCCTTGGTTGGGAGTAGTAGACACAACCAAAAGATCTTTAGAAGTCTTTTCTTGACATTAGTCCTAGAAATACTTCCTCAGTAAACAGGTACAGAAAATGGAATACCCAGAGTTGTGAGGGATTCAACTCATTGACTCAAGATGAAGGAGAGAGACAATGTTATCATAAAAGTAAGAATGGAGCGTGAGATTCCCCACTCCTTGGTTTGTGTCCTCAACCACTGGATGAGAGTGCTTTTCTTCCCTACTGCTTATCCTAAAGCACTGTATCATTTTGTTGGATGATGTTAAATATTTATTGAGTTGTCTCGTCCAAGGTGGTTCGGTTACTGTGTGCCTATATGCATGAAGGGACCCTTCAGGATTAAAGGTGCTATATAATAGAGGATTATTTTATGACTTGTTATTGCAGGTTGATATATGTAAATGTAATTCACTAATGATATCAGTGCATATATCTCGGAAATAAGAACGTATTATCCTTCCATTTAGTTCTAACATCATTTACGTCCTTTAAAAATATATACGCAATCAATTTTTTTAAATGAGGAAATGCAGCAGCAGAAAAAAAAATTCCTTTAATGCAATACTTCAGCTGAAAGTTTAATGACACAAAAGGCAGGCAATTCAAAGTTACAGTTCCCACAGCAACTGTAACTCTGCTATATAGCACATTTAGGCATAGATTTCACAGCATGTACTGCAATACAAAATACTCCACACTGGGCATGCAAGGGGGCAGAGTTATGGTTGCTATGGGTACCATGACTTTGAATTTCCAGATTTTTTTGAGAGTTTAAATTCTCAACCAGAACATCACATTAATAGTTCATTTTTTTTGCATTGAAAATAATAAAGGTTGTATCACTGTTTCCACTGTCAAACCTATCTTCAGCTCAGTCCACTGCGCAATATAAATACCTACCCAAACATTTTTACCCTACTTGCTAAAATTAAATCATGACCTCAGCCCAGGGAGTATTTTAGTTTGCAAATTTATATGCGATGACTTTCACTGGGTAAACTATATCTGCTCCCTCCTCCTTTCCAAAAATTACCAATAAATTCAGATTAACCCTTTCTGCATACTGGTGTATTTTATGTTATTCATGGGCTGAGAGGATATGATAATCATATTCATTGTGTATGAATCTGTGATGTATATATTTATAATTTATACCCTGACTACTTCCAAAAAGAACTGGAGGCAGCAAACTACATGTATTCATTTATTCATTTATTCCTTACACACCATGCAATCTTATGTTTTTATGTTAGTGGTCTCAGGACCCTTTACTTAAAAAAATTTTGAGGACCTCAAAGAGATTTTGCTTATGATGGTTTCATATATTAACAAGAGGTATATAATATATATTTTGATATTTACCATATTAGAAATAATTGAGATATTAAAAATATTCTAAAATATTCATTAACTTATTTAAAAATAATATTAAACCCATTACATGCTGACATAACATATTCTTATTAAAAACTATATTTTTCAAAACAGAGAAACTTAGTGAAAAGAGAGACTTTGTTTTGCATTTTTACAAATCTCTTTGATGGAAGACAACTGGATTCTCATAACTGTTTCTACATTTAATCTGCTGAATATCACAAGTCATATAGCTTCTGGAAAATGCCACTATACTTTTGTGAAAGAATACAAAGGGGAAAAAGCAGATAGTATGCTAGTATTATTATGGTCATTATTTTTACCCAATGGACCAACTGAAATGGTTTCAGGGATTCCCATGGTTCCCCAGACTACACTTTGAGAACCGGTGCTCCATACATTTGTTTATAGTATTCTTCCAAGCATATGCCTCTTCCTTATCTACAGGAAAGCTCCTATTTATGCTTTGAGGCACTATGTATACAACACTATGAGAATATAGCTAAGGGAGTGATTGATTTTTTTCTAGTGCCTTAGCTATATTCTCATAGTGCTGTATACATATGTCAATCTGAGCATCTATTATGTGGGGTTGTTGTTATTGTTGTTAGACTATGAGTTCCTTAAAGGGGAACCATGTATTATATACTTTTCCCCCCTCATTTTCTAGCATGGTACCTGGCATTTCGTATGTGTGGAATACAAGAATTCAATACAATAAACAAGCAATAAAATAGCTCCCATTCATTGAGTCCATAATATATGTGAGGGACTAGGTTTGAGTTGTCTCAGATTTAATCCTCATAATGATGCTATGAAGTTAGTACTGTTATTATCAATATTTCTTGAGTAGGAAACTAAGTCTTGCTCAAAGTTGAACAGCCATGGGTCACATAACATGCCAAGAAATATGGAGAATAGTAAAAAGTAGAAAACAGTCTTTGCCTTAAAGGCATTTACAACCTACTTTTGGGGCACAAATGAAAGGCAAATAACAATATAGAAGTTAGCTAAGCGCAGACAAAGACTATAATTAAAGAAATGCCTACTTAATAGGAACAGCTACTTACCCAATGCACTATTTTGATTCAAACTTTGGAGAATGTACTATCAGAAAACCCTTGTTTTAGAATGCACACCAGATAAATATGTATTCATTTATAAATTATATATTTACTATTGTACCAATCTGTTACAAATGTACTAATATAAAGGTATATACTCAAAGATAGAAATTAAAAGAAATTAAAAAGAATGAGATAAAATATAAAAATTAATTCTAATTTTTTTCAGCATGCAGATGAATTATGCACTCCACTTTGGAGAAATTCATCTAGAATAGTGGCAGTCAATTTTGGAGACACACTAGGCTCATCTGGGGAGTTTTTAAGATAGAACAATTAAAGGACCTCAAGGACAATTAAATCAGAATCTATGAGGATGGGTACATAGGCCATAGGAATTTTTTCCCTCAAGCAGAGAATTCTAATGAGCAAGTAGAGGTGAAAACCACAGATCTAGCCACTAACAACTGTGGTATCATGGAGAGAGATCAGGGACTGCAGCAGCTTGGGAAGACATCACAGAGAAGATGATATTAAAAGTAGCTTTGAAAGTTCAGAAATATTGAAAAGTTTTCATTCTAAACTTGAACAAGCTGATCTTTTAAATCCCTTCTTGCCTAAGTTAGTACCTGTATTTTGATTTTTGAGGCTGGACCCATTCTGAGTGTACCTGGCTCACCAAGGTCTGGAAATCAGGAGCCCTGAGCTGGAACCTCTGTCAGGCTGAGAATTTTGCTGATCCCTTGGGCTATTTTTCAATAATAGTAATTATGGGGGTGGTGATTTTCTGTGGTTGTAAAATACTCTGTCTAAGGAAAGTATGTTATTTGAGTCAATATATAGTTCTGTAAATGGGATCATGAAATGTTTGTTCTGGAAGGCATCTTTTATTTTATTTTAAAAATATTTTTATTGATTTCAAAGAGAAAGGGAGAGGGAGAGAGATAAAAATATCAATGATGAGAGAGAATCATTGATCGGCTGCCTCCTGCACCCCTCCCCTCCCCCTACTGGGGATCCAGCCCAAAACCCAGGCATGTGCCCTTGACCAGAATCCAACCCAGGACCCTTCAGTCTGTAGGCCGAACCTCCATTCAGCTCCATTCACGGAGCCAAACCAGGTAGAGCTGGAAGGCATCTTTTAAAACAATGCTCTTGTTTTACATATGAGGAACTGAGACCCAGAAATGCTAAGTAGTGTTGGGTGACTTCAGTAAGGCAAAGCTCTGAGAACAGGGCTTGGGATATTGGTGAGGGGACGAAGAGGTGGCCGATTGTCATTAGACAAATGGTTCTCAAATATGTGCTATGGAATTCCACCTTCATAATATGCCTTAAATCATTCTAGGACACCATGTCTGGGCTGTATGGAGCAGAGTACTTGTGGCTCCTCCATCTTTTGCTGATCCATCAACCCGGGGTTGAGTTTAAAAATTTAAAAAACAAATTACATAGAAGACCTCTAAACTCCATAGGTTAGAAAGCCTTCTCTGTGAATGAAGTGGTTGAACTAGATGAGCTCTGAGGTTCCTGTTGACCATCCATAAAATTCCTGGTATTGTGTTTATATTTAGTATCACCCAACATTGAGAAGAACATTAGAGCATTTCCCTTTGTGCTGGTAATTTGCATTTTGAGATCCAGAGGCTGGGGCCCATAGAATTCTGGGACAAATGTAGCCATACCTTACCGTGCCTAATATCTATCACCTCATTAGAGGTGAAAAACATCACAGCCTGGGAGGTGTTAGACCCAGGAGTAGAGTGTCATACATAGACCAAGAAAACTTCATGTTGATGACTTGTCAAGGCTATTTTTTCTGTTTGGTTTAAATAGGTTTCATGAAGTGGAAAACAACACATGAAAATTTTCTTGTTCTTCATTCACTAAAACACATGAAACTATTGGAAAGGTTCAAATGCAGGAGCTAGCATGACACCCGATGTTCCTTTATGCCTTTGTTTATACTGTTACTTTTTCTGGATATCTCTCACCTTACCTTCTTCATCATGTCCACCTAAAGAAGTCCAACACACAAACTGAAAAATGGGCAAACAGTAACAGTAGCTTATTGTCCTAAGTGCTGGCACGTACCTAACTTTACAGGTGAGCACTATCCACATTTTAGATGAAGACTGTGAGGCACAGGGAGGACAAGTAACTTGCCTAAGGCCACCCAGCTAGAAAGAGCTAGAGCGAGGATTCAAATCAGGTAATCATGGAACAGAAGGGGAACCTCAGAGAGAGGGAAAGCGGGGGTGGGGGGGAGGGGGGGCTCTGTGGGTAGGAAGAGATCAACTAAAAGAATTTGTATGCGTATATGCATAAACCCATGGACACA
>NW_005871110.1:1825108-1846160 GCF_000147115.1 Myotis lucifugus | reverse complement strand
CAATTTATACAGTTCTTCTGAAAGACATTTGGCAGGAAATACTAAGTCCTGTAGATATAGCATACCCCTAGACCCAGAAATTTCACTTTTATGAATTTATGCTAGGGAAAATTTTGGACAAGTTTACAAAAAGGAATATAAAATTTCATACCAGAACAATTGTTTAAAATAACAAAAAGTTGGAAGCAACATAAGTAATTGAAATAGAGTATTGGCTAAATAAATCTTGGTGCAACCCTAATAAGGAAAAATATGCACATATTAAGAATGTAATAGAAACATGTTTATCGACTTGGGAATATATTCAAATGAAAATATTTTTAACTTAAAACATACAAGTTTATGTCACTAGTAGAATTAAGTCAATTAGGTTCTTTGTGCTTTTTGGTGGTTTCA
The DNA here is from genome assembly GCF_000147115.1 of Myotis lucifugus. NCBI lineage: Eukaryota > Metazoa > Chordata > Mammalia > Chiroptera > Vespertilionidae > Myotis > Myotis lucifugus. The sequence goes on along the minus strand of NW_005871110.1, from coordinate 1,845,764 downwards.
AATTTTTCTACAATGTATTACTCATGACATAGCAGGCACATTTGGGGCTAGGAGAACCCTCCCTCCAGACAACTGCTACTTGGCCCCAATTCTATGCTCACCCACAAGTCTTCTGATTACTCATTCAGCTTCCAGGGACTGTGATAATGTACATCTAAATGATGGGCAGCAGCATCCCATAGCTCAGAAAAAAAGTGCTGTGAATTAAATATTATTAAACCAATATGCAAATGTTCTAATTGACTATTAGCTATAAAATTAATACATATTCACTTAAAATTTCAAATGGAAGAAATATGGAATAATAATTGGATGCTCCCTTCTCATCTATCCCCATGACACTCACTGACACATAGTATAGATATACTTCATAAAAGAACAAAACAGCTATTGTATAATAGCCCATAACTGTTTAACCATTTCTCTGTTGCTGGATGGTTAGGTAGTTTCCAATTTTACATTATTACAGTAGGTGTTGCAATAAACTTGGACATGTCATTTTTTGTGCATTTTCTGTGAGATAGATGCACAGAAGTGGAGTTGCCAAGACAAAATGAAAATATATTTTCAATATGGCTACATGCTGCTACATTGGCCCATAGAAGGGTGGTACCAATTTATATTTCCTTGAGAAGCACATGAGAGTTGCTTATGAGTTTGATCAGTTGGATTAGGAGTTGGCATACTCTTATGTCTGCAGCAATGACAAAATTGAGTCTCTGGACTGCAGAATTTCTGGAACTTGGTGATGAAAGAGCTGCTCCAGTGTAGGGTCTTGTCTAGGTGGTCAGCAGATTGCCCTAAACAACACTGACTTTATGTCTCTCTTTTAACTTAAACGTGAGCAATCTTATGGCTCCTGACGTATATTCGATCGCACATTAATTTCCTGTGAGCGCCTAATCACTTGCTATTTGGGGGGATCTTGAAAGAGCCAGTAAATATCACCCTACTTTTTGGCCCACAGTCTGACTCAATTAAAACTGGGCAGAAGAGTAAGACAGAAAGAGTAAAAACATCACCTTTGTTATTGCTAAAGTTGATATTGAAGAACTGTGAGCTATAGCTATTGTGTAAGTCGGTTTCTCATTCTTACCTCTGGCAATAAAGAAACAACACCCAGGCTCAGACAGCAGTGAGTCACTTCAAGTCTCCCCCACAGGCCAGGGCTTTCACTGATATATCTGTTAGCTGGTGGAGAAGAATCAGAGGCATATGTTCTCTGGGTGAGTGTACTTGGCAACCCATGGCTGGTGTTCTTTCAAAGCTCACTGATCAGATTATGTCCCTTTTCCTTCCCTGGGGAAGCGTAAGTGAGGAGATAGAGTGAAATCAGAGCATTATATGGTGCTCACTCCACAAGACGAAACACTGGGAAGAGGGGAGATTCTTGCCCTTTATGACCCTCCTTCCCAGACCCATTCCAAGAGGAAAGAGTTCGATGATTGATTAGTAATGTCTGCCAGGATATGGATGGGAAGGTTTATGGCATATTTGTCATACATTTTTAATCCTGCAATAATTATGCAATAAGATGTGGTTAGTATGAATGTTAGAAGCAATTGTGTCTTCTAAATTATAAAAGAGTTTCATTCCATTTCAACTACCCCTACAGATTTTTCTGTCTCTTGATACCTTTTGGTGCTACTCCCAGCACAGAACTGAGTATTTTTATTGTAATAGTTCATAATTCTGGATTCACATATCCAAATCTCCAGCTTCTGCACTGGGATAACAGAAGCAGAAGAGAAAAAAAAGTTAGTTTTTGCCAAGTGGCCAAGGCTAAAATTGGTAGTGGAAAAAATTAGATTTTCAAGCTATTAAGTATTTATTACAAACAATGGAGCATTTAAATAAAATGAAGCTGATGTTGTATTTCTAAATGTTTGGTGTTCTCTGTGCTCTTGTTGATGTTCTTTCTTACAGGAGGAATTTTTATTTATCTACGTTATTTTTTCGTATGCAGATACTTTCCATTTGCTGTACTGAAGAGAGAAGAAAAATTTTATTTGAGTTCAGTGACTTCAGTGCACAAGAAGGGGGCCAGATATGTCAGCAACCACTTAAGCTGGATTTAAAAACGTAGGAGCTTCCTAATAGAAAAATAACAGTCCCTGGATGGGGTGGAGTTGGGGGACAGGCTAAAGGTGGATTGACGAGGAACACTGGGAATACAAAAAGAAATCTCTTGATTAACATCTTTCCTTATTGACACTTAATTATTTCTGGCCCTTTTCCATATTTGGCCAATAACATGGCTGCTCCCTGGGGAGGGACTTTAATTTATAGATAAAGCAGGCTCCTCTCAAGAAACTTGACCACATACCTCCTCCTTTAGGATAGTGGTCCTCCAACTTTAGACATTAACATGTTTTCTTTCTGATGCTTGTCTTGTCATTTTGTCATCTGTATGGTTTCTCCTCAGTTATTATTTATTTATTTATTTATTATTTTGACTCACTATAAAAATTTTTATGACTAAAAAAAAAATTACTGTCACTTTCCATAAACAGAAGGTAACTATAAAAGTAAGTACAAAGAAAACAAAAATGTTGCTTAAAAGTTTTAAAAAATAGCCCTGGCACGTGTGCTCAGTGGTTAAAGCATTGGCCCATGCATTGAAGGGTCTTGGGTTTGATTCCCAGTCAAGGGCATATACCTGGGTTGCAGGTTCACTCCCCACCCCTGGTGTGTGTGTGTGTGTGGGGGGGAGGCAACCAATCAATGTGTCTCTCTTACATTGATATTTCTCTCTTCCTTTTTCTCTCTCCCTCTCTTCCACTCTCTCTGAAAAAGCAATTGGAAAAAAAATATCTGCAGATGAGTATTAACCAAAAAATAATAATAATCATAAAACAAAATAAAACACAACAATAAAAAATAATTATGATAAACCTGAGAGATGTACAAATTTCTACATCTAACATGAGAAGTATATATCCATTTATTAATAGTAATAGAGGGATAGTCAACTCATTAATGCTTACTTCCATCTAAAATCATTTTATTGCCTTCAGTTTGGGAAACAGACTTTTCTAGGAAGCGGTGAAGTATGGTGGGAAAAGCTTGGGATTTCTAATCAGACCACACTGAGTTAGCTTCAGCTCTTACTGGTCTCTCACAGTAAAAGCAGGATGATAATATCTACTTCACAGGGCTCCTGTGAGGCTGAAATGCAAAAAGAATTTAGAGCATATTTAGGCAATTTCATTTTTATTCTTTTCTACCAATAAGATATTTGAAGAATATCTCCAGTTCTAGATGGAAAAAGGCATAAAAACCCCACAGCATTACAGAATTTGAGAAATGGAAGGGTTTATTCAGAAAAAAATAAACTAAATTTATGGACTTATTTATTTTCCATTCTAAATAAAAATAGCTTTATTGAGTCCCGTGGGAAAAATGTACCATCTTACAACTATCTATTCATTGACTAGAAGAATGCCAGTGAGAAAAATGTTACAGTTAATAACCAGTCAAAGTTAATATCTGAGCACATTTGAAAAGAAGCAACACAGGTAGCATTGTAAGCCTTTAGCTTTAGATTCATGTGAGGCCAAGGGTTGCAAGGGACCTCTAGGCCTCATAGCCCCTTGTTTAGGTCATTCCCTCATTACTGATGAAGAAACTGAAACTCAGAACACAAAATGTACGCATGATCTTAAAAATAAATAAGTCATATATAGTGACAACAAAGTCTTACCTAATGTAGACTTCATTAAATGCTTATTAGTGACCCAATACCAATGGACAGTATTTCATACAAATGTAGAATAATAGAATGCTCAATATGGAAGGAATTTCAGAGCTCTCTTATGTCAGGGGTGAAATAGCTAACGTTAAGGAGTGACTTGGATCTGAGGGCACTGGGAGAACTAGAGAGATCAGACTATCTAGAAAGGGGACCGCCTCTAACTATTCCTATGCTAGACTTTGGACCCAATGTTGCTAGATCTGACTTCTAAAGAGAAAGCAGAAGTTTGGATTTCTGGATTTTTAAAAAAATATATTTTATTGATTTTTTACATAGAGGAAGAGAGAGAGATAGAGAGTTAGAAACATCGATCAGCTGCCTCCTGCACATCTCCCACTGGGGATGTGCCTGCAACCCAGGTACATGCCCTTGACCGGAATCGAACCTGGGACCTTTCAGTCTGCAGCCCGACACTCTATCCACTGAGCCAAATTGGTTTCGGCTGGATTTCTGGATTTTTACATGAAAATTTCTTTATCTATTGGCAACTAAGCAACTTAATTCCCTTATCTTATCTCCCACCCCCCAACTCCCACCCTCAGCCACACATACACTAACATAAAACCGAAAACTTCTGGGCAGGTCAAATAAAAATGTGTCCATGGTTTCCATTGACTCTGAGTATTGCCATATTGGTGTCATAAATCTGGTCCAAAATCTCCCAGATTTTTTCTTTAATAACAAAGTAATTGTTGTCTTCTATCTGAGATGAGAAAATGAAGGTCAGAAAAGAGAAGTGACTTAACCAAGGTCATATCAAAAGTCTCTCTTCTAAAACCTTCTATGAAAAGCTGACAGATCATTCATTTAAAAAAGCATATGGAATAAAGATGGAACCTGATAATCTAGAGAGAAATAATTCTGGGCACAGCTCTTTGTTTAATTGTCTGCAACCTATATTATCCAAGCTGGTGAACACATGAAGCTAAGAAAGTGGGCCACTGCAATAAAGAATTCGTAGGGGAGGGTTTGCAAAATTAAGTGGAAATATTTGTTGGGGAACGATATTCCCAGAGATGTGCTCCTATTTCAAAATCTTGGACCAGAGGTTAAAGTAATATAGAAGTATGTTTACCCATGGTCCCCAAGAGAAAGTTGAGAGAAATAATGAGTATCATTTGAAATTCCATGGAAGGAAAACCCAGCCATATTTTGTATTAGTCTTTGAGGATGTATATAAATGGATAGATAACTCATTCATTAATGCCACAAATAATGATTGACATCTTACTATGAACTGGTCATGGTTCAGACTCGGGGGATACAGTGTGAACAAGAAAGAAAAATTTCTTGCCCTAATGTGACTTATATCCTAATAGGTTGAATGAGCAGCTTAGGCAATTCTTAACTGGCTAAATAATGGATCAGCTCTTCCATTCTTTTTAGTCATGCTGACAAGAACAAGAAAGTTGACGGTGGCATTGGGGACAAAAGTTGGCTCTCTTGCTCTTAGGCCAATATTCTATTGCCATAGCAATGATATGCTCGCTGGTCTGAATTATGGCATAGACTTTTATATTTTGAATCAAAGCTCTAAAAATACCAGGAGGCAAAAGATGCTATTAATGGGACAAGGCAAAGGAACTGATATCAATTTACTTCTTTGTTGCCCATGCTTCACTTAAAAAAAAAAAATCTGAAACCCAGCACAAACAGGGCGGGCACCTAAATTGAGCTGTGGTCAGCTTTGCTGGGGAGAGAAGACACATTTCTGTAAGTGATTCGTCTTCACCCCGGTTGGCTCTGGCAGATTTATAGGGGTTATATTTTCACACGCAAATTGTCCTTGAGCAATTTCTCCACTACCTGGAACACTGTTCCCTCCTCCCTGCTCCCTGTCAGATGTGTCCATCTGCTGTCTCCCTCCCGGATTTTTTCTTTAATAACAAAGCAATTGTTGACATTGTAAGAAAATTCCAATTCTTGGTTGAAGTTCACGTTCCAGAGGGTCTCTTGTTGGGGAGAAAATCAGTTGCAGATAGAGTTGCACATTCCTGACATGGGGGCCAGCTCCCTCTAAAGCCTGCACTACTGTGAAAAGCTGCACTGCCCTTTCCAGCTGGCTCTCTTTTCTTTAGTAGACGGGACCAAGAAAGACTAATGCCCCTTGTCCCTTACCCTCCCTCTAAGAGCCAGGGCTGCTGCATGGAGCAATGTCAGCAGAGGGTCAACGGGAAACGGTAGGTGAGCCTAGTCGACCCCGAGTTAAACTTCCACGCCCACTTCCCATTTGCAGGGTGGTTTTGTGATCTTACATCATTTCTTAAACGTGTCCGTTCTCTGGCAATAAGAACTTGGAAGTCATCATGAGTATCAAACCTCCTGTGGCATCCACAGATGATGACAGTCAGCCAGGCTGAATAATAAAATTTTGGTCAAGGGTGGCTACTGACTTCTACATGCCAAAGGGTGGTGTGAAGATGGACACTGTTAGCATATTTCAAAGCAGTAAAGACCTTATAAAGTTGGCCAATCCTTGATCAAATCTGTAAGATTATCTTCATGAAGAGACAGAATAGAAAATGGTTAGGAGAAGGGGTTTTAGAATCAGACTTTCAAGATTCAGGACACTGGATGAGTTACATAAACTCTCCGAGCCTGGCTTTCCTGTTGTTAAAAAAAAATCACCTTTACAATACATCACAGGGTTATCATAAAGGTTAAATGAAATGAAATGTATGTGAAAACATTTAAACAGTGGACTGACATCAATGAGCACTCATAAATAAATAAGAGGTAATTTTTATTCCTGGTATAATATATAAATTATAAAATATTTCCAGCAAATACAACTTTAATTAAGAAAACCCCAGTTAACAAAAGCTTTGTGAGTAGGTCCTTATGGGAATTGCCATAATAAAGAAGTAAGAATATTTCAGAATTGCTGTATTACTTATTTATAGGAAGAAGTTCTTTGAAAATACTTTGTAAAGTTCTCAGCAAAATGCTTTGAAGATTAACTCAAGAGAAGGGTCAATACTCCCTTGAAGCCTTGTTTACACATAAAGTCCTTATTTCATAATTGGTACACTGGTACATTTTACTTGAGCTCCCTCCAAGGGTGATATATTCTGAATTTGCAAAACCTGGCTGGATTCCTGAGACTTTACTACTATGCAAGGCCTTAATTTCAGAGATTCTGCCTAGCCCGGCCAGTGTGCCTCAGTGACTGACCTATGAACCAGGAGGTCACGGTTCAATTCCCTGTTGGGGCACATGCTGGGGAATTGGGGCTCAATTCCCAGTAGGGGGCATGCAGGAAGCAGTCAATCAATGATTCTCTCTCATCATTGATGTTTCTGTCTCTCTCTTCCTCTCTTTTCCTCTCTGAAATCAGTAAAAAAAATAAAAATATATATTTATATATTTAAAATCTTGCCTATTTTAAACTTGAAGTAATGTAGTCTTATATCCAGTATGGGTGACCTGGATTATGCCCTGTTGATGACATGATTTTGAGGTATAGATCTTGATGCTGGTCTTCAGTAAGGTAGTGATAAAGGTAACAATGATAATACCTCCCACATTTGTGAAAATGATTTCAGTTGTGCATTGCAACAATCCTGTGTGGCAGAAAAAACATATTATTTCCCATATTTTACAATTGAGGATTAGAGAGTAAGTCACTTGCCACATGAGATTTCAGTGATTTACAAACCTTTATGTAGCTGTTTAGAAGCAGAACTCTGATAAAACACAAAACTGAGAAGGCCTTTGAGTGACAAAGTTAGATTCAAACTTGGTCACTTACGACAATCCAAGTGTTTACAGAGCCCTTGATTGATTATTATTGTAGTGATCCTTACTGCGCAATTGCTTTTTATTTTTTATATTTTTCACTTTTCAAATATTTTTAAAAAGTTTAATTGAGGTATAATTGAAGGGCAACTGCTTTTCAAAAAAATTGATTTGAGAGAGAGAGAAAGAGAGAGAAACATTGGATCAAACCCATAACCTAGGTATGTGCCCTGACCAGGGATGTACAGGACGATTCTCCAACCAACTGATCCCCCTTCTCCCCCTGTGGCAAGGGTGAAGGGCACTTGCTTTTGACATACCATTTCTCTTTCCTTTTAGTCCCTTATCAAGTTTTATTTGAAAATAGAACTCTGTCCTTAGAGATTTGGGGCAATCTGCTTTATTCACAAATGATAGGGACTCTAACATGACTTATTAGTTTATTCAACAAACATTTATTAAGCATCTACTATGAGTGAGACATTGTACAAGGTAATCAGGATGCATCAATGAACAAAATACAAACATTTCTATCAAATAATAATCTGCAATCTAGTGTAGGTAAAAGATTAATAAAGTTTAGCAAAAAAAAAAGTTGACTCTGGAATTGGTGGAAGAGTAAGAGGGTGATCAGATTGGAGGTGATTAAAGAAGAGATGTATTTATAGATACTTTTTAGAAAACTTAAAATCAAAGGTAGAAAAGATTTGTAAGTAATAAGATGATAAAGATGTTGGGGCATTGGGTCATCGAAGCTTTTGGTTTGTTTATTGTTTTGTTTATTTTAAAGTTGGGAGATAAGACTTTTTTTCAGTGCTCAAGGAATAATTTATAGGGAAGAAAAAATGGGAGGTAAAAGAAGAAGAGGAGTAGCTGAGGAAGCTTTACCACTTACTTCACAATATGTACTTTGGCAAGTCATTTCAAATCTGGGTCTTGGTTTTTCTATTTCTGGATAATTGGTTTTTCAAACCATATTCAGAGGTTTTGCAACCATTTAATTTGAATTTTATTTTAAAGTATATTTTTATTCAATTTTAATAGTTGTAACAACAAAAACCATATTCCCTAAAATTCTGTTTATTAAAGTCTAGCAATCTTTTTATTATGTGGCAGGTTGCCTTGTTTTTGTAAAGACCTTAGAATAGCATGTCTTCTAACATTTGAATTTTAGAATGAATTATCCTGATTACATTTTTAAAAATTATAAAACTGTTACTAATTTTTAAAATGTATTGATTTGAGAGAGAGAGAGAGAGAGAGAGAGAGATTTGTTGTTTCACTTATTTATGCATTCATTGGTTGATTCTTATGTGTATCCTGACTGGGGATTGAACCCTAACCCTGGTATATTGGGATGATGGTCTAACCAACTGAACTACCTGCCTAGGGCAAAATGGTTACTACTTTACACTTTTATTTGTGTGAGGAATTATGTTCTCAATAGCAATAAACTAGATAATGAGGTAGATATAAGAGGCAGATATCATTCATGATCCCAAATTTCAATACTTTGGATTTACCAAATCAATCTTATCATTCTTATTTTTGACTTAGTAAAAGGTAAATGTTAAAATTAGGACTTTTTCTTGCTTGCTTTTAAAATAAATTTATAGTAGTGAACCACTGTTAAAACCTAATTTATATGTTGGAGTTCTACATGATTTCATTAACAAAATATTTAAAGTTTGAAAGCTGTGGGATAGGATAAATCTCTAAAATTCCTTTAAGCTCCATCAAACCTGCAATTCTGTTGACCTAACAACATAACCCAGATTTATAGGATAATTGCCAACTTCCCATTTCACTTTGTACTTGGAGCAAGCTTTTGAGCATGAAGAAGATGGAAAAAAATGGCTGACTGGGGAGGAGGGAAAATTCAGCTGAACTTATTGAAACCGACTCAGCCCTTCCAGAAAATACACTAAAGAACCAAGTGGCCAGCTTTAAATTACCTTTTCCCATAGCAAATTAGGAAATGGATTCCCCTTACTGGGCCATATCTGTCTCTTGTAAATGACTCTAATTCAGTTGGTCACATGCAAACAAAAGGCCATCCAGTGGCTGTTTTGACCTGTACCAAACTGAATTTTACTATCATCTAATCCAACCCCTAATTTTCAAACTGTCAGTGTGTAAGTACATGCATTTTGCTTTCTCTGAATTTGCATAAACGCTAGTAATCTCTTTCTTTTTGGTTGATAATGGTGTTTGTGTTAAAATCACACCTTCTTTTGATTTCTTGCGTGCAAATCGGCTTTTCTCCTGTTTGTGGACATAAGTGCTTTTATCTCTCTCGGTAATCAGTCACAACCCAGGGTGGAGGCAGGGAATGTTTGGTACAGTATTTCCTATATAAACAGTTTCACTGTAAAAGGAACAATATGGCTCTAATTTTGATGTATGATCCGTTTAGAATATGCAAACACATTTGAATATACATCCTGTCCACAACAGCGAAGTGAAACTGGATACACAAAAGGATTTTATTTTTGCTGTAAGTGATTTCCTCAGTCTTCCCTTAGCCAGATATCAGCTTTATTTCCAAGCTTTTAAGTGAAAAATGCCTGCTTTGATAGCTTTCCCAAATTGATAAAAATATATGTAGTCAAATAGAATTTTTTTTTTAAATGGTCAAGTTGTCCCCTGGCACACACACTCTATCTTAGTCTGAATACAAATAAAAGCAGCCTCAATTGAAGAGGGTTTAAAATTTTCCAATGTAGCTGTAAAGGAAAATTGGAAGTGGCAGTGGTAGACACACAGCCCAGGGATATTTCAGATGCATTTGTTCTGTGTGAGAATAAAGCACTTGGATCGTTGGGCCCTGTTCGGCTGTGCTGGGTGGGAGGGGAACCTTTGTCCCTCTGGTTGGGCCACCAGCTGCCCAGGTGTGGGTTAGCACCGAGGGGCAGCCTTGCTTTTCTCTCTCTTTCCCACAGGGCAACTTTGGGGTGAACAATAGAAACGCAGAGAATGTAGTTGTAATGTGGCTACTCACAGTTTCTATTCTGAACAAAGATCCCTTATTAAAAGGTAAAAGTATCACCATAATCCTACCATCTTAATATCAGTACGATTGATTGAGAATTTACTAAACACCAGAATTCACTAATACCAGCTAAGCCACCCTAGGAGACTGCTATTATTATTAATATCCCTGGTTTTCTGAAAAGAACACGAAGGCTTAGCAAGGCTATATCATTTAGCTAAGATAATATATTTAGGAAGTGGCGTAGCTGGGATTAAGGCCCGGTTTAAGAGCTAATGTTCTTAATTTAATTTCTACAGCAAACTGCCTCTCAGCCCTAACACACAAAAATGTTATTTTTTCATGTTCTTGTCTGTCTTTGTCTATAAATATGCATATGTTTTGTTATGTGAAAATAGAGTGAATACACATACACACAGTGGCACACTGGAATATATTAAAATCGAAATATTGGAATATATGTACTATTTAAAAATTATCTTAAGGATTGTTTGATGGTGCGTTGATAGTTCTCATTACTATGATTTTGTCATTTCTAATGGTTGCATAGTATTTGCTGTGTGATTTCAAATTATGTGCTAGGCATTATATTTTTACACACACTAAGTATTTTGTCTTCCCTTTCAAAAAAAGAAATTGTTAGATGTATGTATCATCACTTCCATTTTACAGAGGTGGAGGTGGAGAGTCACAAGATTTAAATAACTTACCCAATATCAGACAACTGGTCAGTGTCTGGGCGGAAATGCCAAGATAGACTTGACTCCATATCTTGGCTCTTTCTACAACCCCATAGCTGCCTTCAGAAAATTAGCAAACCAAAGCACCCGATACTTGGGGCATGGCTAGGTGTCAGAGCCTTTGTGAGCATTAAATTTACTGTGTGGATGGCAGCTGAACGTAACAATGAGCACTGCTTTTCTTCCCAATGGGAGCTTATCGTATGGCTTGCAATGATAGGATGTGTGCTTGGATGGGTGTTCCAGTGACCATGATGAATTGGGGCAGATTGACCCAGGCCCACCGCTCTGTCAACTGTGAGTTTTCAGGGTCTGGCCTTAAGTCTCCTGGGTGTCTGTTCTGGGGACAGAAGGGTGAAAGGACAACAGATGGGGAAGGAGCCATCTTGAGCATCCGACTCTCGGTGCTTCATTTGGTGTGTATGCATATGGATGGGGATGGGAAGACACCCCTCCTCCCCCCCTCCCCCTGCTCCCACACTAGAAGACAACTGGAAACTCTTTTTTCTACAAATGCCAAGTCCTAGCTATCTTTTCCTCATCATTTCCCCTTGCTGGTTTCTTCTATATCTTAAGACAGGTGTCTTCATCGGTTCAAGCTGTTGTAACAAAAATACCATAAACTGGGTGGCATATAAATGACAAACATTTATTTCTCACAGTTCTGGAGGCTGGGAAGTCCAAGATGGAGGCGCTGACAGATTCAGTGTCTGGTGAGAGCCTGTTTCCTGTTTCAGACAGCCGTCTTTTCACTGTGTCCGCACAAGGTAGAGAGCAGGGGAAGCAAATGCCTGTGTTTCTTCTTATAAAGGCACTAATCCCATTCACGAGGGCTCCACCCTCAAGACCTAATTATCACTCAAAGGCTCCACCTCTTGACCCCATTACACTGGGGGTTAGGATTTCAACACATGAATTTTGAGGGGACACAAACATTCAGTCCATACAGCAGGGTTTCCCAGTGTGTGTGTACCTGAGAAATTTTTAGGGGTACCCAGATGAACATTTCTTTAATAGTTATGTAATTAATTGAATGTGTATTTGGAAACACACACACACACAGCAGCAGCTCATTAAACAGTGACTTTTGCCAATATTATTGCTTAGAGTGAGGCTAAATGAAAATAAAACAGTGAATCATTGAAAGAAAAATATTTTTAAAATAATAATACAGGTGGTACTGGGGTGTGCCAAGATCCTGAAGGTAGCTTGTGAGTGAGGGAAGTGTGGGTAACACTGCTTAAAAGATGGTACCTCTTTCCCTTTCTTCTCACTTTGCACTGCCAGCCCAATCTGCTATTCCAGCATGACGCCTGCCTATTTCTGGCTGGAACCCTGCCTCCCTTGCCCTTTGAATCTGCCACTTCCCTGTCCCAGCGTTTGGCACTGTGCTCAGCACCGAGTAGGAAGTTGAGCTGGGATCCTCAGTTTCTCTGCTTGTAGAACCACAAGCAGGCCAACCTGTGGCCTGGCCCGCAGCTCTGCCTCCCAGCACTAAAATCTGGGAGCCAGGGCTCTCAAAGTCTGATCTTCTGCTAAGAGAAGGAAATAAGGGACAGAAATAGAACAAGAAATCTTGAACACAGATAAAAGGCTTTTTGATATTTGCATGAAATATGCTTCTTAAAGGGGAACTATTTTTATAGTATTATCTATACGAGATTATAGGCAAAAATTAATTTTCTAAGTCTTTATAGTTAAAACAGTCTGTGCACAGAAGGAATTTAAATTCCTCTTTTAATAAAAAACCATGCATTGTCCTGCAGGCAAAAAGGCTAGTTTCTTTCTTTCTTTCTTTTTTTTTTTTTGGTAAGTGATTATTTTGCAATTTCTGAGGCCAAGAGAAATTTGTAAAATGCTATAAAGACTGCTGTGCTTACCTCACTGCATTCCAGACTGTGTCTGCTTCCTCATAAAGGATTATTTGGGGGAGGGAAAGGGCAGAAATATTACAATATAGCAATTCAATAAAGTATTATAAAACACAGCAAGGATGGGCATCAAAGCTTTCTTGGTAAAAGAATTAAGAGACAGGCAAGGCAGGACTGACTGAAGGAGCGACGTGAATCGGAGGCCAGTAATGGAGCTCAGAACTAAGTGATGGCTGAACCAAAGGCATTTAAAGTGTTAATTTATTAAATAACCCTTTGCTTTCATGGCTTACAAAAAAAAATATTTGTGGTCAGGAAAGTTAGGAGACAGGAAGCTGAAGTCTTCTAACCCCATTTCTATGCTTGGACTGAAACCAAACTTTATCCAATCATAAACCTTCTGTGTTTATCTGCAAGGGAGTGGGGAGGGAGAAAGAGTGGGTAGCAGTATTTGATTTCTAATTAAAGTACCTCTTTTCACCCTGGATTTTGATCTTAACGGGGTGTCTTCATGCAGCTGAGGGGACTCTGCTGTCTCCCCGGCCCCTCTCCTCTGAGCTGACCGGCATGCATTGGCTCAGTTTCCCTGCTTTGGTGAAATTCACAGGGAAGTAGGGAACGGTTTAATGATCAAAGCTGAACTTGATCTGTATCAAAAGGATCATTTCCATCCTGGACATCTGAACCATTTGAAAATAGTTTAGATCTGAGAGAGACTACCCCACTGTCCGCACGGGCCAGCTTGAAAGGAGACGGGCAGATCACCAAACAAGACCTGCCTAATATGACGACTGCCTGAGAATAGTGCACTTGAGGGCAAGTGGCTGCCCTTGGGCTCCCTCTCAATGGTGAATTAGTCTCAGTGGAGAATTTGATGGGGAGCACCCAGAACAAAAACATGATTTTCTTATATGCTTGGGTATTGGCAATATCTCATTTGATGGATGAAGAAACTGAGGCTTCCATGAAGTGAAATGACTTGTTGTGGCGTGTACCCACTGGGGAGGGAGACGCGCTGAGTCCTGGTTCATAGCAGAGTGCTCGGGGGCAAGTGACTTGACCCCTCTAAACCTCAGTTTCCCATCCTTAAAATGGGGTGAGTGATAGTTGGCACTTCCATGGTTGTTTATAAATGTCTAATTTCTCCATTCCCAGTCCAGGGCTGAATGCGGTATAATTTTGCCTTCTTTACAAGAAGCTATCTCTTTATTTTTTTCAAAGTTTGGAGAAAGGATGTAGTTTGGTAATCTGCTCACTCTTTACCTGGTGACATTCTGGACAAGGTTAGCCAGAGGTGATACAGAAATAAAAAGGGCAGTTAAGGGACTTAAATTTGCCAAGTGCCTTCTCTGTGTCAGGTTCTTTACACACATCATCTCATTTAATTCCTACAAAAACAAAAAGAACATTCAGGAGATAGGGATTGTGATTCTCTTTGTCAATTGGGGAAACTGAGCTCCAATAGCTTTTATGATATACCGAGTGGGCACAGCCAGGGTCAGACCAGGTTCCAGACCCAAGACAGGTCGCTCTCGTCCCAGCGGTTCTCAACCTGTGGGTCGCGAACAATGAAAATACATCCTGCATATCAGATATTTACATTACGACTCATAACAGTAGCAACATTACAGTTATGAAGTAGCAACGAAAATAATTTTATGGTTGGGGGTCACCACAACATGAGGAACTGTATTAAAGGGTCGCGGCACCAGGAAGGTTGAGAACCACTGGTAGGCTCTCTCACCTGCAATACCTTCACTGGTAGAATGGTGGTGCTGGTGGTGGAGGGAGAGGAGATAATACAGGGAGACAAGATATGCTTACCCTGGGATACTAGGCGCTGCTCACATGGAATGAGATTTCCTCTTGAATAGCCACCAGGAAGGGTATGTTGTGAATCCGAGCTCCTGACGTACAAGGAGCATCTGGATTACATGTTCAGGTCCTGGGGAAGATTGCAGGGACACACATATGCAGCAATTTACCGAGTGCCACTTACATACTCAGTTTAAATGATTTATGGGGACAACTCTCACTTCATTCTCACACTAGCCCAATACGGTGGGCATTATAGAAAATGAAGGCCTATATACATTAATTGCAGTGCCAAGATTTAAGGTAGTGTTTTTAGTTATTTAGTTATTTCATCCCATTACCTTGAAATAGTGTGAGAAGAGAGCCTGTGGTTGGTTGGATTGAGATAGCACAGTGTTCAGGAGGCCCATGTCTCACGTTTGATCTTTTGGGCCAGTTGGGTTTTCCTAGAAGGAAACTTCTTTTAATGCTTATTAGTGTTCTCCCCCTGTCGCCTCCCCCTTTCTGGAACACAGCGTATCAGCCATGTGTCCAGGGGACACTTGAGAGACTGGGGAGATGTGGGCAGGACTTAGTGGCAAGCACCGTTGCTGTGTAGTGAATGAACTTTGGAATCAGTCATTCCTGCCTTGAGTCAGCTCTGCTTGCATCTAGTTCCTTATAAGGAGTGATGTGCTGAATGGTTCTAAGCCAATTCCTTATGGTAAATGGTAATTATAATAACATTTACTGAGGTTGTTTTGAAGATTAGTGAGAACATGTTTGTAAAGAAGCAACAAACTGGAGGCAGGATCCAGCTCAGGTGTGGCCTTCAAAAGTGTTTTAAAATGTCTTAAGTACTTGCCAACTTTTAAAACTTGTGAGGTCTCACAAAAATATTGATCAATCTACCTAATGATCATCTATATATCTACCATTTTTTCATCATCCTTTCCTTCTCCAAATATGAAGTCCACGATGCAAAAATTTTCCCTAAAACTTCATAAGATCTGGTAGCACGAGACCCTGTTTCTCTGATGTAACAATCAATTAAAGATAAACAGCAACTGTTACCTTAGAAAGAGCACATATGCTCCCATTTGCCTCAGTCCTTTGCACTCCCTACTGTCTGCTTTGTTCACTTGGCTCCTGTATATTTTACAGGGAGGAGTCTGGCATATGGCAGCCATGTTGTGCTTGGAGTAGAGTAACATGCAGAAAGGAGCAGAGTCAGATTTGAACCCTGTCAGTGAACACAGAGCCAGCAGGATCAGTCACACTACTCTCTGGCCTCACCCCTCACAGACCAGCAGGCCTTGCGTCCGCTGGAGCTTGTTAGGCCCATTCTTTTTTTTTTTTTTTTTTATTGCTTAAAGTATTACAAAGGGTATTACATATGTGTCCTTTTCTTTTTTCCCCCCGCCCTTGACAATCGCCTGTAGGCCCATTCTTAACCCTACTCTGGACCTACTGAATCAGAATCTGCATTTTAACAAGCTCCACAGGTGGTTCCTCCGCCCATTGAAGTCCCAGGAACACTGCTCTGTAACTCTTATGCTTGACTGAATATTTGGATCTTTAGCTTTACAGAAAAGGCCAGGTAGAACATGGAAGGTGCCCTGGGAATTGAGAATAGAACTCGAGTATATTTGCTTGGTGACTTTGATCAAGTCTACTCCGGGCCTCATCATCTTTCTCTGTGAAGTGAGAGAACCAAGCAATATTTATACTTTGCATTTCACAACAACACTTACTATCAGTGTGGCCTCTGGGCAAGTGCCTCCAACACAATGAGGCACAGGCAGCACAGGCCAGTCCCCTGGGGCCTCTCAGTTCAGTACACCAGAGAGACGAATGAACAATTGTGGCACTTATGACTGACTCATGCCCAGGCCCTACGTGATGCTAATACTCTGTGATCCCCAAACAGCATCCAAGAGGCATTAAATGGTCCCCAGCATTCCAACAGGTAAAAAAGGCCCCATGAGTGAGCAACTCCCCAGCACAGAACACATGCTCAGCAAGGAAATGGACCTGCCATGTTGACAGCCGGGCAGCTGGGTGCCACCAGGGGAAAGTAGGTTGGACCAACACCCAGTGAAGATGCAGATCTCAGGCCTTTATTTATTAACATGTATCCTGAGGGGAGAATGCTTTATAATTTCATTAAAAAAAAATAAAGTAAGGCCTCTAAGCTAGCACTGAATTATAGATAATGCTAATTTGGTTCAATTATTTTGCTCATTATGGGTAGAAACACAAGTGACATTACAGACCCAGGACCGAGAAATCAGGTCCCAGATTACTTGTGGGAAAACACAAGTGGGATTTGAAAATGTATCAAATAACTAGCTGTCACCCCTGATTAATACCACCCGATCTAAGAGAAGCGGCTGTTCTATCTTCTGAAATGTCATTAAAATATCAAAAATAAAGAGTTCACGTAATTAAAGAAACATTATTTTGTTCACACAGCCTGAAAAAATGTGATTAGGCAGCAGTTCTGAAATGGTGATATTCAATCAGGTAGGCGTTTGGACACCAGCTCGGCGCAGATACCACTGCTTATGGAAAACGTTGCCTCGTTATGTGCCACGGTAGGGACTGTCGCCAGGGAAAGAGAGAGATGGAGCTGGGGGGCACATGGTTCATTCACTCAGAAGTTGCAAGAGTGGAGTTTTTTATTTTATTTTTTGTTTTGTTTCAAAGCCAAAATAGCCCTGTTTTATCAAATAAGCTATCTGGGTTACATTTCCTGTCAGCAAAGCGACAGGATCCACGTTGACGCTTGGGTTCCAAATAAGACTGATTTAGTTATTCTGTCACTAAACACAAGCTGAATTTCCATTCAACAAAAACAAGAATAATTGGTTTGGTTTTAGAGACAAGCTATCATTTTTCATTAGCGTATGTGGGAAGGAAGCATGCTGTTGGCTGCTAATGTATGCTCACAATGATGCCAGGGGATGGGCGCGAAAACTCCACTTAGCAATCATTTTCTGTGAAATAATTTTCCTAAAGTGGGGGCTCTGTATATAACTGGATCCGTTAAGCCACATATCTATATTGGCTCAAGTCATTTGGCAAAAATAAATTGCTATTTGTTGTGTTTTGTTCAAGGTAGGCACTCAATAAATGTTGGTTAAATTAATTTGCAGAAATATGAGTAGACATTGGCGTAGGGAAACAACATGTTCTTGTAGTTTGTGGGCTGCACAATTTAGCCTTGGAAATAGAGGATGACAAGAATACTAATGCTTTATAACTGAAGGCCTGGGTGGTGTGTGCAGTCAGCCTTGTCCAGGTAATGTATTTCTGGAGAGAATGCACCAGAGATTTTTCTTAGTCCTTGAGTTTTCTGGTGTTGGTCAATATACCAGCTATTCTTGGTGGATCAGATATTTTGTGAGGAATATTCCCTCAAGCAGTATGTCTACCCAATGGCAAAATGAATGGTTAAAAAGTAAAAACTCAGTCAAACAACTGACATGACCACGGTTGCCCTCATTTCAAGAGTGGTTTTACGTGTCTGCAGATCCCAGGCAGGACCAGTGATGGTGGCCAGGCTTTGAATGGCTTCCTGGGAATAAGAAATACTCAGCCCAGTCCTAGGCCCCGTATGTAGGTCAATCCTTGACCATGCCTAAAGGGAGCTAATCCAAGCTAGGTCAATGCATGGGCATTGGAAGCCCAGCCCACTAGACCAGCAGTATAGGGAGAAAATAATAGAACTATTTATATTAAATTTTGGTCTCATCATTTTTGCTTTCTCTCTCTGTGTATTTTATACTATACATATTTGAAAGTAAAGCAAGTATAAAATTTATAAACAAGTAAATATATATTTATCAGAGATGCATGTTCAAGAGCTTTTGTAATAATGGAGCGAAGCCATCGAAAAAGCTTCGAGCTGCTGTACTTGGTCAAGCTCTGTGAGGGCGGCGATGGTGTCAGTTTTATTCATCTCCTCAGGCCCAGTTTCTAGCAGAGCACAGGCTTTCTGGATTTTGCTTAATATTATGTCCCAAGCACAGTCCTTGGAATTTAGTAGTTGCCAACAAAAACAACAACCCACATTAAAAAAAAAAAGAAAAAGGAATGGCCACTAGATAATGCAATTGTTGTAACTCAAAGTTTGTCAAGTTTTCCTGACATAATTGAGGATCTCTGACTGTGAGATCTTTGGAAGCAGTTTGGACATTTTGAATGATTTATTTGTCCAAAGGTTTGAAACAGAGAGTAGGGAAGTGGTCTTTTATCCATACCCTGCATGCTGCCAGGGTTCCCTTTCTCTTTAAATTTTAATCCAGGCTTATTTTTAAGCAATCTGGATTGATCAATGCCTAGATACAAATTAGGGCACAGGCTTTATTTTGTTGAAGGATCACCATAAAATTCCTTTAAATAAAGACTATCTCTATACAATAAAAATTGGTTAATAAAAATAATGAGTACTCACATTTTTAGGATTAATACTCATCTGTATTGTGGGAGGCAGACCTTCAGAGTTTACTAGTGTAATTACATATCTTGATTGGACAGTGAAGCAGAATGACCCATAGAGGTTTCTTAAAAATCTCATGGCAAAGTGTAGAGATTGTGTGTGTGTGAGTGTGTGTGTGTATGTGTGTGTTTCCCTTATCGACACTGTGTCAGGCTTTTTACCTCATGATTGAGAATATTGAAGTATAGAATTAGG
Source organism: Myotis lucifugus (assembly GCF_000147115.1). Lineage (NCBI taxonomy): Eukaryota > Metazoa > Chordata > Mammalia > Chiroptera > Vespertilionidae > Myotis > Myotis lucifugus. Next base: position 1,826,176 of record NW_005871110.1, on the reverse strand, counting down.
AAATCTCAAATTCAAATCTTAGCTGTACTGTTTATTAGCTATAATTTGTCCTATGTGATGTTTTGGAGTCTTAGTTTATAATAATTATTTTCAATAATACATTCTTTATAGTCTTATAAATTAAGACTTGGTTTGCAAGTTATAGAAAACCTCATTCTGGCTGACTTAAACAAATAAAAGGAGTTGATTTGCTCACATAAATGACAAGTTGGGCTCATAGGAGTGGCTTCAAGCCCAGCTTAGTCCAGGGCTTCTCCAGCATCATCACGACTCATGTCTCTCCTCTCTTGGCTCTGCCTTCCTCTCTGTTGGAGTCATCAGAGGCTCAGGTGGGGCGAGTCAGCTGTAGCGGTTCTGGCAGTACATTTTTTGGGGAATAGAATGTACGTCTTTCTTAGCAGCTCAGCTATATGTTTTTTTTTTTTTTGCCTCTCATTTGGTCATGTGCCCATCCCTGAAACAATGACTGTGGCTAGGGAATGAGATATGTTATTTGGCTTTAGTCTTGGTCATATGCCCATTCACTGCTGTGTGCTGTTAGCACCCCTCACTCCACCCATATCACTTAGTCCTGGAGGAGGGGATGGGTGGTTCTACAAAGAAAATTTGGAGTAAGGTTGCGCAATGAAGGGAGAGTGAATGCTAGACAAGAATACCAGTTGTCTACTAGGCCCAATTTGTGGGAAGATTAAATGAAGTCATATATGTGAATATGCACAGCATGTAGACCATCAGCATACCATTGAGGGTAGATGATCAGATTAAGTAAATCTCAAGAAATGAGACTCAGAAGCAATGTAGGACACATTTTAGATTAAGCACACAAGGAAACTTACTTAAAAAAAGTTAGTTGAGTTCACTAAACATTTCTTCAGCATCTCTGATGTGCCAAGTGTTGTGGGTATTGAGATTTAAGACAGCTGGTTTCTGCACTAGCATTTTCTTATAGTCTAGCAAGGGATGCAAGTGTGTATATTATTTCAACACAGTGTGCAAGGTGTTTGATGATGTATGCTCAGGTGTCTGTGGGAGTACCAGGGAGGGGCTCTAAGACAGCCTTGGGGATAG